>NC_135242.1:21564553-21875707 GCF_947623445.1 Clavelina lepadiformis
AAATCAAGGCAAGATTTAACCTAATGTGATAGAAATAATGCTATTCATTAAATATATAGTCAGTTTAGATTTAAACTCATGCAAGCAATACATCTTTAATCATAGTCTGGCTATGTTTTTGCTTGGTCTTTAAGTTGGTGAGCTTAAGCTTACTTGTATACGAGCAAAAAATTGGAGATGGATAAAAATGTATATTTGAATTCGGGATTCTGGTGAAGTCAGAAAGTTGTACCGACAATTGACTTCTTCAGGTGTCCTTCTATTGAGAAATGAAATCGTCTTGTACTTGGATCTTGCAGTAAGCTCCCGGCTACAAACTAATTTATGATAATTGAACATTGTTAAAAACTTAAGTGAATAGAAGGAGATTTGCATCACAGATGTAGATCACACAGAACCTTGTGTAACATTTCCAGCAAACTGGTCCAATCCATCGTTTGAATGGAAATAAATTCGAAGAACATCTTTCGATGATATGAAACGCTGAGGTAGACTGAAATTACCTTCCAGCTTGGCAACTGTCTTCGAGTTTTCCATTACCTAATCAAACAGTTGCCAATAAAAGACATCTTGCAAAAATGCATCTCCAAAAATCCATTTAGTTATATAACTTGTAACGAAAATGAGTTTCCGTGAAGTCTACACATGGCGTAGTCACCTCCAAATAGCTTGTTGGACTATTGAAGTGAAGTTGTATGATGTTCAACTCAATGCGTTTGAAATTATATCCGGCCTGCAAATTCCAGAAGTTATCTTCGTCACTTTCACATCTTGATGAGTTGCACATTGTCTGAGATGAAATTATCCCTCCAAAAGCACCAGGGTCATTCCAACCGCTATTGACCACTATATAGCAAAACAACATTGCACCTTGTACCTACTTTGAAAACTGGAAAGCACCTATAGGCTCAAAACAAGGCTTACAAAGGTCAACAGCTTTTTAATACCTTCTTTGCATGACGCAACGAATCCTTTTGTAGCAGACAATTGACAACGATTAAGTCGTATTCTCACAACGTTTGAACTTGATACAAGGGTTAAGTTTGATCTTGATCCACTGTATTTGCCCAAACTTATCATCTGGTCGTAGACCTACAAACAAAATAGGTTTTTATTCGGGGTATTGTAAACAGTATTAAAATAAATTCGGCATAAAAGGCCGTTTTAATTTTAATTTCTTAACTTGCATTTTATTGAAACAAAGAAAGAAGTAAATAATTCCAGAAAAGCTTTGCGATCTACCCGCAATGCAGTTGACTTCTCAAATGCGTGAAGAAACATCAAATCGACTAATAACGTTACATAGCTCATAGTGATAATAGGTTATAAAATCAAGTAACAAGCGACTTACATATAAAGCTTCACGTTTTTTCTCATCTAAGTTGATGTCAAAAATCTTCAGTAAGATTTGTTTGTCGGAAGAAGTGGTGATTATCCAATCGCATGTTTCGGATGACAGTCCAAGCCGATGAGTAGTTGAGAGATCTTCTATGTAACCAGGTGAAGAAAAACGTTGAAAAGAAGTGTTGGCAACCAGGACGAAATTACATTCAGGGACCCCTAAAACATAAAGACATCTTCATTTCGATGAAAAAGAATCATATCATATTATAACCGCTTTGCTGTTATTGACAAATGAGAACTCACATTGTTTGTAAGTTGCCACGAAACCGCGACTAGTAGCAGAGTGAGACTTCGGTGCTGTGTAATGAAGCTGGATTGTGCTGCCGGTAGATGTCAGTCGATATGTCTTATTAACTCTATCAGCACGACCAAAATACATGTCGCCATTGAATATCTAAAACAGAAAACTATGGAAATGTAAAATGTTTCATTTAGAGTAAGATTTTAAGCTGATGGTGTTTTTGTTTTAATTCATAGAGCGTAATCGCAATATTGTTAATTTAAACAACTACTTCATTATAGAGATAGCAAGAAAGACAGAAATATTTAAATTACTTATACATAATTTAAAAAAATAGAATTACGTCGACAAAAATTTAGTAAGACTTATTCATACGTTTCTTTACCTGAACATATCCGAAGTTAGAAAAAGTTCTCAAAGACATTCGTATCTTCTTGCCAGGTTGGGCGAGCAAAGTGTAAGTGCATCGTTGGTAAATGTTGAAAGGAAAGCTTTCGTAGTCAGGCGAGGCTAGCTTCATTGAAGCGGAACCGATGAGATTGTAAGTGACATTGCATGGAACTGAAAATGAGAGACTTTCAATGGTCTGCTTAAAAGAAATTTATAATTTATCTTTAACACTCTTTACAAATATACATAAATGAGAGTTTTTCATTACATAAAATGCAAGGTACAACAACCAAATTTTTCCTTTTAACTTACCTCGCTTGAAAAAAGCACGATAACCGTATCCTTTCCAGTCATGAGTACTGTAACTTATCGCTAAACGATTTTCACTCGATACATAGTTGTGAGTCTCATTGGTAAATTTTTGCAGTAGTTTTGGTCCGTCGTAGATCTATTGACAAGAATTATTGTAAGTTATTTACCTTATTTCGACAGTGGAAGTCAAAGATAATACTGTCCACAAAAAACTTACTTCTACCCAGTTATAATGATACCAGTTGTCCTGATGTTCGCGACGGTTTGTGGAAGAAATATTGAGTATTACGGCGTAGCCCGGTGACGAAGTGATTTGAGAAAAGCACAGATTCGGAAAGTATCCAACGCGACTTTGTTGCTTGACTGTAACGTTCTGCCAAGAGTCTGAGGCGTTGTAATTACCACCACAGGAATAAGATGCTAAAGTAAGAAGATAATATGTTGTCAAAATTTCAATCCAAAATTTTTATCATAATGGTCAAAGGAATTTCTCATTTGTTACAAAAAGATCTGTAAGAACGGAAGAAAATCCCACCTGGGTGATAACTTGCTCGAAACCCGTTCCCGCTTACAGTTGAGTCTGAGTGATATTTTATCGTCAGACTTCCATGCTGGGACGTCACGGGTATCTCGCTTGCTTTTGCTATCGTGTAGTATCCAAGGCTCACAGAACCATCAAGTATCTGTTTAAAAATGTAGAAACTTTAGGTTTAATTGTCAAATTTACAATAGTTTTGAATAAAGTTAATCATCAGACACCCACTTCCAATTGTTCGTAAGATACATTCATTTTTATTCTGTGAAGATACAAGGACACTTGTTGGTCTGCTTGGGCTGTTATCGTCCATTGACAATCCATTTCTTCACCAAACTTTTGAAGGATTGGTTTACGCGGATAGGCGTAAGTTGGCGCGTGTATCATTAATACACGATCGTTTGCCATATGTTGGAATTTGCATACTGCGCGTTGGAAATAATATGCAATAGAGCAATTACGAAACGGAAAAAAATTCAAAATTACAATTACCGAAATTTTTCTTGATTTAAGCATGACGTAAGCTTCTAATTTAAACATAAATATGTTGACAAACAATTGTTTTTGCCAACTCAACTTTCTACGAGGGCAGAGAGCCATAGACGATTAAAAAAAGTTGATAATAGCGCCATAACGTATACTATACTTAATCTATTAGTTATTAAACTCACCATTATTGCGAGTAATTCGAAAACCTTTGCTCGCTCCACTCTCATCAGTGTGGTATTGGACAAAAATCTCATTTGTATTGGAACCAACTTCAAAAGTTCTTGTTACATTACCAGACAGTTTGGCAAGAATGGTTGAGTTTTTTAGGTAAAGCTTAAATGATTTCAATCGACATAAAAAATTGTAGAATAAACTCACAGTAGCATTAGCAATAAAAAGCTAGCATTAAAATCACACTACAGTTAGCATTAAAATGCTGCGCATTACAGTAAATGCATCTAATTTTATTTCATTCAGACATCTTTCATTTAGCTTCCTTAGTTAGCAATAAAGCTACACTTAAACGTTTTTACTGAAATATGATTGCTCAAAGTTACAAATTTGTGTTTCCTTACCGTAACAAAATCACAACAACTTTCGGTATCGACTTCCACTTTTATTTTCAATCCAAATGAATATTGAGCTTGGAGATGATATACACAGTCAAATTCATGATTTATCTGATTTGGGAAACCAGGCGAGGTTATGACTGCTTTTTGGGTTCCAAAAGTTGGCAACCAATGCTTACAGTATTCTAGAAATAAAAGAAATTTTCTGTGAGCTAAGAGGCAAATGAGAAATGTAGCTTACAATAAATGCTTTTTTGTTTGACAAACTTTTTAACAACGCTTTAACTATGATTAGCTTATATTCGAAATAGTTGTGCTCTTGCAGATAATAATCTAGCCTGATAACATGCAACACAACATTTCATTTCAACCAGTTGAAAGCCGGGGAAATATTTCATTATTGCAGTAAGCCAAAGGCTGATTTAGTGGCGCCATGTAGTTAAGGAAAGTCGGCAAACGTCGGAGCCAACTGGGAGGATGGCAAATATTTCCTTTCGGAGTACAGCTTCCCGGAATTGAACTTGAAAACATGAACAAAAATGCTAAGGCGACAACTTCTTTTTTCTGATATGATGAATAATAGTGATATCATACAAAGAAATAAACCGTGAAGTTCGAGAATATTCAAGTTGATACAAATAAATTACATAATTATACAGAATATACAGTTAAAATGCATAAATTATTGCAGAGTACATATTATGATGTAAGATGATCGAAAACCGTGAAGTAACCCAAATATTTTAAAAATACTACAGTGCTTGTTGAAAGTTATCGTTAATTTTACAGCAGTTGCATACTTCCTGATATATAGCTGTTGAATAAATGACAGACGATTCTTATGTAAAAAGAAAGTCTAAGCGCGTTTTCGAACCTGTCACACATCCAGTGATCTTCCATGAAAGCAAGTATCGAATCGAAATCAATGCTTCTTTTGTCGTCACCATTTCTTTTACGTTGGCGCTGAATACATTTCTTGTATTTTTTGTCTAAAATCTTATTTTGCTGCAAACACGTCTTCCGAAAAAACATTTTACCATCCTTCACTATTAAACATCAAATTATTCAACATATTTACATGCTGAGTAGAAGTCAATCAAATAAATTAGGTTGAACATAAAACTTTTACTTGATTTTTAAAACTTGAAAACTGAAAATTTACGCAAAGCGTCACAAATAAATGCTCCATTATTGCAATTTTATCCTTAGGCTATCGAAATATGAACTTATTCGAATTTATAATTTATTTTGCTAATTAACGTCGATGATTTGAAAACCAATAACCTGTTTCTTGTTGCTTGTTTGCTTTTTTCCGTCTACTTTGTTTCATGCATTTAAGTGTAATCCGTAACAGAGTTGAGTTTGGTCGAAGCAATTGTTTAACGCTTTCTTTCCAACAGGTGGGGGTGTGGCGTCCAGCTGCTTTACTGAGTGAAAAAACGAAAATTGAAATTTTAACCAAAACGAATCTCCTCAGAAAATTTTCAACAAATTTCTAAAAATACTCTATCTTATCAATATCTCCTCTACAATACAAGATACCCCAACAGAAGTTTTGTTGTCAAGAATATTCATTTTTAAACATAAAAATGCAAAATTCATTTTCAAATTTTACTCACCCGCAAGTTTGGTCTTCAGTTTTCGTAAACCATTCCGTGTCAAGGACCACAAAATCGACGATCGATTCGAAAGATTTATACATCATTCCTAACTAAATACAATATATGTCCGATGGATCTACTATAGTACGGTGTTAAATATAAAGTTTAAATTTTCAGCCTGCATAATAGTCAGACAAGTTTAAACCTATTAACTTAATTTTTCAAAACAGTAATTGGTTTGATTTAGTTATAACAAAACATCATAATCTTTTAATGTAACCCACATATTTATAAGCATGGTGGTCAAATGGTCAAGAAATTTTGACTTACTTTAACAAATATAGCCAGATTGAGAAAAATTAATGTACAGTGGACTTTATTGTTACAAACCAAGAATTCGAATGAAAATTGATAGAGTTTGTGTACAGACTATTCTTTTCCATCTGTAGTGTACTACAGTAGCTTATATCTCGCTTTGTAGCAAATAAAACTGACTGCAATCAAATTAATAGTAAAGGGACGAGCCAACGTAGAAATCTGAAGTCCATGATTGAAAATAACACGCAAACAGGTTACACTGACTCGACAGTACAATCAGTGCCCGAGCCTACCGATAATTTAGAACAGTTATTTTTTAAAAGCACACTCGTTTAGTTTACCTAGGTTAGTTTTAGGCGTAATACTTTGCTAATTTCATAATATTACATAACACAAATTTAGCAAACTTTCTTCAAATATGGTTGAAAAAGTTTACCTTGCTGCTCGAAAAACAGTTAATCAATTTTGGCCTTAACTTGCGAGTCCGGTAAGATATGTCCTTTCTTCTATTGCTCACATATTGCTGAAAACGGCAAGCTGCAAACGAATGTTGCATCATAGCATATAGTTTAGCATAAGTTGTTGGAACCTGCAACCTATCAGCAAAGCTCTGTAGCGTCTGTTAATAACTTTTGCTATAAAGTATTTTGAACATCAGAACAGATACTTATTTCATCAAAACCGGCGATTGTGCTGATTTTTTGAAAAGGGTGATCGAAAATGTTGTTTATTACAGCTTTACAACAATGTTTGTGGCATTGTTTCAAAATTGTGGTGTAACTGTAAATATGCATTAACTAGAAACATACATATAGAAGATTGCCAAGATAAGAAAACCGATAAAAAACTTACCATGGCAAGTTGAAAGAATAAGCAATAGCACAATTGCAGCAAAAACCTTCATATTGAACTTTCCCTCAGTAGTCAACTTGACTTCTGAAACAAATTTGAGTAATAAACAAACACAACCAACAAGTGGTAATATTCATGGTTAGCAATATTATAATATCACTTATGCTTCTGTATAACCTACCCTTTACATGTTACCAGCGTCGGCCTTTTTATTGGCTTCAAAGAAACGCACTTAAATTATAATAAAGCTTCCAACAAATAATTTTCGTGGCTTATATGGGTATTTTCCACATTGCAAAGTGGAACCAATTAAAAAGCTGTTGATGATGGCGATTTCTATTGGATTGGTAATCTTCGAGCCAAAATGACCGAAATTTCCCAGTGTCAAAAACAGTCGAACGGAAGTATCAACAGGGTAAGGAATCAATTTATTTGCTATAAATTGTCCTACTTTATTTATCGAATCATTATTGCAAGAACTGAATTGCTGCCAACACAATGAATTATTTCCGCAATCGCTGTATACAACTTTCTATCCAAGTTTGCAGGGATTCTATGCATCACCAGATCATTTACAAAGCTTGCATAAGAAATAGCCTACTTACTAGAGACTGTACTGTACTGCACTGTAAAACGTAACAATATTGACAACAATAATTTTCTCAAGAACTGGTTAAAAATGACAGCTTTTTTGCATCCACAAAAATCTTGCGCCCTATAGTCTTAATTTAGCTGGCTTAATATCTGAAGCAAGTTTCGTACAACCATGTCTGAATTTCTCAAAACTGCCCTGCAAAACTGTCAACTATGAACAATTTGTCGATTGCGACTTCAATAATTTCTTTTCTTCCCTCCCTTTCGTTTAATTTAATTGCCTCTGCCTTTTCCGGTACCATGGCACCTACGGTCAATATAGACTAATGAACTTCCACTTATTTCTCTAGAGCTCTATGTTACACTATATTTACCAACAAGCTCGAATTTTAGTTCAAAGTGTAAAAAACAGAAAAACGTGTACAACTCTTATGCTTCTGCTCTGAGACCAATAAAATTAACATGGCGAATAGATAACATCGTTGTCAATCACTAAGAGGCAGTAAAGATTTACAAAGATGTTCGGGGAGTACAAAAACAGCGATGTTTCAACTAACCCCGTGTTCCAACTAGCCCCGGTCTCCCCTACCTTTATTAGAATAATTTCCATCCAGTACACCGGCAATACGAAAGATAATTACAGTGATCTTTCTCCAATCACTCCGACTTTTGCTTCTTTTGTTAGATTAAAAGTGGCCACGTCAACCTTGGCCGCGTCACTGGTCGCCAGAAAAGCACACACTTGACTTCGAGCGGAAGCATGTTGCAGCTTCATTACACTGCAGCCAGGGCAAAGACTGCAAAAACAAGAGGATTTTTCGCTACATACCGACAATGTAAGAATGTTACTTAAAAACTTAAACTTAAACATATGACAAATCTTACTTATTTTTCCACTGTTGCGTACAGCTAGAGAACAACCCCTGCACCAAACTAAACTCAGCGCCAGCAAATGTAAAACACATGCATCGCACGGACAACGACTTTCAGTCGGAAAGCTGAAAGCAAGGTCAATGTCAAGTGTTTACCTCAACCATCGGAGGATGATGTCGAAAAGGACGTATGAAGTATCATACAACATGCTTTTATCTCCACTCGAAAAAATTTTATGGAAAAATTCATCTTATATATTGAATGGCCATCGTAGAACACATTTCCTAGATATACAGTGGTTTGGCCTGGCACGTGTTTCAAGAATTTATTGTTCTGTCATGTCACTTTGAGGCTTTGTTAGGCTTTTAGCATGAGGTTTGTCTGTTTCGATAGGTTCTTTATATGCGGCTGCAATTGACATATAGCTAGGTAAACTGATCCAAAAAGTAGTCTAATATTCGGTAAGCCTTCGAACAACGTTGTACTTATTGTCCTCACCGATTCAGTATAACTCAGTTGTGCAATAGGCTAAGATTAATTATTTCCGATATAGCTGGAAACTTTTAGAACACACCAACTTACCAGGTTTCCAGACTACGCTGATAAACTGCATATTGTATTTTGCTCTCCCTTCTTGAACACATCTCTTACATTTAAACATTATAGTTTAATACAACTACATAATTACAGTTACAAAACGCGTTACTGCCCAAAATATCCACATCACAATTTAGCCTACTTGTCAAAGTTTATATTCAAAGTGCAATTACCTTAATTTTGTCTAAAATTTGTTGATTTATTATGTTCAACTATATTTAGTGCTACCTTGGGCGCAATAAGATCAAAATTTCCGACACAAATGAGATCCATTGGAAATGAAAAAAGAGGAAATGTTGATAGCAGAAAAAATAATAGAGAGGTCGATATATGAAGTATTTTATTTCACAACTTGAAAGAGTTGTGTTTATAATTTCTCAGTATAGTTTTACATAACTTTTTTGAATAACAATGAAATTGATAAAATAGATAAAACCAAGCTCGTTGCAGCCACAACAAATACGTGGCTTTCTGGATTCAATCTTCAGAAAATTTGACTACGATTTTGAAAAGCTACATGGTAAGCTTTGGTTGTCTTCGTTGTGTATAGCAATGAACCTACCACTGGCCTCGAGAAGAGAACATCTCAGCTTCATTACGAAGCACTAAACCAAAAAAGTGCAAAGTATTTGTAACTTTATAGACTAGAAGTTAGAGCCCAGGTTTAATGTTATGCAGACGTGTCAAAAATATTTAGTGTAAAAAAATAACAAAAGTAAATAAAATAACTTATATAATTTTATGCTTTTATACGTTGGCAAGGTTTAGACTTACTAATACATTATTATTACTATTATTATATTATTACTTCTGAATATTGCTGTCACTGAAAAAGTAAGCTCGCGAAAACGTCGTTAACTCTGAGAGTGCTTTATACTGATCATACTGATCGTACTGATCATAAATTAGCGTTAAATAGGACACATGCACTCGCATGGACAAAGTTATGCTTTCTTTTTGAGTTTTAATGCACAAGTTTCTGCTCATTCTATATAACTGGCCGACTGAAATATTATTTTGTCATCCAGCGCTCTTCACTCAGAAGATCACTCCTTTTGAAAGCTCTTCAGACACGAGTTGTATTTCAGACGCAGTATGATATTTTAGCCAATGATGCAACAATTTCTGAACGAAATCTAAGAGTTGATCAGTGTTATATCAAGAGCATTATAAAATTCAAGAAAGGGCTACCTTCTGCACGCAGCTGCTTCATAGTAGGCTACAATGTATCCCGGTCATCTGATCAAAGATGACATCAATCTTAACTTTTGTTGTATTATTTTAGATTCTAAAACAAAAAAACAGTTTGCTTTTTCTTACCCAAACCAGGTCATGCAAGTCACGAAAAACTTGCTTGTGCGCCATGCACTAATATAAGGACTGAGGGCTCATTTACTTATGGCAATATCATTGTGTATCGAGAATTTAGCATGATAGCAGCTCCTGCCCAACTGTCGTCTAATGTATACACTGCTAGCAAACGTGTGCTACTTTCGCAAAAGTCCATAAACTCAACGTACACATGCCGTGCTAAATGTAAAACATGAATAGTTGTGATTTTACAATGCTAACTTACGATTTAAACAAAGCTGATCAACACTTTGCAACGTTGCAGTGTTTCTGCATTCTGTAAACACACTTTGTATAGTGGACAATACTAAACTTTTTACAGTACAGTACAGTACAGTTCAATTTTCTACTATACTGTATACTATGCTTTAATGCAACATACTGTGCTGAAGCCTAGGTAAAGCATTTAACTAAGTAAATCAGTTTCAGCCGACATTGTCTGTAGTTTTAGATGAACAAACGACTGAACCAGCGTTTTAATTGTCAAACTTCCATAAGTTACACATGTTTCGCGTTATCGGAAAAAATATTTATCAAAACTTTTCAGCGAAAAACATCACTGTCCGGCGAAGACACAGTTAGTGGAATGCGGCATTTGACGCGCTGGCGCTTGGTCGTTACAGTGTTCAATAACTTACCCTGCTTGAATGAAGCCTGATAACCGGACCATACCGTGCTGCGAGGACGATAACTAATTGCCAAACGATTTCCACTCGACATGTATTTGTATGTATCATTAGTAAACTTTTGTATCAGTGTAGGGCCGTCGTATATCTGTCAAGAATAAGGATTAACTATTTAGAAGCATAAAAGAGTTCACTGTTGTTTAACGCTTATTTTACTTGATTGCAAGTAGCTGAACGCAAAGTTTAATTGTTTGAAAATTTAATCCTACACTGAAATATGTTTTTTTACCTCCACCCAGTCAGAGGGTTTGTGGATGCTAGTTGAAGAAATGTTGAGTGTGATGACGTAGCCAGGAGAAGACCAAAGGCGAGAAATACAACGCTCCAAATATTGCAAGTTGTCACGGACTTGCTCGACTGTGACATTCTGCCAGTGGACCGTAGCGTTGTAATCACCACCACAGGAGTGATAAACTTGGTAATAAAGAAATCCTTGTCAATATTTTTCTAAATATTAAAGCTAGTAAAGTTTAATATTTTGAGCTATTTAATTAGGAATGAAAAAATGCTAAAGCAAAAAAATTCATCATGATGGAGAATTTACCAGTGCCATAACTCGCCCGAAATCCGTTACCACTGACAGTGGAGTCTGATTTGTATTTTATTGTCAAACTTCCGTGTCTGGACATTAATGGAATTTCGCTTGCTCTTGCTATAGTGTAGTTTCCAAGACTTACATGACCATCAATTATCTAGTGCAAAAAATTTAAAATTCTAAATAACAGGTTACATTTTAAAATACTTTTTTACACATGCATTCATTCACTTCGAGTTGTTCGCAGCAGATATTTAGTTTGATAATATGAAGTATCAAATAAACTTGTCCGCCAGGTGAAGCTCTTATTAACCATTGACAATCCATTTCTTCACCAAACGTTTCCAGGATTGGTTTAAATGGGTAGGGATACGTCGGGGCGTGTATCATAACTCCATCGTTTGACATATGTTGATACATGCAAACTAAACATTAAAAGTTTTAAGTCTTTGTACATGTCTATTTATTTGTCTTATATAGCCTAGATATAACCGGTATAGTTTATCAAAGCGTTTAGCTACATTTAGGTTTTCTTGCCAAAAGTCCATCCTTAATTATTCATACTATGCCTGGTCGCAATTAACCAATGTACTTTTTTAATCGTTAAAGCTTATGTGGTTATGTGAAATAAAATGTTTGAAAATTTAGAAGCGTGCCAAGAATCACTATTGTGTCACTCTTTGATGCTACATAATACTATGCATACACACATAATTTTAAAAAAACGAACATTATTGGGCTGCTAATTATAAAGCTCACCATTATTTCGAGTGATTCGAAAACCTCTGCTTGCCACACTCTCATCAGTGTGGTATTGGACAAAAATATGACCCATGTTGTAGTCAACTTCAAACGTTCTTGTAACATTGCCAGAAAGTTTTGCAAGCAAGCTTCGATCCTGACGATACAGCTAGAAAACAAGTGAACTGCGAAAATGCAAATTGTTTTCGCATTTGATACAGCAATTTTAGTTAAAATAAATAGGTTTGTAAACTTATCTTGAGCCTTCAAGAAATTGAAATAATCAACCACACATATCGATATAAACTATCATCATCATCATTTATGCTAATTCAAAAGTAAAATATAAAACTGAAAGGAAAAGTTTGGCTCAGTTAAACAAAAATTGGTTCAGTCTAACTAGCTTTTACCGTAACAAAATCACAGCAACTTTCAGTATCAACTTCCACTTTTACTTTCAGTCCAAAATTTGCCTGACCTTGGAGATCATACAAACAATCAAATTCATGATTTATCTGATCTGGGTAACCAGGCGAAGTTGACACTGTTTCCGCAGTTCCATAGGTGGGTAACCAATGATGGCAGTTTTCTAAAAAGAAGAAAACGACTTAATCGGATAAGCAGCACTATTTGGGAAACATTAAGTGTGTGTCGTACACCGCCACCCGTCTGTTATTTTATGTTTTGCTTTAAGATGTTAATGTCTATGTGAAGTAATTATGATGTAATTGGCATGGACTTCTTTTGTGTGTGTCGTGCATTTAGAGAAGGACAGATTACGTTGAATACATTCGTGATTACAGCATATAGGTTACTACTCTCGTTTTTGTTTTTTGATTAAAAGCCGAATGTGAAGCTGGACTGGACACACCCTTCAATGAGTCCGATAATCCGGACTTGTAGAAATTCGTCGGGGTTCTACATGTATCAAATCTCAGATACGTCACACATGCATTTCAGCAACAGGGAACAAAAGTATGCATGCATATAAATCTTTCACTGAAGCAAAAACACATTCAATAACCATGATATATGATCACCATCATATACACATTCATAAGCCAATAGCAGCTTAAACATTCATTTAGTACTCAAGAATCTTTTGTTCACTACAATGCTGAAATTACAAGAAGTAAAGTCAAGTTATCAAGTTGAAACAACTTTTTCAAATCTCTCACCATCTGTAGGACGAGGAAATATCTCATTATTGCAGTCATACACAGACCAGAATAGTGGCGTCCCTGCTGATACCATATCAGGAATACGTCGGAGCCATTTTTGAGGATAGCAGGTACCACCTTTCGGTGAACAACTTACAGGTATTAGGCTGAAAAGCAAGGGAAGGTTGATTTGCTGCTAGCTAACTGTTTTAGTTTTGCGGTTGATTTTCAACAATAACGTACGGCGGGCATATGTAACGCATATGCGTTCTGTTTCATAGGTGAGTACTTTTTCTCGTGAATACAAGCTTTTTTATTATAGATTAGTTACATACTGCGCTGGAGAGAAGGCTGCCAACATTGCATAGTTTATTTGTTTACCTGTCACACGTCCAATGATCTTCAACAAAACCAAGTATAGAATCAAAATCGATGCATCTCAAATTCATAAAATGCTTGTCATGTACTGAACGAATGCAAGTCTTATATTCCTCATCTAGAGTTGAATTATGTTGTAGACAGGTCTTCTTAAAAAGGGCACTACCGTTTCTTTCTGCATCGAAAAAAATAACGCCTTATTTACAAAATCGAAATAGCAACATGTTTATGCTCATATAAATTTTAAAGTTTTGAATTATTGTTTTTCAACATTTCTTTTTCCGTATTGCATGTTATTGTAAAGAAAGTGTTATATGAAAATTGCTATGTTACTAATTTCCTTGGTTTGACTTGTATTGTTTCCGTCTTCTTTGCTCTATGTCTATGCATTTAAACGCAATCGGCAACAAAGTTGAATTTGGTCGAAGCAATTGTTTAACGCTTTCTTTCCAACAAGTAGCGGTGTTGCGTTCTGCAGCTTTTCTAAAAGATAACTACTGTATAGTTAATAAGTTCTGATGTTTAGCATATAATTTTAATTCTGAGCCGGGTGTGGACACATGTTATTTTATATATATATAGATGTTGAACGTAAAATTTGCCCATTTTTGAAACAAGAGAGCTTTTGTAGGAAAATTACAACTCTTTTTATCGAATCACTGAAGATGTTTCTTACACCCTGTTTCAAATATAATTCAAAAATTTCTTTTTTCTAAAGTTTTGCATTTTGCTTAATTCTATCTTAGTTTTCCAACAGCACCAGTTTCACCCTTTTTTAAATATTGGCTTACACTTTAAAGCAATCGTTTCAAAGAGCTCCAAGAAAAATCCTAAACACTATAATTGTACAGAAACTATGTAACACTTAACTGTAATAGTTAAGGCCAGGCTAAACAATAATGATTAATACGTTAAACAGTTCAAACAAAACTTTTTTTAAATGATGTTTAAAAGCTGGTAAAAATAAGACGTACGTTTCATTATAGTGTATTAAAAGTACAATATCTACCCGCATATTTCGTCTTCAGTTTTCTTAAACCATTTTGCGTCGAGAACCACAAAATCTACGATCGACTGCCAAGATTTATACATGTCTCCAACCTATAATTAAATTGGAGCTTTCTTGAAAACCAGTTTCGCTGCAAGAGTTGCTAATGATGTTTGCCAAAACATACAGTGCGTTTTTGCACAAAAAATATTCCATTATCTAACCTGGCTTGAAAAGCAATCAACCATTTTTGGTCTCAGCTTTCGAGTTCGGTAAGCAATGTTCTTTCGTCGTCTTCTTACAAGTTGTTGAAAACGACAGGCTATGATTAAACTAACGAAATGTTATGTCATATTCTTGCACTTTGCAAGAAACGTTAAAAACTTATACACTTAATTGCTGAAAAAGTCTATAACGTTTTAACTTGAAGAATATGGTTTAAAATACATTGTGATGAAACATGATATTGCATGCTGATACAAATAAACCATATATTGCTTACCGTAACAAGTTGCAAGATAATGCGTCAAAATAATTGCAACAAGAATCCATTTAACAAGCTTCATTTTCGATCTTCAGTTTTGGTCACGAAACAGCTTGAAGTGATAAATATAACTTTCACTGCGCGATCACCGCTTTGAATGCAGCGCCTTCTTCAATCATGAGTAAGGCTGCAGCTTAACCCAGTTGTTCAACATGTAAAGGATGTCGCGCTAAAGGGCTTTGTGTATTTTTGGTATCGTGGGTGATTTCCAACCGGAAAATTATAGCCAAATATTGGGATCAATCAATTTCGTAGCTTTTGAAATTGATGTCAATTATTTCCGACTATAGTGACCTATAAAATAAAACAATTTCTAGCGATAACTATTAATTATCAATTGATTAACCTATGATATTAAATCTTATTGATTGGTAATAGCACACTTTGTGGTTTCTAAAAGAGATTACAATTTCCGCTATTGCTGTTTTATTTTTACAAGACTTTAAAGATGTAAATGTCAAGATAATGCCTATAGCTAATTAAAATCATCTATATAAAAATGAAATCGTTTCCTTCCAAACTCCTAAACTGATGTGTTAAAAAAATGTATGTAACTTGATAAAAAAGTCAAACCAATTGAAAACTCATCTGCAAACAAAGTTCTTATATAGTTTTATTTGTTTATCAAGGCAGGAATGGGCAATCATGTGTAAATTAATCTGCAGTTCAACTAGATTTTCGAAGATTTACTTCAACAGATACAGTATAGCAATTCAATTATTCTTCATAGGGGAATGTCTTTGTTTTACCGGCTGTTGCCTAACAATAATGCAGTCCCTCCAACAAATTGATTTGGACATACTTGGACAATAAAATTTGAATTATTAAAGTGAAATGAAATGTTTGATATTGTATGAACATCATCAAAGATTATTTATACAGTAAAATATTTCAACTTGGTATAACTCAAAGCAGCAGCAACGTGACAATAATCAGCTGTTAATATCTTTTCGATCAATAAAGTATAAATTTAATACGTATATGAGAATTATAACAAACCAATTTTTTGTACTGTAACTAAATGAGCATTTTCAATAAGCAAAACATCATCATATTCTTAACCAGATGAAAAACGCGGAAATATCTCGTTATTGCTTTGTTTCATTTGCCGACGCATTAGCGTCCTTCGAGATACAAAAGTAGATGTTCGTCGAAGCCAGTCTGGAGAATGGCAGTTACTGCCTTTCGGAGAACAGCTTCCAGGTATTGAGCTAATGTTGAAAGCAAAGTCAAAGCTAAAAATCTTTTACAAATTACATGCTTAGTTTATGATTTCGTTATCTGATCAAATGTAAGCACAGAAAGTAAGCTTCCACGCATGAATACGTGAAAATAAATTTTCCGGGGTATATATTAACTGCAAAAACTTTTTCCTTTTTTATCAACATTTATTTTTAATTTTGCCGGTGGTTTTCCACAAAATCAATTATGGGATAAAAGTCAATAGCTCTCGTGTTTGTTAAACGGTTTTCATGCAAAGAATTAACGCAATACTTGTATTTAACATATAGGTTTGTATTTTGCTGCAGACAAGTTTTCCTAAAGGCAAAAATGCCCTTTCTTTCTAGATATAAACACAAAAACTAAAATAAAGTTTTGTTCTGAAATTTTTGAGATGCCAATTGAGAAATTGGCGAGAACACCCTTCCTAGTTAGACGTTTACAAATCAATTTACATACGGAAAATTTACAAATTTTTGGCCTTTGTCTGCATTTAAAAGCTTTCATTTCACCTTTCTCTTTGTTTTTCTTAATTTTTTTTTATTTTTCCTTGTTTTGTGCATTCGAATGCAATCGGTAACAGAGTTGAGCTTGCTCGAATTATTTCTTTGAAACTTTCCTTCCAACAGATGACATATGTTGCAACCAGAATTTTTACTGCGTGGAATAAGGAGTATAGAGCGGGGTTGTTCAAATGGCGGATCGCGATCCGGATCCGGATCTTCTCAACTTTTTGTGTGGATCTTCAAATGCAGCCTCGAAAAAAAAGCTTTTTACAGTATTTTCATGTGGATACTAATTGTCAGTGTTGAAATTAATTTTTTGAATTTATAATAGCATAATTTTGCTCCCTCTCAGCATTGAAGCGTATCGTTTTCGTTTACTCATTTACGCACCACTAACTCGACTAACTATTCTCTTGTCTTCTCTTCGCGCGTTCAACTGGTTTTCTGCACAGCGGCTGGCCGCGGCGAAACAAGAAAAACTTCTAGAAATACTTAATTTACACTAAATGTTCTTTCTTTGGTTTTACAATTATGATATATACAGGAAGCCAGATGTTTTTGCTACAAACCTGTCAAAATCCGACCAGTTTACGACGTATAGTTTTCAAGTAATTAACGATTGAAAATGTATGTGCAGGGTCGGCCACAACCTACTTAAAATAGTAAACTCGCGAGCCCGGTTAGGATGGGGTGAACACGTGGCTGTCAATACGCAGACATTGTTTGTTGGTCGATACGCAGATATTTGTTCAATTAGAAACACAAAGGCAAGAAAGCATTGAATATTGAACAGAAAATAAAGTTTGAGGCTGCCATTCTGTAGTACACTTCACTTTTGACTTTTACAAAGTTATTATTATGTTGTAGGGTACATTTTCATGAATAAAGCATCATAAAAATTAAAGCATGTCCAATATATTTACTACTCGTATTTAGTGGATCATCATGTTGTCAGGTTTGGTTGTGCTGGATCATGGCAGAAATCATTTGAACACCCCTGGTATAAAGCATCAATTTTCTCCACAAATATTTGCGTTTATATCTAAGTTTAGCTGGTATGTAAATTCTCTCTTTTGTACAGTTAAAATTTAACCAATAAAGCATTTTTATAAAATAAATGTTAATTACAGCAACTATTGCGCACTCCTACTGAGAGCGTTCGATTTCAAACTATCACAAACATTCACCGGCATCTTTCGTCTTCAGTTTTCTTGAACCATTTTGTATCAAGAACTGCAAAGTTTACAATTGATTCCCAAGAAACAATATCTTTCCCGCCTACAAAAAATACAAAATTTCGCGACAACATTGTTTATTTTCAAAATTTCTAAAGTGTATCTGCTAAAAAACATCATCAACTTTATTTCTTATCAACTTAAAATAATCATAGTACCTTGCTCGACAAACACTTAACCATGTTTGGTCTCAGTTTCCGAGTTCTGAAGGCTTTGTACTTTCGTCATCTTCTCACACGTTGTTGGAACCTGCAAGCTACAATCAACCAACGTAAGTTTTCATTGCTATTTTTTTTTAAAAAAGCACTGGGAAGAACATGTTAAAAACTTTAAAACATTCAAAAGCTTAAGAAGAAAAAGTTAAGTAAAACGATGCAATGCCATATGTAGGCTTACCATTACTAGTTGTATCATAAAACATCAAAGCAATAGCAACAAGAATCCATTTTTCAAGATTCATTTTCAATCTTTAACTAAAGGAAACTGATGGTTTATGTAAAAACCTATGTTGTTGGTTATTGCGCGATTCTTTAACGCCGACGGTTGATTTAGATCAGGCGACCTAAATACAATAACAAAATTTTTGATGTTAGATTTCATTTGCATAAAAGATACTGAACTAAATATTTCCGAATATTTTACAACTGCTCAGGTGATTTTCATTTTGCCAATTGTAGCAAATTTTAACTTGGCTACTTGGTTTATATTTAAAAGTGTTGGCCAAACATTTTCAGCACACAAAGCGTAGAGCAATATTGCTTGCACTATATAAGTGCAACAATAAAAATTGAATTGCGACAATGAAACTACAACTTTCGCTTAAAACCAAACTTGGTGAAACAGCACTTATAATGAAAACATAAGTTATACTCGAGCTTTCAAAGCAACATAGTATTTTGCATACAACTAGTTACACTACCGCATTTATGAAAGTACAAATCACTAAACTGGACAATAACAACAAATGGTAAATCATTAAAACTGTTTCTACTTCATGTTTATTTACCAAATACTTAAAGTGTTGAGATATTTCTGCTACATGTTACAATTCTCAGAACCATGCCTAGATATCCACAAATCTTTATAGTTTTGCAGAAGATTAAGTTTCACCTGCTTTTTGCTAAATTTCTGTAACTAAAACAGCTTTCGTGTCAAGCAACGGAATGCTGTTATTTGAAAATCTTATACACCTTCGCAGACCACGCACAACAGGAAACGACGTTGCAAAGTTGAAAAGAGAGGTCAGCAGGCAGGGTTCAGTTTTTACGTCATCATTTCATATGGACATGGATGAATATACAGTATATGTGTTCTTAAATATACACTATACAACATACGGTATATATACAGTATTTGTAAAGCATTAAGTTGAATAACGTGACTGCTTCACGATATATTTGCTAATTACTATTCAATGGGGCTAGTTCATAAAATATGTGAATGTTATGTTAATGTCCTGTTCTCACTCCGGTTATTTTGGAGCTAAATGTTAAAAAAAAATTGAAAAAAATAATTGTGGAATTCCAAATATTATAAAAATTGTTTAACTTAAATTATTTGCGTAAGAATTGCCATGATCACTGAAAATAGCCTTTGCCAATCACAATTCATTGCGTTTACTGAAGATTTTCTGAGTGTAGACTCTAATAGCTATTGCTCAGTACGATAGAAAAAAATCACCTCCTCTTCTCTTGTCTACATTATGTAAGTGTGTATAACACCTCAGTGGCGATAACAACCGAGTATTAAAGTTAGTTGCAAAATGCGGGCCACTTGTTGTTTGGTGTGTATGGCATTGTTTTCGTTTTGGCTGACGAAAAACCTCTCTGGGCTTGAAATGGGCAGTTTTTACCACTCGTTGATCGTCAATTAACTTAGATCCACTCTTTTTCGGTTTTCGTCTGCGTAATATAATAATATCGTCCGCTATTCCTTTTAAAACTGAAACAGGGGTTTCTATTCTTGACAAATTTTTTTTTTACGATACGTATATATTTTGTATAATGGGAATATTTCAAGACAAATGTTCGCGATCCAAGCAAGAATAGGCTACAATTTTATGATTAGATTGTTATGTACAGTGAGTTTGTATCCTTTACGTTGAGATAAACTAAATTCAATTTTGTTTATGAAGTAAAATAATCACTTGAAATGTTTACAGATGGATTTACGCAAGTGTATTGTTTTGAGTTGACAAATTAATTTTTGTCTACTTGTGTAAGAATTGTATTTCAAGTATCTTTCGATTTGACTTGCATTGGTAACAATGGATTGTTAGAAGGTTTTAACTTCCTGTAAGTGACTGAAAATCCACTGGAGTAAGAACGTGACTCCATGTTGTGAAGAATAGTGAGCGTGTTGGAGGTGGACGTCAGTACAACAACAGCTTTTTCCTCGTAGGCGGTAAGATATGATCCTTGGAAATTGTAGAGGAAATTGTCACCATCTAAGACCTGGAAGTATTTTAATGTTTTCGTAATCAATAAAATGTACTAAAATATTAAAGTTTCAATATTTTATTACTACCGTTTTTATAACTATTTGATTATGTTTAAAATTAGAAATTTTAAAATTAGAATAAATAAAAACAAAATGTTAAAATGATTGTAATTTTTTAATAATGTGTAATGGTAGAACAACATAACCATTAAATCGTACAAACATCGGAAAACTAAGCTTGCAAAACAAATCAACGCAAGAATTAACCTAATGTGATAGGAATGAGACTAATCGTTAAATTTAGTCAGTTTAGATTTAAACTCATGCAAGCAATACATTTTTTAATCATAGTCTGGCTATGTTTTTGCTTGGTCTTTAAGTTGGTGAGCTTAAGCTTACTTGTATACGAGCAAAAAAGTGGAGATGGATAAAAATGTATATTTGAATTCGGGATTCTGGTGAAGTCAGAAAGTTGTACCGACAATTGACTTCTTCAGGTGTCCTTCTATTGAGAAATGAAATCGTCTTGTACTTGGATCTTGCAGTAAGCTCCCGGCTACAAACTAATTTATGATAATTGAACATTGTTAAAAACTTAAGTGAATAGAAGGAGATTTGCATCACAGATGTAGATCACACAGAACCTTGTGTAACATTTCCAGCAAACTGGTCCAATCCATCGTTTGAATGGAAATAAATTCGAAGAACATCTTTCGATGATATGAAACGCTGAGGTAGACTGAAATTACCTTCCAGCTTGGCAACTGTCTTCGAGTTTTCCATTACCTAATCAAACAGTTGCCAATAAAAGACATCTTGCAAAAATGCATCTCCAAATATCCATTTAGTTATATAACTTGTAACGAAAATGAGTTTCCGTGAAGTCTACACATGGCGTAGTCACCTCCAAATAGCTTGTTGGACTATTGAAGTGAAGTTGTATGATGTTCAACTCAATGCGTTTGAAATTATATCCGGCCTGCAAATTCCAGAAGTTATCTTCGTCACTTTCACATCTTGATGAGTTGCACATTGTCTGAGATGAAATTATCCCTCCAAAAGCACCAGGGTCATTCCAACCGCTATTGACCACTATATAGCAAAACAACATTGCACCTTGTACCTACTTTGAAAACTGGAAAGCACCTATAGGCTCAAAACAAGGCTTACAAAGGTCAACAGCTTTTTAATACCTTCTTTGCATGACGCAACGAATCCTTTTGTAGCAGACAATTGACAACGATTAAGTCGTATTCTCACAACGTTTGAACTTGATACAAGGGTTAAGTTTGATCTTGATCCACTGTATTTGCCCAAACTTATCATCTGGTCGTAGACCTACAAACAAAATAGGTTTTTTAGTCGGCGTATTGTAAGAAGTACTAACATAAATTCGGCATAAAAGCCGTTTTAATTTTAATTTCTTAATTTGCATTTTACTGATACAAAGAAAGAAGTAAATAATTCCAGAAAAGCTTTGCGATCTACCCGCAATGCAGTTGACTTCTCAAATGCGTGAAGAAACATCAAATCGACTAATAACGTTACATCGCTCATAGTGATAATAGGTTATAAAATCAAATAACAATCGACTTACATATAAAGCTTCACGTTTTTTCTCATCTAAGTTGATGTCAAAAATCTTCAGTAAGATTTGTTTGTCGGAAGAAGTGGTGATTATCCAATCGCATGTTTCAGATGACAGTCCAAGACTATGACTAGCTGAGAGATCTTCTATGTAACCAGGTGAAGAAAAACGTTGAAAAGAAGTGTTGGCAACCAAGACGAAATTACATTCAGATCTCCCTAAAACATAAAGACATCTTCATTTCGATGAAAAAGAATCATATCATATTATAAGCGCTTTGCTGTTATTGACAAATGAGAACTCACATTGTTTGTAAGTTGTCACGAAACCGCGACTAGTAGCAGAGTGAGACTTCGGTGCTGTGTAATGAAGCTGGATTGTGCTGCCGGTAGATGTCAGTCGATATGTCTTATTAACTCTATCAGCACGACCAAAATACATGTCGCCATTAAATATCTACAACAGAAAACTATGGAAATGTAAAATGTTTCAGTTAGAGTAAGATTTTAAGCTGATGGTGTTTTTGTTTTAATTCATAGAGCGTAATCGCAATATAGTTAATTTAAACAACTACTTCATTATAGAGATAGCAAGAAAGACAGAAATATTTAAATTACTTATACATAATTTAAAAAAACAGAATTACGTCGACCAAAATTTAGTAAGACTTATTCATACGTTTCTTTACCTGAACATATCCGAAGTTAGAAAAAGTTCTCAAAGTCATTCGTATCTTCTTGCCAGGTTGGGCGAGCAAAGTGTAAGTGCATCGTTGGTAAATGTTGAAAGGAAAGCTTTCGTAGTCAGGCGAGGCAAGCTTCATCGAAGCGGAACCGATGAGATTGTAAGTGACGTTGCATGGAACTGAAAATGAGAGACTTTCAATGGTCTGCTTAAAAGAAATTTATAATTTAACTTTAACACTCTTAACAAATATATATAAATGAGAGTTTTTCATTACATAAAATGCACGGTACAACAACCTAATCTTTCTCTATTTTTCCTTATCTCTTACCTTGCTTGAAAAAAGCCCGATAACCGTATCCTTTCCAGTCATGAGTACTGTAACTTATCGCTAAACGATTTTCACTCGATACATAGTTGTGAGTCTCATTGTTAAATTTTTGCAGTAGTTTTGGTCCGTCGTAGATCTATTGAAGAGAATTATTGTAAGTTATTCACCTTATTTCGACAGTTGAAGTCAAAGATAACACTGTCCACAAACAACTTACTTCTACCCAGTCATAATGATACCAGTTGTCCTGATGTTCGCGACGGTTTGTCGAAGAAATATTGAGTATAACGGCGTAGCCCGGTGAAGAAGTGATTTGAGAAAAGCACAGAATCGGATAGTATCCAACGCGACTTTTTTGCTTGACTGTAACGTTCTGCCAAGAGTCTGAGGCGTTGTAATTACCGCCACAGGAATAAGATGCTAAAGTAAGAATATAATATGCTGTCAAAATTTCAATCCAAAAATTTTATCATAATGGTCAAAAGAATTTCTCATTTGTTACAAAAAGATCTGTAAGAACGGAAGACAATCCAACCTGGGTGATAACTTGCTCGAAACCCGTTCCCGCTTACAGTTGAGTCTGAGTGATATTTTATCGTCAGACTTCCATGCTGGGACGTCACGGGTATCTCGCTTGCTTTTGCTATCGTGTAGTATCCAAGGCTCACAGAACCATCAAGTATCTGTTTAAAAATGTAGAAACTTTAGGTTTAATTGTCAAATTTACAATAGTTTTGAATAAAATTAATCATCAGACACCCACTTCCAATTGTTCGTAAGATACATTCATTTTTATTCTGTGAAGATACAAGGACACTTGTTGGTCTGCTTGGGCTGTTATTGTCCATTGACAATCCATTTCTTCACCAAACTTTTGAAGGATTGGTTCACGCGGGTATGCGTATGTTGGCGCGTGTATCATTAATACACGATCGTTTGCCATGTGTTGGTATTTGCATACTGCGCGTTGGAAATAAAATACAATAATGCAATGACAAAACGGAAAAAAATCAAAATTGAAATTACCGAAATTAATTTTTGACGTAAACTTCTTTTTTTAAAATAATTATGTTGACAAGCAGTTGTTTCTGATAATTCAACTTTCTATTCAAAGTGCAGAGGGCCATGGACGATTAAAAAATCTTGATTGTAGTCCCATAACAAAAACTACGTATACACTTTATCATTAAACTTACCATTATTGCGAGTAATTCGAAAACCTTTGCTCGCTCCACTCTCATCAGTGTTGTATCGGACAAAAATATCTCTTGTGGCGGAATCAACTTCAAAAGTTCTTGTTACATTACCAGACAGTTCGGCAAGAATGGTTGAATTTTTTAGGTAAAGCTTAAATGATTCCAATTAACATAAAAAAATTTACAATAAACTCACGGTAGCTTTAGCAATAAAAAGCTAGTATTATAATCACACTGCATTTAGCATTAAAACGCCGACCATTAATTGCAGGTCTAATTTTATCTCACTCAGACATCTTTTACTTAGCATTAAAGCTACACTTAAACGTTTTTACTGAAATATGATTCCTCAAAATTACAAATTTGTGTTTCCTTACCGTAACAAAATCACAACAACTTTCGGTATCGACTTCCACTTTTATTTTCAGTCCAAACTTATATTGAGCTTCGAGATGATATACACAGTCAAATTCATGATTTATCTGACTTGGAAAACCAGGCGAGGTTATGACTGCTTTTCGGGTTCCAAAAGTTGGCAACCAATGCTTACAGTATTCTAGAAATAAAATAAATTTTCTGTGAGCTAAGAGGCGAATGAGAAATGTAGCTTACCATAAAAGCTTTTTTGCTTAACAAACTTTTTTAACGACGCTTTAACTTTGATTGGATTATATTCGAAATAGTTGTGCTCTTGTAGATGATCTAGCCTGATAAAGTGATAACATGCAACACTACATCTCATTTCTCACCATTTGAAAGACGGGGAAATATTTCATTATTGCAGTAAAACAAAGGCTGGTTTAGTGGCCCCATGTAGTTAAGGAAAGTCGGCAAACGTCGAAGCCAACTGGGAGGCTGGCAAATATTTCCTTTCGGAGTACAGCTTCCCGGAATTGAACTTGAAAACATGAACACAAATGCTAAGGCGACAACTTCTTTTTTCTGATATGATGAATAATAGTGATATCGTCCAATAAAAAGAAACCGTGAAATTCGAGAATAATCAAGTTGATACTAATAAGTTACATGTTGTATACAGAATATACAGTTAAAATGCATAAATTATTGCAGAGTACATATTATGATGTAAGATGATCGAAAACCGTGAAGTAACCCAAATATTTTAAAAATACTACAGTGCTTGTTGAAAGTTACATTTAATTTTAGTTGCATACTTCCTGGTATATAGCTATTGAGTAAATGACAGACGATTCTTATGTAAAAAGAAAGTCTAAGCGCGTTTTAGAACCTGTCACACATCCAGTGATCTTCCACGAAAGCAAGTATCGAATCAAAATCAATGCTTCTTTTGTCGTCACCATTTCTTTTACGTTGGCGCTGAATACATTTCTTGTATTTTTTGTCTAAAATCTTATTTTGCTGCAAACACGTCTTCCGAAAAAACATTTTACCATCCTTCACTATTAAACATCAAATTATTCAACATATTTACATGCTGAGTAGAAGTCAATCAAATAAATTAGGTTGAACATAAAACTTTTACTTGTTTTTTAAAACTTGAAAACTGAAATTTACGCAAAGCGTCACAAATAAATGATCCATTATTGCAATTTTATCCTTAGGCTATCGAAATATGAACTTATTCGAATTTATAATTTATTTTGCTAATTAACGTCGATGATTTGAAAACCAATAACCTGTTTCTTGTTGCTGCTTTATTTTTTTCCGTCTACTTTGTTTCATGCATTTAAGTGTAATCTGTAACAGAGTTGAGTTTGGTCGAAGCAATTGTTTGACGCTTTCTTTCCAACAGGTGGGGGTGTTGCGCCCAGCTGCTTTACTGAGAGAAAAAATGAAAACTGAAGTTTCAACCAAAACGAATCTCCCCAGAAAATTTTCAACAAATTTCTAAAAATAATTTATCATATTAATATCTCCTCTACAATACAAATTTTTATTGTCAAGAAATTTTATTTTTAAACATACAGTGCATAGCTTATGCAAAATTTATTTTCAAATTTTACTCACCCGCAGGTTTCGTCTTCAGTTTTCGTAAACCATTCCGTGTCAAGGACCACAAAATCGACGATCGATTCCCAAGATTTATACATCTTTCCCAACTAAATACAATATATTTCCAGTGTTTTTTCTAGTACGGTGTTAAATATAAAGTTTCACTTTTTAGCGTGTAGTAATAGTCAGACAAGTTTAAACCTATTAACTTACTTTTTCAAAACAGTAATTGGTTTGATTTAGTTATAGCACAACATCATAATCTTTTAATGTAACCCACATATCTACAAACATGGTGGCCAAATAGTCAAGAAATTTTGACTTCATTTAACAAATATAGCCAGATAGAGAAAAACGTAATGTACAGTGGACTTTATTGTTACAAACCAAGAATTCGAATGAAAATTGACTATTCTTTTCCATCTGTAATGTACTACAGTAGCCTATATCTCGTTTTGTAGCAAATAAAACTGACTACAATTAAATTAATAGCAAAAGGAACGAGCCAACGTAGAAAGCTGAAGTCCATGACTGAAAATAACACGCAAACAGTTTACACTGACTCGACAGTACAATCAGTGCCCGAGCCTTCCAATGATTTAGAACAAGCCGTTATTTTTTAAAAGCAAACTCGTTTAGTTTACCTATAGTTTAGTTTTAGGCGTAATACTTTGCTAAATTCATAATAGTACATAATACAAATTTAGCAAATTTTCTTCGAATATGGTTGAAAAAGTTTACCTTGCTGCTCGAAAAACAGTTAATCAATTTTGGCCTTAACTTGCGAGTCCGGTAAGATATGTCCTTTCTTCTATTGCTCACATATTGCTGAAAACGGCAAGCTGCAAACGAATGTTGTATCATAGCATATAGTTTAACATAAGTAGATTGAACCTGCAACCTATCAGCAAAGCGCTGTAGCGTCTGTTAACAACTTTTGATATATTTTGGATATCAGAACAGAAACTTGTTTCATCAAATCCGATGATTGTGTTAATTTTTTGAAAAGGATGATCGAAGATGTTGCTTATTATAGCTTTACAATAATGTTTGTGGCGTTGTTTCAAAATTGTGGTGTAAGTGTAAATATGTCTTAACTAGAACCATACATATAGAAGATTGCCAAGATAAGAAAACCGATAAAAAGACTTACCAGAGCAAGTTGAAAGAATAAGCAATAGCACAATTTCAGCAAAAACCTTCATATTGAGCTTTCCCTAAGCAGACAACTTGACTTCTGAAACAGATTTGAGTAACAAACCAACACAACCAACAAGTGATAATACTCATGGTTAGCAATACTATGATACCACTTATGCTTCTGTATAACCTACCCTTTACATGTTACCAGCGTCGGCTTTTTTATTGGTTTCAAAGAAACGCACTTAAATTATAACAAAGCTTTCAACAAATAATTTTCGTGGCTTATATGGGTATTTTCCACATTGCAAAGTGGAACCAATTAAAAAGCTGTTGATGATGGCGATTTCTATTGGATTGGTAATCTTCGAGCCAAAATGACCGAAATTTCCCAGTGTCAAAAACAGTCGAACGGAAGTATCAACAGGGTGAGAAATCAATTTATTTGCTATAAATTGCCCTACTTTATTTATCGAATCATTATTGCAAAACTGAATTGCTGCCAACACAATGAATTATTTCCACAATCGCTGTATGCAACTTTCTATCCAAATTTGCAGGAATTCTATGCATCACCAGATCATTTACAAAGCTTGCATAAGAAATAGCCTACTTACTACAGACTGTACTGTACTGCACTGTAAAATGTAACAAAATTGACAACAATAATTTTCTCAAGAACTAATTAAAAATGACAGCTTTTTTGCATCCAAAAATTTTTGCGCCCTATAGTCTTAATTTAGCTGGCTTAATATCTGAAGCAAGTATTCGTACAACCATGTCTGAATTTCTCGTAATTGCCCTGCAAAACTGTCAACTATGAACAATTTGTCGATTACGATTTCAATAATAATTTCTCTTCTTCCCTCCCTTTCGTTTGCTCATCATACAGCACAGATCTCAAAACCCACGAACGGTGTAGTGACAGGGATAAGTGTTAAGCAATCAGATCAAACATAAGTTAGAAATCTGGAATTAACGTTAGCGAAAATTGCCTCAGAGTTGTACCCAAATTTAATGAGGTGATCAGTAAACGTTCCAGAATCCATCGGATTGCTGTGTATTGTTCATTACGACAGAGTGTTTTGAAGTAAGACTGTAGGGAAGAAGTCTTACTGGTTATTTTACAGTGGCATTCGGTAGAAGTGCATTGATTATAGAAAAGTGTATGCATGTACATGTGCTGCGAAATAATAGAGTCCATAACACTTTACACTTGCACTAAGTTGAGGGCTTTCGAAGATGAAGGTTCTTGTCATTACCTTGCTTGCTTTAGCCTGTCTATCCGCAGTTGAAGGTAGTGTGTAGTATTTTTTTACGTTAAACAGGCTAATAAAAGATACCCTTTATTCTGAAAAAGGTGTTTAATCATACATAAAATGAAAAAATACATCTCTAAGAATATGGTGTCATTAATTTCAAAAAGACAGCATGACGTACAACCTGTTAATAACTTATTAATTAGGCTGCCGATTCCAGGAAGAATTGCAATCGGGACGACAACGAACGAAAACACAGAAAACGCGGTGGCTGAGACCTTACTTCGCTAAATGTCTTTCAAAGAAGGTAACTAACAAAGGCCAAGCTTTAATGTTTTTGCGATAAACAACCCTAAAAATGATTATGAGATGCGCTTGATATATAGCATAAGTATAGAGACATAACATGGCATTAAATGAGTTTCAATCTGAAAACCATTTATGCATTGTTACAAATCTACGTGTACAGGCGGGTAGAATGTACAAGTCATGGGAATCAATCGTTGATTTTGTGGTCTTGGATAGCTACTGGTTTCATTCCACTGAAGCAGATTTTTGCAGGTACAAGTTCAGTTATTCGTGAATATTTAGATATCGTTGTTAACAGTGCCAGCTTTAGATCAATACGAGCGATATGCGACCACGGGCCACGCGATGCTTAGCGCGCTTGCTAAGGCCCTGGTTGCTGAGCTTGATTTCCAACAAAAAACATACGCTGAAGAATTTTAAGGCCACATACAGGACATACAATTTGTGAAATGCAAGCTTTCTTTTAATTTTGATTTTGCCTTTTGCACATTTAGTCCATCTTATGGTAATGACCATGCGTGTTGTTGGAAAATGAACATTGAGCGTATCTTCCGACCAGAGTCAACGATAAAACCATTAACTATCGAATGTATTGATGAATACGCATCACACATACAGCAGCTAACTGGTAAGCTAAATAAAATGTACCTAATTCAAAAGTAGCCAGCACGTTTTATTAAAACGTTAAAACAACTTTTAACCAACTTGTTTAAACATCTTTCTCTTGCAGGCGGAAATACCGTCGGTCCTGTCACTGAAATAAGTTGTCTTCATAGAAATACAACGCTCAGGCGTCAGTATGAAAATTGCTTCACACTTTCATTGCAAGAAGAGAAAGACAGGCAGCAGTTTGAAGTAGAATCTGTAGTTGCTTTTGTGGAAGATCACTGGGCATGTGACAGGTGGGTGAACAACCTTGTCACATTGAACTCAATTTTGTTCAAAATGAAACAGATGTTTGCGGTAAACAAGCTCACTTCCTTATAGATCGGTCCCTGGAAGTTGTTCTCCAAAGTTTAACTTCACGTGTCACCCCGCTTCCTGGCTTCGAAGAATGACGACCTTTACCGAGCCCAACACTCCTCTTCGTCGTATTTTGATGGATTGTAATGCAAAGGTATTCCCGTGGGCGTCTGCAGGTAAGCGACATTGGAATAGAAATTAAGTATAAGAACACGCTGCAACTAAAAAAGCTTTAGATAATAAGTCATAATAATAAAAATAATTATATTAATTACAATTATAATAATAATAATTAATAATCATTCAATTAGTTTGTATGCTTTCAAAACTGCTTTGAAATTGACTTCAAGATTTTTAATTTATATGACGACAGATCGTTCATTATGCAAATCACGACTTTAAATCGGCCGTTTTCTGGGTGCCGTTTTCGTTTGAAAACACCGTTCTTTTTCTACATATTTTGACGTAAACTTTTCGACGTGTTCTAAAGAGGAGTGCTGGCACGTGCTTAAAGCCAATGGGACACAAACTCATGTAATGACGTCACAAGGTTATCCTAAGCAACTTCATGACGTTGATTGCTCCTACGAATTTCAAGCCCAGCTTGGCTTTACATTGGAGATCACAGTTGAAGTGGACATCGAAGAATGTTGTGATTTTCTTGAGGTATGGTGCTAGAGATTACTGATGCTCCTTCAAAATATATTCACGGATCGTTCAGAAAAAAAAATTCCCATTCATGCATAAATCACACATAACACACACTCTTTCCTGAACTTCGCGTAAGGGTGTTTAACATACACTTCTGTGCTTATGACAGGTTACTAGCGAAAACGATAAACTTATTGCAAAACTTTCGGGCAATGTGAAAAGAACGTTCAGGAGTTACCCCGGTGAAAGCTTCATCTACATGGAATATCATACTGATGAGAGCATCGGAGGTAAAGGATTCCGAGCAAGCTGGAGAAATGGTGAGGATGTTTATTCAACTGAGTGTGCAGGAAATTTTACTACTGCTGCTGTCAGTTTAAGAATGAAAGCAAAAATAGTATAATATGTTGTTAATATGCGGTTTTATATTGTTTAACAGTTTGCGAGTATAAACGTGTGGCTTCTGCACGCCATTACAGTCCAAAGTTGTATCCGCCTTTCTATGGGTACGCATCTCAAGACACACTGCCAACGTTCGACAAAGAACTGGAATGCACATGGGTTGTAACTGCACCACCCGGGGAACAAGTGCTTCTTGTGTTTGAAGATATTTATATGAATACATGCTGCGACAAGCTAACAGTAAGAATGGATGTTGCTTTGTCGTGACAATGCGTGTGATGTCTTCATTTCATTTCCAGATACACGACGGACGTATCGACCTGGGTAGTTTTGCATTGACAAACGCAAGAGGAGTTCCCATACGGTCTCAGCACGGGATGCTGACATTGCGATACCAAACTAATTCTACCGTTTACGGAAACGGGTTTCTAGCAAACTATGGAACAGGTTTGAACAAGATCTGGTTCTCTATACTCAAAACAGTATAGCTGTGTATAAATCGATTGGCTCGGAAAAATTTTCTGTTTGTTGTACATCTAAAATACACTTCGCATTCATAACCCGCTCGTGTTTTTCCTGCAAACTGACTTAAAAATTAACTTATTTCGAAACACCTGTTTTTAGCAACACGACGAGCCCCATGTGGGAATGCACGCAATGCATCTGACGCATGGCGGCATTTTTCGACGGGTAAACTCACGAAAAAAAGTTACAAAGCTTTACGGTGTTTCTGGCAAATAACTGCAAGTGAAGGCTACGCGGTAGTAGTTAACATATCGTCCATTGTCACGGCAAAACCATCTTTCCACCGACAAAAAGTGCAGGTGAAATTAAGATTATCTATAAGTAGTTACCGTACTTTAGATTTTCGGTTTCTAAGTGTTCAAACTTTAAGGCCAGCATTAGTCATGCTACGATGTTACCTAAGTTTGTCTGCAAACAAAATCTATGCTTTTTTCTTATGTTTATATGGAAATAATTATGTAATAAATTTTTGCGATTTCGGTGAACTTGCTTTAGATCAATTTGTTAAATTCTGAAAGAGGTTCTTGTGTAAACTTCTTGCAAACTGATTGCTAATTTTAACCAGGTCTTTGATGGTTTATCTGCGCTACAAAGCTTTTTTAACGAAAGTCACATGTACGTGTCCAGCAAAAGCAATCTAGCCATTCAACTTTTATCCCATGAATGGAGGACATTTGGATTAAGAGCCTCATACAGACAACGTGTGTGGTATCAGATTGACACGGCAATAACATATAATAAATACGTTACCAAATATCTGACGTTGCCGTCAACGTAGATGAAATTTTATCTTTTTCAGTTCCTTGCAACGTCACTTACAATCTCACTGGTTCCGCTTCGATGAAGCTTGCCTCGCCTGACTACGAAGGTTTTCCTTTCAACATTTACCAACGATGCACTTACACTTTGCACGCCCAACCTGACAAGAAGATACGAATGACTTTGAAAACCTTTACTAAAACAGGATTTGTGAATGTGACGAAATTATAAACAAATTTCATGATATAATCCTTGCATTTTACTAATTGTTGCAGATATTTGGAGCAATAGAGATATACCTTTATTAGAATAATTTCTAGTACACCGGCAATACGAAATATATTTACAGTGATCTCTCTCCAATCCGACTTTTGCTTCTTTTGTTAGATTAAAAGTGGCCACGTCAACCTTGGACGCGTCACTGGTCTCCAGAAAACCACACACTTGACTTCGAGCGGAAGCATGTTGCAGCTTCATTACACTGCAGCCAGGGCAAAGACTGCAAAAACAAGAGGATTTTTCGCTACATACCGACAATGTAAGAATGTTACTTAAAACAAGTATTTTTTAAGCCGCTGACCGCTTTGAACCCCGTGTATTCTGCAGTCAAGCCAAAGTGTGGGACAGTATTGATTGCCAATTCTTCTTCTCAAGTTTTCTTATCTCCTGGTTATCCGAATATGGAAAACACCAACTGTGAATGGATAATCACCGCAACCACTAAGATGAATGTGATGCTTAATCTTGTTGATTTCGAAATGGATACGACCAGCGCCTTATTTGTATGGTCTTTTTATTTAAATTGCCTGTACATTTTATACGCTTACATAATGTTAAAAAAACTCAGTTTGATTATTAAAAAGATATTCAGCCTATTCAGATATTCTAGTTATGAGGATTTGAAGTAAAGTGTGTAACGTTGGACCTTAAACTTGTGAGTTGTTACTAACACACCATCAAAACATTACAGGTTTACGTGAATTTTGATCGATTTTTACACACTACTAGTTTTCATCAAGTTTACTTTATTTTTTAGTCTGTGTTGAAGACTACGCGGTTGGACCAAGCAAGCAGCTAATCTACTTTCCCGACATAAACTCAAATAAGTTAATCGTCGACTGCAAGTATAATTTTATCACAGAAACCGGATCTAGAATTGAACTGACAGTAACGGATAAAACGAAAATAAGGAACGACATCGTGGAAGTAAAAAGTCAAACTTTAAATTCGATTAATTTGAGTTAATTTCGTTGACGCCACTTATTTGATTTTACGTAGATCTTAGAAGGCAATGAGACGTTGTATAGTCTGGAAGGATACTACCAACACAGTCTCTCTGACCAAACAAGCTATTACAACACAACAGTACGGTCGACAGGAAACAAACTGACATTGCATCGAGTGACTTTTATCCAGTCACCTTCTGAAGGCTTTGTAGCTCAGTACAAAAATGTTTAAAATTTAAATCTTGTGATTTTGTTGTGTGAGTAACAAGAAACTAGAACCATGTTTCAGATTATAAGCGATATGAAATAACCTATTAATTGAAAACCTTTCGGAACTTGCGAAGAGTATGTATGCGCAAGCAGATGAAACAACATAAGTTTGCAATAATATAGACCAATGACTTGTTGGACATGTGATTAAAAATCAATGTGTGTGTATTTTTGTTCTTCTTTTTGTTATTTGCTTTAGCATCACTTGAATACAGCAGTTGTATTCATTATTATACAAAGACTGTGTTTAAGTGTACAGCAGAGTCGTTACACATCAATGTGTAAAAGATTAATTGATATTTTGCCCATTACTTGCTGCTGTTAAACCTATCGAGTTTTAAGTATACAATTTCTGTACATCCTTTCCAGGAACGTTACCTAACTAGCATCGTGTGGCCTTGTTTTCGTAATGCAAAATTAATTTCAATGAAAAAATGTATTCGTGCAAATTCATATACAAATTTTAAATCAGGAGACTCAAAACTCACTCACAAAGTTCATTTCATACCATGAATAAACGGTAAAGATCTTTTCACGGTCACATGACACAAAATATTTTGTACTGTAAATTTTATTATTAACCCTTGGCAAAATTATCTTTGACTACAAGTTATGCAGGATAATAAAAAGTGAATTAAAAATAAAAAATATGAAAACAAAACAAAGTTACCGAATTTTGCAGCCAGAAAATGCCATTTGGAGACAAACTAGTAACTACTTTTCAAATTGTTTTCATCAATGTTTTTATATCTGCGTTTTCGATAACTCCCTCGGGGTAGCAAAAGGAAATTCTCCACCAAACAACGTGTCAATACGTGAACTGTTTAAATAAAATGTTTACTAAATGTCAAAGCTGTTTTGGCAAGTTTCTTCGAAAAACTGGAATCTGTATAGCCTAGCGCAGCCTACAGTATAGAACAGAAAGGAGAAAAAGTAATCAAAAATTTTAGCTTCTTGCATTTACTCAACAGAAATGTTCAACTTCGTCGATTTTCGACATTGAATTGATAATTTCTCTAGCCTGTGCCATTGGTATGAAAGTTGTTATTACAGGCTAATTCTATTGATGCGTTTTAGGTTATCGCAAACTAATCGTGAGCCAAAACTGCATTTTGCCACGAAAGTTTAAAGGTTGAAACGATCGTTTCAACTTACCACATATGATGTAAGCGTATTTTAGGAAGCAATTGGCGGGTGAACAAGAGGTGTTGCAACTTGCTTTAAAAACGTTTCCGGATTTTAGGAAACTCCCAACTATTACAAAAGTTTGCAAATGTAAACCAATTGCATTGCCTATAACAATAAAGCAAAAAGTGCGTGGTGAAGCTTTGACCGTATACTTTATAGCAAATGCTCTTCAAATCAGTTGCTTGGAAAAATTCTAAATTAAAAAGATCCATTGAAAATGTTGTTTGTCACTTTAATAATTCCTTTTGTTTTCGCTTCAGTGAATGGTAAGTTGTGATGATATTTAGGGAATGCTTTTGGTGGTTGAGGAAATGATTGGTTTGGACTCTTTTTTAATTGCCTTAAATGTGTAGGTTAAAATGAGATATAGGCTAGATACATAAGCTAACGTCAGAACTTACAATGTTTTTGTTTCTCTTAGCTTGCCATTATCAACTGCAGCCCAAGCTGATGAAGGCGCATGATTACATGTCTGAGTGCCTATCTAACAAAGTAAGACTAAATAGTTGCCTAATACCTACTTTAGACGTAAGTTTTGTTTCAGGACTTTTTGTAACTGGTATTGAAGACGAAAGGATCAGAAATCAAAAGTGGCTGCTGTAATAGGTTATTTCTTTCACCGTAAGTAGGCTACTGTAATAGGTTATTTAGCCAGTTGTTAAAAATAGGCGGTTAGGTTAGGAGAATGGGAATGCAAAAAGTTGGTGTTAGCTATTTAGACTTTAATTGAAGTTAAATTTAGATTAGATCGTAGATTTTCGTCATCAGGTTTAGGTTACTAAGTTACTACAAGCAAGCTACAGTTAAGAAGAAACTGTGCAAAAATAGCTTCAAACGTGCAATTACAGTGAAACAGCGACAATCTTTAACATAATAATGTTTTCATGAAAGACAAAGATGGCCACACAATTGCTTACAATATGTCCAAACAATTTCAGACAGGATACCCTGTCAAGGCATGGAGTTCCATTTTCAAGTTTGTCGTGGTGGATACAAAATGATTTCAAACAACTTTAGAAAATGTTTGCGCGTAAGTTATGTAATTATTTCTAATAATTAAATTTCATGTCAATTAACAGTTTTTGTAACTGCAGAAATAAGCAAAGAAAGGTTATGTAGTCAGCATTTTTGTGTTTCACTTGATCAGAATCCAATTGAAATTTAAAGTGTGTGTCAAATTTTTGAAAAAGATGAAAGCTATTTGCTTAAAATAGATTTTTGATTTTAATTTTACAGTGAAAGCAAATATCGTTTTACACGTAGTTGTTGGAAGTCGCATATTAAAGAGATTTTTAGAACCAATTCGTCGCTTTATCCTATGACGTTGCAATGTATGGAAGGATACAAGACTAAAGCAACCCAACCTACCGGTAAGCTCATTTTTTAGGTCGACAAGGCAAACTCTTAGTCTGCTTTCCGGTTCGATATAATTCAAAGAAATACGTAGAAAATAACCCATTCTTACTTCCGGAAAAAAACGCATATTGCCGCATATTAATATTAAATTTTTATTTGCTTGATCAAAAGTTTCAGAACAATCCATTAACGGATGGCCTAATGAGGATGAAATGTGTCTAAAACAAAACGCAACAGCATACGAAATGTATATAAACTGTTTCAATAGTTCATTGAGAAATGCCGGTTTCGAAAATGTCGTGGAGTTGCCGCCGATATTGTGGTTTGTTCAAAATCACTGGGTTTGTGACAAGTAAGCTTTATACGCATTTTGTACATCAAAGTACCGCGTAGCAACAGCAAGACCTAAAACAACAGCGCATAAGGCTTTGCAATAAGATGTGTTGAAAAAGTTAAGGAACTTTTACAAAGTAAATTAAAGAAGTATTTTGATGATTTTGTGCGCATCTGGCTTTCGCTTTGTACAGGATAAGTCTATACACACGTTATGCGTATCTGGTCTAAGACTAAGCTCAACGTTGCAGAACGATTCCAGGGAATTGTTCACCGAAGATACCAGGAACCTGCCCGATCTCAAAATGGCCGCGTTTTTTACAGGACATAACAAAACCATCATCCTTGTTAAAAATGTTGATCAGTGGATGTAACGAAGAATTTTTTAACCGGCCTTCAGGCGGTAAGTTAGTTACTTATTTTTCAATTTGCAATTGCTTTTCCCTATTTGAACTCGAACGATGGCTTTACTTGCCTCATTTGATTATTTAAGGTTTCTAAAACATACTCTTGCATGTTGGTGTCTGACAACTACTTGATCTGCCAGATGAGTTTGATACTCAGTTAATAGGCAAAATCATTTTGCTTTGTTGTTTGTTGTCAAAATTTGAACAGGTTGCAAACAACAACGGCTGGTAGAAAAATGGAAATGGTATTCCATAAGATCACCCGGTTACCCTAATGCAATGGGAGAAAATGATTATGACTGCACGTATGCAATCAAGCCCAAGCGTTTCTTTAAACTGGAAATGAAAATCATCGTTGACACCGAAAAATGCTGTGATTTTGTTACAGTATGATTCTTGATTGCTTCCATAAATGTTATAAGGAGAAATCTGGGTTAAGTTGGTTTAACGTATTATACATTCTCTCATAGATCTCTTTTCCAAACTCGACCATCCTGGCAAAGTTGTCTGGAAAAGTAAAACGAACGTTTCTTCTAGATAGTCATGAAAACAGTGTCAATGTCAATTTCCATACAGATGAAAGTGTTACCAGTAAAGGTTTCGTACTTCGCTATAGAAAAGGTATAAAAATACATTACCACAATCGTGTTACTTTTTTGATTTCTATAAAAACTCGTGTTAAATGCGTTACATCTATGAGCTGCCAAGAAAACGTGTTCAGCCTAACAGAAAACTTAAAAAACAGTCACACTGAGCGTACAATAGGACATCCTATGTAGCTTGTAGGTTCGACCTCAAGAGCACCACGTCAATGCAGAAAACATTTCCACTAACATTCAAACAACTCAGCAGTGGTACAGGATTTGGCGAAGAAATAAAATGTATTTGGACCATCAAAGCGCCTTCAGGCGAACAAGTTTTTTTGCGTTTTGATAAAATTCATCTTGACAACGCAGACCGTATGGAGGTAAGAACACTTTAACAGCAAGAACAGGTGAGAGCTCACCAGCGTGCATAGCCTATAAATTATATAACTGCAAGAAAAAATCAGCAATGTTCAAATTCTTTTATAAGTTACTCCATCGATTTCATATTTTTTCAGCAAGCAATGACATCACTAAGAAACAAACTGAAAATTCCTAATAGAAAAGATTGAAGTAACAATTTTCTGTTGCTCCAAATATAGGTATTTGATGGACCTGTGAGATTAAGGATGTTGGAAGAAACAGACTCCAGAAAATACTCAATTAAATCTCAAAACGGAATGTTGATAATTCACTACCAGAGCAATTCAACGAAAATAGGAAACGGCTTTCACGCTTCCTTCGCAACAGGTAATGTGAAACAGTTGGGGCTCGGGACAATACAATACTGAACCTGAACTTCGTATCAGTATCACATACAAATCTAATGTATAAGACTCATTCTATGTAGCCTATATAAGCGTTAACAATCTAAGGAACTGTAGACTGTAAAAAATGAAAAGTTCTTACAGCATGAAGTGATTGGCAAATGAACTGACTTTTGCTTAGTAGTCTACATCACTACATAAAAAAGAAATATTTGGCCTATTACTGTGGATTAAATAAGATATCAATCAATCGCGCTATCATGCTTTAACTAACAGTTGTGGCGGCAGTTTCGCTGCTAACAACAACTGGCAGGAAATTGTCGGAGAAGCTTTCCATGTTGGCGGCAATAACATTCTTCCATGCTGGTGGAATATCACCGCTTCACCTGGTTACGCAATCTTGCTTAAAATGAATTCCAAGATCCGAAAATATGGCAAATCGAGGAATGGCCAACGAATTGAGGTAAAGAACAAATTTGATAATGCAGCGATTTAACTGGAGAAAAGTTGTAAGATCAATAAGATTAGCACTATAGGCCTAAAAAAATTTTTGTTAAATAAAATGATTTGCATTTTTTGTTTTTCTTACCTCCTTTATACTGGACTATAGACAAACTTATTTGGTGTGGCGTAGTGCAGAAACTTTTATCCTTCGACTGAAGAAAGTTATTGCACGACTTAATCTTTGTAATAATTTCTCACTGCTCGAGCCCCGATTACCGAACTTGTTTGCGTGCATTTTCTTATAGCTGTCTATTTTTCTTTGAAAGACAGCAAATTTCTTGTTTTGAACAATATGTTTGCAATTTCATTTAGATTTTTGAAAACCGGAACAGGGTTTACAGTGTTTACGATAAAAACTTTTACTTTGCTTCAAATGGAAATCAACTGTTAATTCACCAGAATTACAGTAGAAATGGATCGGTTGGATTTGTCGTATCCTTTAAGCAAGGTAAAGTTCTCAACAATAAGGACTAATCTGAAAAGTGACATTAAAATACAATACGAATGATCAGGGGACAAACTATATGTTTTATTCTTCTCAGAGATGTGTAATGTTACAATATTGTTGGCTAACTCTGTCAGAAGAACTGTTCAATTTGGCTACTTTCCGTCGATAAACAGACGTCACATTTGTACATACACCGTTCGTTCTACACCGGAAAGGAAGATTCATTTGGCGTTAAAAACATATGAGCTAAAAAGCAACTCCTTAGAGGTGACAATATTTCAGGAAATAAACCGTATTGTCCAAACTTTAGGCAGTTTTAACAAAATCGTACTGTATGCCAAAACATCTAAAATGCAATAGGTCTACTTATTTAGGTATTTAGTGGCAACACCAGTCTTGGACGCGCTGATCTCATAGGTCCACCATATATACATCGCTTGACTTCTATCGACAACGAAATTCAACTGCGATATGTCATTCAAGGGAGCATGTTTTTGACAGAGTTTAACCAATGTAAGTTTGACATTTAGCAAGAATATGTCACAACTATTCTCTATGAGCTGTATTCTGTCATGTGCTTTTGTCGCCGCATGTAAAAATATAATGAGACGGACAATTTTAAGAGAAACTCGACTCAATACTTGTTTAATTAAAAATTGAACCCTCTTAATTTAGCGTATTTTAACGAAAACAACCAAACGCCACCATTAACGATGAACTTTCCCAGTTTACTTTAACACAAAATACAACTATAAAGCATTTAATCAAACACGTAAGCTAACTTATAGGCCTATTACTGTGCACATAAGCTTAAGTTTTATAGTACCTGCTATACGCTAGTGTTTAAATAGCATTTCATTTCAAGCAATACTATACCGTTACTGCAAATAATCTTTAACCAAAAACAACCACTGCAGTTACTCCAAATTGTGGCTCCAGTCTGATTGCCAACGCGAATTATCAAGATATTTTTTCACCGGGAAATCCTTCCAGGCACATTGTAAAAAGCGGATGTGAATGGATAATAACAGCGTCTCCAGGCAAGCAGATTGTTCTAACCATCTTGGACTCGCAAGGAAATCATGATTCAAGTTTCATTCAAGTAAGATCAAACATTTATAGAGTAGTTCTGTGCAAAAAAGGCAGTGCATTATTACTACATATTGTAAATTTGCCGCGTAACTTTCTCCAACTCATGCAGGTGTATGATAAACTGTTACCTCTGGGGACTTCCACTACACCGCGATTTCTAAACGTAACCCTTGTATCGTCAACTAATCTAGTAAGAATACAATGTCGTCAGAAGGCTGATGGAGAATTCAAAGGATTTCAGGCAACATACAAAGAAAGTGAATAAATTTTAATCAAATCTAACCTTTATGAGACGTTTCACTTATCGTGATGCTTAACGACGACAATTGAGTTCAGCATACCTTTTCTTATGCAGCAATCAATATGGGATGGAATGATGTTAAAGCTTTTGGTGGAACGATTTCGACCGAAAAAATGTTTATGAACACTTCCATGTGTCTTAGTAACAAGCATCACTTCTGGAACATTTACACATCTCGCAATTACAGGATTAAATTTACAATCGAAAGTATTCGATTTTCAACCGCAAATAGCTTCCTACAGGTTATAACCGAATGTAGCTTATAGCCTATTTCAAAAGTGATACCTAATAACTAGAGCAAAAGAATAAACGGAATGTTAAAAATAACATATTATGTTTTTAGGCCTAGCAAGTTCACATATTATAAGCTTACTTCTAGATTCAGGATAGCAGTAGAAGAATAGGATGGTTACATCAAAACTCCAGTGTTCCCCGACACTTTTTAACATCTACACATACCCTACGTGTTTGTTATTACACGGATGATTGTAGTTCACCCGAAAAAGAACATTTCGTCGCGACTATTAAGCAAGGTTATATTTCAACTAATGTTCTAGATGTACATGTTGATGTTCGTACGTTTTTCCATTAAAACCGTGTTTATTTGACGCAGTTTGCCAAAATGACATCAACATTTTTGGGTCAGGCAGACGTGATAAAGGGATTTTCACAAAAATGTTCGACAAAAATGAAACAACCGATTGTCATTACAATTTCGTCACCGCCTTTGGATCAAAAATACAGTTGACTTTATATAATATCTCGATACGTGATGGTTACATTAACGTAAGTTTTAATTCATGCCGTAACAAATACCGACAAACTTAACACTAGTTCTTTTATAGAAAACGTCATGAAAACAACCACATGCATTTTAGGTAACTGTCGGCAATCAAACTCTTTATCACTACACGGGCTCCTCTAGTGGTTCGTCAACAACTGCAATGTTGATATCTTCACGAAATAAGATGACTCTGCACTATCACGTTCCTATAAAATCCAGCTCGAAGGGATTTCGGCTGAGATACGAAAAAGCGAGAATGCCGAACATGATGCATCTACTTAAACGGGTTGATTAACTTGACACCGGAAAGTGATTTGCAACATTCAAAACTAAACATTTTATTTGTTTCAACCGCCTACCATTTGATCACTGCAAATAATATCCTCCATAACAGTATTATTCAAAGTATCATTTCTTGTGGAATACTTCACTTAAATAAAGATTTAGAGTGTATGTTTCGCTAGTTCTATTGTTAGTATAGGCTACAGACAACGAAAGCTCGCGTTCATGGGTGAAGCGGCTGGCTAAGATGTTGGTTGCAAGTTGCCCGTAATAAACTTATTTATTGCAACTATAGGAAACAGCTAAGGACTTTGTGCCGCTTGTAAAACTTTGTGCCACAAAGTATTGCTTGAACAACCTAAAGTTCGTTATAAAAGACTTATGGCCAACAAAGTTTTCTGTCAGCTTTTCTACATGTACCGCAGAACGCAAATAAACATGCCAAAAACATAATCTAATTATGGACGTAGGTGGGGTCACACAAAAAAGTTTTTGTGTTTAATAACAGTAGATATTACCTATGTTTTTAAGCAAATGCGGCCATAGGCACAGGTATTTGAATAGTTTCCGAAGCACAGTCTGCGGAAAAGGCCACTTGGATTCGGCAGAGATCTTGTTTGAAAAGTAAAGTTAAAATTTCACGAAGAAACACGGGGCAAATTGGAAGACGCTTTTTTCGACAGACAAATTTTTTCTTTGTATAAATAAAAGTGAACGACAACACATCATACAGGTTAAGAACGTTATCTTTGCTAAGCGTGAAAGCAAATAATGAAGTAAATTGCAAAAACACAAAGACTACTTCATAATATATTTACAAAACTGACATGTTTCGGACTTTTACGGTAGTACCCGAAAAATATAAAACGAGTTGATTAAATTATTTCGCATTATTCGATCTAGCATTGTTACGAACAAAAGAACAAACTTGCTCAAAAGACCACATTTTACTCTGCAATAGATACGCTAAGAAACATTCAATAAAAACCTTCAAAATACTAAAATCATACAAAATCGTTTACGAAAGCAAAATCCAAAAACTACCTATTAAACATATAAATCTGTCTGTAAACGAGTAAACATTTGAAAATAGCGCGTCTCCTCGGGTACAAATATAAAATTTATGACGTTACTTTGAGCTGAGAAGATTTTTTGTAAGATGCAATAATTTAATCGCTTCGTATTTTGATCGTTTATCGCCTGTAACAATTAAATGACCAAAAAGACACAAAAAAGAAACTTTTATGCAACTTTTAGGTTTGGTCTAAGCTTGCGGGTTCGATAAATTCTTTCCTAACGTCCTCTTCTTATACGTTGCTAAAACCGGCAAGTTACGAATGAAATACCGAGATTTTATATACTTTTGAAGCAAAAATTAAAATAAATAGAAATTTATGTAAAGTTATAGAAAACTTGACATAATACGAAAATGTTTATGAAAATAACCAACTAACATTAAGCTGATCGTTACAAGTTTTAAAACAAAATGTTAAAACGGAAGCAACAAGAATCCATTTAGCAAGCTTCATCCTTACGTTTCAACTCTGATCATAAAATCTACTTAAAAGTGGAAATCTTAACTCTGTTCTGAAAAACCAATGTTTTTAATGCTTGTTTGTTAGCTTATCTATAGGTATAAGAATACCTTCTTAACTCTGTTGTCAGAAATTTAAAAGTTAAAAGAATACCTGTAAAAAAACAAGATGGCTTTCTGGTAAATGCGTGGTCAATGTTTCTTCTGCCAACGGTCAAAGGTTAAAGTGGAATAATTTTGTAAGTTTTCAACTACACTTGACAGGAAATAATTACGGCTACTAGATCATATTTTGCAATTGTTTGCAATTATTGTCCAATTGCTATATATTCATTATTTTGCAATAACGATCATTGAAATGTTCCAAACAAATTACGATTTCCTCTATTATACGACTATGTTTGAAAACGAATTTGTATGTAAATTTCACAGTCTGCGTAAAGAGTTATAGTCTAATGTAAAATGCCTCACATCTAATTTTTAACCTTAAAAATCACTGATACACCATGAATCGTCTTTACGGCTACAAATATAACTTTCTATGTAGATACTTGTGATTTTAAGTTTCAATGAGGGGAATGTCCAAATGTCCAAATGTCCAGAGTAGACTGTAAGAAGCCTACATTTAAATGAGTGTTTTATCGTCCTGGTTAAAGACGTTGTGTATAATTTCTCAATAGTTTTACATATGATTTTAAACACCAATGACGTTGATAAAATAGACAAAACAAAAGTCGTTGCAACAACTTAATTCAACCTTCAAAAAATTTGTCTTCGATTTTGAAAAGTTACATGGTGAGATTTGGTCATTTTCCTCTTGCCATCTTGTCACTGTTAACGTTAACAGTGGCGATAACAACCGAGTATTAAAGATAGTTGCAAAATGCGGTCCACATGTTGTTTGGTGTGTATGGCATTTTTTTTGTTTTGCCTGACGAAAATCTTCGCTGGGCTTGAAGTTGGCAATTTTTACCACTCGTTGATTGTCAATCAACTTCCATCCACTCTTTTTTGTTTTTCCAGATTAGTTGTGTTTCTTGTACACCAGTCAGCTAAGTTTTTATCCCTATTCACTTTTTATGAGTTACGTGTCTCCTTGCATATGTAGTCTACATCTATGTCTGAAAGCTTATACTGTACAAATAAATTAAATGTTTATTAAGAAAAACTTTCTTCTATATGCAATGGGCATTGCTAACTTAGAGAACTGCACACTGTTATTTACGAATTTATTTAGGACTCAAGACAGCTTAACAGTTGGCACGTTTTCTAATACAGGTTGAGGTAATTGATGTATGATGACGTCGTCTGCGATTCCTTTTGATTAAAACTGAAACAAGGGTTTCTATTCTTGACAAACTTTATTTTTTACGATGCGTATATATTTCGTATAATGGGAATATTTCAAGACAAATGTTCGTGATCTAAGCAAGAATACACTTTTATGATTAGATTGTGATGTGCAGTAAGTTTGTATTTTATAAGTTGAGATAAACTAAATTCAATTTTGTTTTTGAAGTAAAATAATCACTTGAAATGTTTACAGATGAATTTACGCAAGTGTATTGTTTTGAGTTGACAAATTAATTTTGGTCTACTTGTGTAAGAATTGTATTTAAAGTTTCTTTCGATTTGACTTGCATTGGTAACAATGGATTGAACTTCCTGTAAGTGACTGAAAATCCACTCGAGTAAGAACGTGACTCCATGTTGTGAAGAATAGTGAGCGTGTTTGAGATGGACGTTAGTACAACAGCTGCTTTTTCCTCGTAGGCGGTAAGATATGATCCTTGGAAATTGTAGAGGAAATTGTCACCATCTAAGACCTGAAAGTGTTTTAATGTTTTCGTTATCAATAAAGTGTACTAAAATATTAAAGTTTCATTATTTTATTAAAACCATTTTAATAATTATTTGATTATGTTTAAAATTAGAAACTTTAAAATTAAAATAAGTAAAAACAAAATTCGAAATAAAACAAAAAGTTAAAATGATTGTAATTTTATAATAATGTGTAATGGTAGAACAACAGGGCATTAAATCGGACAAACATCGGAAAACTAAGCTTACAAAAAAAATCAAGGCAAGATTTAACGTAATGTGGTAGAAATAATGCTATTCATTAAATATATAGACAGTTTAGATTTAAACTCATCCAAGCAATACATCTTTTAATCATAGTCTGGCTATGTTTTTGCTTGGTCTTTAAGTTGGTGAGCTTAAGCTTACTTGTATACGAGCAAAAAAGTGGAGATGGATAAAAATGTATATTTGAATTCGGGATTCTGGTGAAGTCAGAAAGTTGTACCGACAATTGACTTCTTCAGGTGTCCTTCTATTGAGAAATGAAATCGTCTTATACTTGGATCTTGCCGTAAGCTCCCGGCTACAAACTAATTTATGATAATTGGAAATTGTTAAAAACTGTAAAGTGAATAGAAGGAGATCTGCATCACAGATGTAAATTATACAGAACCTTGTGTAACATTTCCAGCAAACTGGTCCAATCCATCGTTTGAATGGAAATAAACTCGAAGAACATCTTTCGATGATATGAAACGCTGAGGAAGACTGAAATTACCTTCCAACTTGGCAACTGTCTTTGAGTTTTCCATTACCTAATCAAACTGTTGCCAATAAAAGACATCTTGCGAAAATGCATCTCCAAATATCCATTTAGTTATATAACTTGTAACGAAAATGAATTTCCGTGAAGTCTACACATGGCGTAGTCACCTCCAAATAGCTTGTTGGACTATTGAAGTAAAGTTGTATGATGTTCAACTCAATGCGTTTGAAATTATATCCGGCCTGCAAATTCCAGAAGTTATCTTCGTCACTTTCACATCTCGATGAGTTGCACATTGTCTGAGATGAAATCATCCTTCCAAAAGCACCAGGGTCATTCCAACCGCTATTGACCACTATATAGCAAAACAACATTGCACCTTGTACCTACTTTGAAAACTGGAAAGCACCTATAGGCTCAAAACAAGGCTTACAAAGGTCAACAGCTTTTTAATACCTTCTTTGCATGACGCAACGAATCCTTTTGTAGCAGACAATTGACAACGATTAAGTCGTATTCTCACAACGTTTGAACTTGATACAAAGGTTAAGTTTGATCTTGATCCACTGTATTTGCCCAAACTTATCATCTGGTCGTAGACCTACAAACAAAATAGGTTTTTATTCGGGGTATTGTAAGAAGTATTAAAATAAATTCGGCATAAAAGGCCGTTTTAATTTTAATTTCTTAACTTGCATTTTATTGAAACAAAGAAAGAAGTAAATAATTCCAGAAAAGCTTTGCGATCTACCCGCAATGCAGTTGACTTCTCAAATGCGTGAAGAAACATCAAATCGACTAATAACGTTACATCGCTCATAGTGATAATAGGTTATAAAATCAAGTAACAATCGACTTACATATAAAGCTTCACGTTTTTTCTCATCTAAGTTGATGTCAAAAATCTTCAGTAAGATTTGTTTGTCGGAAGAAGTGGTAATTATCCAATCGCATGTTTCAGATGACAGTCCAAGACTATGACTAGCTGAGAGATCTTCTATGTAACCAGGTGAAGAAAAACGTTGAAAAGAAGTGTTGGCAACCAAGACGAAATTACATTCAGATCTCCCTAAAACATAAAGACATCTTCATTTCGATGAAAAAGAATCATATCATATTATAAGCGCTTTGCTGTTATTGACAAATGAGAACTCACATTGTTTGTAAGTTGTCACGAAACCGCGACTAGTAGCAGAGTGAGACTTCGGTGCTGTGTAATGAAGCTGGATTGTGCTGCCGGTAGATGTCAGTCGATATGTCTTATTAACTCTATCAGCACGACCAAAATACACGTCGCCATTAAATATCTACAACAGAAAACTATGGAAATGTAAAATGTTTCAGTTAGAGTAAGATTTTAAGCTGATGGTGTTTTTGTTTTAATTCATAGAGCGTAATCGCAATATTGTTAATTTAAACAACTACTTCATTATAGAGATAGCAAGAAAGACAGAAATATTTAAATTACTTATACATAATTTAAAAAAATAGAATTTCGTCGACCAAAATTTAGTAAGACTTATTCATACGTTTCTTTACCTGAACATATCCGAAGTTAGAAAAAGTTCTCAAAGTCATTCGTATCTTCTTGCCAGGTTGGACGAGCAAAGTGTAAGTGCATCGTTGGTAAATGTTGAAAGGAAAGCTTTCGTAGTCAGGCGAGGCAAGCTTCATCGAAGCGGAACCGATGAGATTGTAAGTGACGTTGCATGGAACTGAAAATGAGAGACTTTCAATGGTCTGCTTAAAAGAAATTTATAATTTAACTTTAACACTCTTAACAAATATATATAAATGAGAGTTTTTCATTACATAAAATGCACGGTACAACAACCTAATCTTTCTCTATTTTTCCTTATCTCTTACCTTGCTTGAAAAAAGCCCGATAACCGTATCCTTTCCAGTCATGAGTACTGTAACTTATCGCTAAACGATTTTCACTCGATACATAGTTGTGAGTCTCATTGTTAAATTTTTGCAGTAGTTTTGGTCCGTCGTAGATCTATTGAAGAGAATTATTGTAAGTTATTCACCTTATTTCGACAGTTGAAGTCAAAGATAACACTGTCCACAAACAACTTACTTCTACCCAGTCATAATGATACCAGTTGTCCTGATGTTCGCGACGGTTTGTCGAAGAAATATTGAGTATAACGGCGTAGCCCGGTGAAGAAGTGATTTGAGAAAAGCACAGAATCGGATAGTATCCAACGCGACTTTTTTGCTTGACTGTAACGTTCTGCCAAGAGTCTGAGGCGTTGTAATTACCGCCACAGGAATAAGATGCTAAAGTAAGAATATAATATGCTGTCAAAATTTCAATCCAAAAATTTTATCATAATGGTCAAAAGAATTTCTCATTTGTTACAAAAAGATCTGTAAGAACGGAAGACAATCCAACCTGGGTGATAACTTGCTCGAAACCCGTTCCCGCTTACAGTTGAGTCTGAGTGATATTTTATCGTCAGACTTCCATGCTGGGACGTCACGGGTATCTCGCTTGCTTTTGCTATCGTGTAGTATCCAAGGCTCACAGAACCATCAAGTATCTGTTTGAAAATGTAGAAACTTTAGGTTTAATTGTCAAATTTACAATAGTTTGGAATAAAGTTAATCATCAGACACCCACTTCCAATTGTTCGTAAGAGACATTCATTTTTATTCTGTGAAGATACAAGGACACTTGTTGGTCTGCTTGGGCTCTTATCGTCCATTGACAATCTATTTCTTCACCAAACTTTTGAAGGATTGGTTCACGCGGGTAGGCGTAAGTTGGCGCGTGTATCATTAATACACGATCGTTCGCCATGTGTTGGTATTTGCATACTGCGCGTTGGAAAAAATACAATAATGCAATGACTAAACGGAAAAAAAATCAAAATTACAATTACCGAAATTAATTTTTGACGTAAGCTTCTTTTTTAAAAATAAATATGTTGACAAGCAGTTGTTTCTCATAATTCAACTTTCTATTCAAAGTGCAGAGGGCCATGGACTATTAAAAAATCTTGATAGTAGCCCAATAACAAAAACTACGTACATACTTTATTATTAAACTTACCATTATTGCGAGTAATTCGAAAACCTTTGCTCGCTCCACTCTCATCAGTGTGGTATCGGACAAAAATATCTCTTGTGGCGGAATCAACGACAAAAGTTCTTGTTACATTGCCAGAAAGTTTGGCAAGAATGGTTGAGTTTTTTAGGTAAAGCTTAAATGATTCCAATTGACATAAAAAATTTTAGAATAAACTCACAGTAGCATTAGCAATAAAAAGCTAGCATTATAATCACACTGCATTTAGCATTAAAACGCCGCCCATTAAATGCAGGTCTAATTTTATTTCATTCAGACATCTTTCACTTAGCTTCCTTAGTTAGCAATAAAGCTACACTTAAACGTTTTTACTGAAATTTGATTGCTCAAAATTACAAATTTGTGTTTCCTTACGGTAACAAAATCACAACAACTTTCGGTATCGACTTCCACTTTTATTTTCAATCCAAACTTATATTGAGCTTCGAGATGATATACACAGTCAAATTCATGATTTATCTGACTTGGAAAACCAGGCGAGGTTATGACTGCTTTTTGGGTTCCAAAAGTTGACAACCAATGCTTACAGTATTCTAGAAATAAAAGAAATTTTCTGTGAGGTAAGAGGCAAATGAGAAATGTAACTTACCATAAAAGCTTTTTTGTTTAACAAACTTTTTTAACGACGCTTTAACTTTGATTGGCTTATATTCGAAATAGTTGTGCTCTTGCAGATAATCTAGCCTGATAACATGCAACACTACATCTCATTTCTCACCAGTTGAAAGACGGGGAAATATCTCATTATTGCAATAAGCCAAAGGATGATTTAGTGGCCCTATGTAGTTAAGGAAAGTCGGCAAACGTCGAAGCCAACTGGGAGGATGGCAAATATTTCCTTTCGGAGTACAGCTTCCCGGAATTGAACTTGAAAACATGAACAAAAATCCTAAGACGACAACTTCCTTTTTCTGATATGATGAATAACAATATTATCGTACATTATAAATAAACCGTGAATTTCGGGAAGATTCAAGTTGATACTAATAAGTTACATAATTCTACAGAATATACAGTTAAAATGCATAAATTATTGCGGAGTATATATAATCATGTAAGATGATCGAAAACCGTAAAGTAACCCAAATATTTTAAAAATACTAAAGTGCTTGTTGTAAATTACATTTAATTTTAGTTGCATACTTCCTGGTATATAACTGTTGAGTAAATGACAGACGATTCTTATGTAAAAAGAAAGTCTAAGCGCGTTTGCGAACCTGTCACACATCCAGTGATCTTCCACGAAAGCAAGTATCGAATCAAAATCAATGCTCCTTTTGTCGTCACCATTTCTTTTACGTTGGCGCTGAATACATTTCTTGTATTTTTTGTCTAAAGTCGTATTCTGCTGCAAACATGTCTTCCGAAAAAACGTTTCGCTCTCATTCACTATTTAATATAAAATCATTCAACAAACTTTACATGCTGAGTAGAAGTTAGTCAAATAAATTAAGTTCAACAGAAAACGTTTACTTAATTTTTTAAAACTTAAAAACTTGAAACTTACGCAAGACGTCACAAATATTGTGCTTCATTATTGCATTTCTATCATAGCGAATTATGAACTTATTTGAAATTATAATTTATTTTGCTAATTACTAATTAGCGTCGATGATTTGAAAACCTATAATCTGTTTCTTGTTGCTGGTTTGCTTTTTTCCGTCTACTTTGTTTCATGCATTTAAGTGTAATCTGTAACAGAGTTGAGTTTGGTCGAAGCAATTGTTTAACGATTTCATTCCAACAGGTGGGAGTGTTGTGTCCAGCTGCTTTACTGAGTGAAAAAATGAAAATTGAAGTTTCAAGCTAAACGAATCTCCCCAGAAAAGTTTCAAAAAAATTCTAAAAATAATTTATCATATTAATATCTCCTCTACAATACAAATTTTTATTGTCAAGAAATTTTATTTTTAAAAATACAGTGCATAGCCTATGCAAAATTCATTTTCAAATTTTACTCACCCGCAGTTTTGTCTTCAGTTTTCGTGAACCATTCCGTGTCAAGGACCACAAAATCGACGATCGATTCCCAAGATTTATACATCATTCCCAACTAAATATAATATATTTCCGGTGGATTTACTAGTACGGTGTTAAATATAAAGTTTCACTTTTTAGAGTGTAGTAATAATCAGACAAGTTTAAATCTATTAACATACTTTTTCAAAACAGTAATTGGTTTGATTTAGTTATAACAAAACACCATAATCTTTTAATGTAACCCACATATCTACAAGCATGGTGGTCAAATGGTCAAGAAATTTTGACTTACTTTAACAAATATAGCCAAATAGAGAAAAATTAATGTACAGTGGACTTTATTGTTACAAACCAAGAATTCGAATGAAAATTGATAGAGTTTGTGTACAGACTATTCTTTTCCATCTGTAGAGTACTACAGTAGCTTATATCTCGCTTTGTAGCAAATAAAAATGACTACAATAAAATTAATAGCAAAGGAACGAGCCAATTAATGTAGAAAGCTGAAGGCCATGCCTGAAAATAACACGCAAACAGGTTACACTGACTCGACAGTACAATCAGTGCCCGATAATTTCCGATAATTTAGAACAAGCCGTTATTTTTTAAAAGCACACTCGTTTAGTTTACCTAGTTTAGTTTTAGGCGTAATACTTTGGTAAATTCATAATAGTACATAATACAAATTTAGCAAATTTTCTTCGAATATGGTTGAAAAAGTTTACCTTGCTGCTCGAAAAACAGTTAACCAATTTTGGCCTTAACTTGCGAGTCCGGTAAGATATGTCCTTTCTTCTATTGCTCACATATTGCTGAAAACGGCAAGCTGCAAACGAATGTTGTACCATAGCATATAGTTTAGCATAAGTTGTTGGAACCTGCAACCTATCAGCAAAGCTCTGTAGCGTCTGTTAATAACTTTTGCTATATTTTGGACATCAGAACAGAAACTTGTTTCATAAAACCGGCGATTGTGTTAATTTTTTGGAAAAGGATGATCGATGATGTTGCTTATTATAGCTTTACAATAATGTTTGTGGCATTGTTTCAAAATTGTGGAGTAAGTGTAAATAAGCATCAACTAGAACCATACATATAGAAGAATGCCAAGATAAGAAAACCGACAAAAAGACTTACCAGAGCAAGTTGAAAGAATAAGCAATAGCACAATTGCAGCAAAAACCTTCATATTGAACTTCCCTAAGCAGTCGACTTGACTTCTGAAAGAAATTTGAGTAATAAACAAACACAACCAACAAGTGATAATACTCATGGTTAGCAATACTATAATACCACTTAGGCTTCTGTATAACCTAACTTTACATGTTACCAGCGTCGGCCTTTTTATTGGTTTCAAAGAAACGCACTTAAATTATAACAAAGCTTCCAACAAATAATTTTCGTGGCTTATATGGGTATTTTCCACATTGCAAAGTGGAACCAATTAAAAGGCTGTTGATGATGGCGATTTCTATTGGATTGGTAATCTTCGAGCCAAAATGACCGAAATTTCCCAGTGTCAAAAACAGTCGAACGGAACTATCAACAGGGTAAGGAATCAATTTATTTGCTATAAATTGCCCTACTTTATTTATCGAATCATTATTGCAAGAACTGAATTGCTGCCAACACAATGAATTATTTCCGCAATCGCTGTATACAACTCTCTATCCAAATTTGCAAGAATTCTATGCATCACCAGATCATTTACAAAGCTTGCAAAAGAAATAGCCTACCTACTACAGACTGTGCTGTACTGTACTGCACTGTAAAACGTAACAAATTCGACAACAATAATTTTTTCAAGAACTGGTTAAAAATGACAGCTTTTTTGCATCCACAAAAATTTTCCGCCCTATAGTCTTAATTTAGCTTGCTTAATATCTGAAGCAAGTATTCGTACAACCATGTCTGAATTTCTAGAAATTGCCCTGCAAAACTGTCAACTATGAACAATTTGTCGATTGCGACTTCAATAATTTCTTTTCTTCCCTCCCTTTCGTTTAATTTAATTGCCTGTGCCTTTTCTGGTACCATGGCAACTATGGTCAAAATAGACTAATGAACTTTCACTTATCTCTCTAGAGCACTATGTTACACTATATTTACCAACAAGCTCGAATTTTAGTTCAAAGTGTAAAAAACAGAAAAACGTGTACAACTCTTATGCTTCTGCTCTGAGACCAATAAAATTAACATGGCGAATAGATAACATCGTTGTCAATCACTAAGAGGCAGTAAAGATTTACAAAGATGTTTGGGGAGTACAAAAACAGCGATGTTTCAACTAACCCCGTGTTCCAACTAGCCCCGGAGTAGTATAGTGGTGCCACCCCAGGACTCTTACCACCACGCCACCACCACGCCACCACCACGCCACCACCACGCCACCACCACGCCACCACGCCTCCAACTGTGAAGTAGGTCACTCCAAGATTAGTCCATTCAAGTAATTAGGTCATATGTAAAAAGAGATAAGAAAAGTGACGTCATAATTTTGGTTCCATAGCGCCAGCACACGTAAAGAAAAAAGATGTTAGAAAAGTACAAGTGTAAAAGTGACGTCATAGTTTTCGTTCCATAGCGCCAACGTGTGGTAAACATGTTTTAGGTTTCTAGAGGAAGGGTGTAACAAAAGAGAAAAAAAAAAAATCTTGGGTTTGTGGATATTCGATATCAGTTACATCATAGTCTCAGCGTAAAGTATACAGAACGATGAACCGTATGAATTACCACCTGGAATCATATGGAGAAAAGCCTAGAGTAAGAACGCGTTAATCGTATTTGCACACGCTAACATGACCTGGTTATGAATTCCAGCTTGGGTTGAAATAAGCCAGACTTTAGAAACAAAGCATTGGAAGGTATTACAACCAATCCATTCGATTCCAGATGTAAGAGAAGAATAAATAATAGCTGGCACCCAGATGTGATTTGTTTTGACCCGATTATGAAGGCAAGTCCAAACCTGTCTGGTTGAAACAAGTGTGTTGCACAGGTCAAAAGGGGAGATTATTGCGCGATCGTGGTGTTGTGATGTGGTGGTGTGGTGGTGTGGTGGTGTCGTGGTGTCGTGGTGTTGTGGTGAACGCATTCGAATGCGTTGCAACCAATCCATTCGCGCCCAGCTGTGATTTGTTTGTTTCCAGAATGTAGGTCAGATTTTAGAGACATATTCGATGAACAATTATGTTAACTACTGTTTCATATTCTAAAAGAACCTCTATTCCCTTATATGCGTTAAATGGTTTGTATATTAGTTGTGAAAAAAGCAATGAAATGTATTATTTTATATGCATAGGCTTGGTTGTGTATTAGTTATTGAGATATGGTAATGAACTATGTTTAGTTTATAGCGATTAAATGTCATTGTTTATCGAGATAGTATGAGTAAATATGATGTAATCATGTAAATATTTATATCGCTGAATGGTTTAAAAAAGTGAAAAAGCGCCTATGATCACATCCAAATACATATGATGAAATATAGCCTACAGTAACGCCTACACAAAACAATTTACAGTGTTCAACCACTTCATACAGGAAAAAAATTTTAAAACAACTTTAAGTTGTCAACGTTTTATTCCATTATCCAACTTTTAACCTAAGAATAGAGTTTGAGATATAAATTTATACTGAACTATAGCTCGTGTAATTGGGTAATGCGAAGAAGTCTTAAGTATATAACCCCGAAAAACATAGCTTTAGGCTATTCGCTTTTCAAAGGAATACGATCATCACTAAAAATACAAACTATTGGAATACATCGATCGACGGATGAAATAAAACTAAGACCGTGTTTCGTTAGGTATAGAAAAACTATAAAATTTTCTTGCTTTGGTTGAATTATTCAAGCCATTTAAACTTATTCCGCTGATCATATTAATACATACTCGACTTTCTTAAAAAAAGAACGCGTTCAAACCGAAAGAAATGATTCCAACACCACAAAATTGGAAAATAAATATGCGGTTAAAAGCAAGTGTAAACTGTTTTTGATTGATTCTTCGTATAAGCCAACTTAACTTATAAGTTACGTTTTAACAAAATTCATTAAAATAAACATATTTTTCCTAAACACTGTTTGGTACGATGCATTTTATAATCTTTATGTTCTGTGTTTAACAATTTAAACGTTAAATCCAAGGAAACAAGTGTAGAAAAGGCATAAATCATTATAAAATGTGGCATGGTTTATCATGTTTACACCATAAAGTGTTAAAATTTTATCAAATCAAATCCTAAATGAATATGGAAAGTCTCACGGTTTATCGTGTTTACACCATAAAATATTAAAATTTTGTCACATTAACAAATTCTATACACCAAAGTGAAAAATGAAAACACTTCAACACGTTAAAACTCATTAAAAATAAACATATATTTCCTAAACACTGTTTGGTATGATACAATTTATAATCTTTTTACTCTGTCCTTAACAATTTAAACGTTAAATCCAAGGAAAAAGTATAAAATAGACATAAATCAATATGAAACGTGTCATGGTTTGACGTATTTACACCATAAAATGTTAAAATGCATTAAAATAAGCATATTTTTTCCTAAACACTGTTTGGTACGATGCATTTTATAATCTTTGTGTTATATATGTAACAATTCAAAAGTTAAAACCATAAGGAAAAAGTGTAGAACCGACATAAATTAATATGAAATGTGTCACGGTTTATCGTGTTTACACCATAAAATGTTAAAATTTTGTCAAAATTAACAAATTCTATCACCAAAGTACAAAAATGAAACACTTCAATATGTTAAAACTCATTAAAAATAAACATATTTTTCCTAAACACTATTTGGTTATGATACATTTTATAATCGTTGTGTTCTATGTTTAATAATTTAAACGTTAAATCCAAGGAAAAAAGTGTAGAATAGACATAAATCAACATGAAGCGTATTACGGTTTATCGTGTTTACACCATAAAGTATTAAAATTTTGTCAAATCGATTCCAATTAAATTGATATAAATCTATTTGGATTTAATTTTTTACAATTTTCTTTTAAATTAAGGGTTTAAAGCAGATAGAAAGTAATTATATGAGTAAGCCATGTGAATAATTAACCTCAGAAGTAATCAGGGTACCGGTAACCAGCTTCACACCAGTCAAACAGATAACCTATAAAGAAAACTTTAACAAAAGTGATAGTTGTGAACTGTTTTATCACTTTCTTATCAACTTTTCTCTCGATATACACTGTTCTTAATCTGTAAGCAATAAAACTCATTGATAATTTTCAACAAAGCAGAAACCGGTTTATCTATAGGCCGTTTTACAATGCAAATTGAACCATGAAATAATTATGTTGAATGTGAATGTGAATACATGCTCAAAACATGAGAAGAACCTTTGGAAAATTTCAGAAAATACTACAAGGCAAGTTTTCGACGTATCTGAATAAATTTATCCTCCAGTTTTATAGAATCATTAATTCAAATAAAATAAAATGAATATCTTCTAAAATCATTCACAATGAAATGTAGTTTTTTTATAAGTGATACAAATAAGTTTGTCAGCTATTACCTGGCTCTAGAGACAATGGTTGACTAAATTATGACTGCAATTCCGTGACTCGCACAAACTATCCGCATGTTTTATATATATTGAAAAGCAGTAAAATATAAACAAAATCAAAACTAGCCAGGGGTTCACTAAAAGTACTTATTTTTCAGTCAAAAGATAAAACAATTGTTCCTCACCCGGCCAAGTATATAGAATGAATCGTACCTCAAACAATAAACTCGCCATATAGAGTACTCCGCAATTAATACGTCACTCCGTGAAACACAAAATCAATTATGGACCAGCGGGGGATTATGGACCAGCGGGGACGCAGCACAACAACAACAACATGGTTTCCAGCAAAGGAAATAAGAAAGCCGTCAAGAAGTGAAGAAAGGTGCCAAGAAAAAGTGAAGAATTAGATCTCTGTGAAGCATAGGTGAAGAATGGCCGAAACCCTCACCTACGCAGACAGAGTAAAAAGACAATGGAACAATGATGTGGCTGAAGAATACAGCAACCATTGCGAGGTGACCATCCAATTGACCAACGATAGCAAGAGGGAAGACATCTACAAGATGCTAAAAGAATCCAAGATATCCTTTGATTACATCGAAGGAATAATTCAGAGACCGGGAAACATGGTAAATATTACGCTAGACCGAAAAAACAATGCTATTAGACTTGCAGAAGTACTTCGAAAGAGGCCGGAAGTAAAGTATGCCATAGCCCACGGAGACGAAAGGATAGACCTCACGATCAGATGGGTACCGATCCACTACCCACAAAAACACATCGATGCAATCCTTGCAGAATATGAGATTCAAGGCCCAGCACGCTTGGGCGTCGATAAATACGGCATCAAAGATGGAAGGAGGATCTACAAAGTGAACAAGAAAACGTTGGAACGACACCAACTCCCATCGTACCTGTACCTGGGAAAAATCAGATGTGCGGTAAGCTATTTCGGACAAATTCAAACATGCTCCTTCTGTACAGAACAAGGACATAAATTCAAGGAATGCCCAAAGAGAAGGCGAGAAGACGAACGAAACGAACGAGATATCCCGATGACGACCGCTCAGACAGTAAAAGCCGACGAGGAGGGATCACCACCACCCCCCAGCGATAGTAAAAAAGTATTTTCTGCCTTGGCAGGAACAATCGAACTACTACGAGGAAAGTACACCAAGGATACGGAGAAGAGCCGAGCGGGAGCGGAAACCCCACTAGAAGAAAGCCCGCAGTTAGACCCCGATGAGCGATCCTCGGAACGACCCTTGGAGCGAGACCAAAGTGATAGCCGTGGAAACAAAAGAAAGAATAGAAGTGGAGAATCAGACGAACAACCAGAAGAACCCGAAGCACAGGGATTTATGGACGGACAAATTCCATACGATGCTTCCGATCTCCCACCGAACCTAACACGCATGATCCCCTGCTCATGCGGACAGCACAATCGAATCCGGAGAAACAAGAGCTCATCAAGAACAATCCCGAATTTTAAAGAACCAAACTACTGTAAAGGTTGTACGGCAGCCCTTATGCGATGTGCCTGTACCTCATTCGCCGTAATACGAATCAACGACAGACTTAAGTCGTTCCAGTGCAAAGGATGTGAAATGACTTACGAACCAAATACCGAACACCTTAATGTCACTGTAAACTAAAGATTGTAAACCCCTATGTGTTTTCAGTTCTAGAACGAATCCTGGTTCAAACTCACGAAATGCATCGCCTTACTGTAATTTGCGTCTATTCCGAACATCGAAGTACTCGTGTTTACTTTTTCTGTGTCCCCTGTTTATACGATCATTTTTTTTCTCTCTTTTATTAAACGTGCCTTAACAATGTATTAAGAAACGTTTAATAAACCAAAAAACAGAAAACTATGACGTCACTTTTATACTTGTACTTTTCTAACATCTTTTTTCTTTACGTGTGCTGGCGCTATGGAACCAAAATTATGACGTCACTTTTCTTATCTCTTTTTACATATGACCTAATTACTTGAATGGACTAATCTTGGAGTGACCTACTTCACAGTTGGAGGCGTGGTGGCGTGGTGGTGGCGTGGTGGTGGCGTGGTGGTAAGAGTCCTGGGGTGGAACCACTATACTACTCCCTGGTCTCCCCTACCTTTATTAGAATAATTTCCATCCAGTACACCCGCAATACGAAAGATATTTACAGTGATCTTTCTCCAATCACTCCGACTTTTTCTTCTTTTGTTAGATTAAAAGTGGCCACGTCAACCTTGGCCGCGTCACCGGTCGCCAGAAAAGCACACACTTGACTTCAAGCGGAAGCATGTTGCAGCTTCATTACACTGCAGCCAGGGCAAAGACTGCAAAAACAAGAGGATTTATCGCTACATACCGACAATGTAAGAATGTTATTTAAAAACTTAAACTTAAACATATGACAAATCTTACTTATTTTTCCACTGTTGCGTACAGCTAGAGAACAACCCCTGCACCAAACTAAACTCAGCGCCAGCAAATGTAAAACGCATGCATCGCACTTTGAGGCTTTGTTAGGCTTTTAGCATGAGGTTTGTCTGTTTCGATAGGTTCTTTATATGCGGCTGCAATTGACATATAGCTAGGTAAACTGATCCAAAAAGTAGTCTAATATTCGGTAAGCCTTTGAACAACGTTGTGCTTATTGTCCTCACCGATTCAGTATAACTCAGTTGTGCAATAGGCTAAGATTAATTATTTCCGATATAGCTGGAAATTTTAGAACACACCAACTTACCATGTTTCCAGACTGCGCTGATAAACTGCATATTGTATTTTGCTCTCCCTTCTTGAACACATCTCTTACATTTAAACATTATAGTTTAATACAATTACATAATTACAGTTACAAAACGCTTTACTGCCCAAAATATCCACATCACAATTTACTTGTCAAAGTTTATATTCAAAGTGCAATTACCTTAATTTTGTCTAAAATTTGTTGATGAATTATGTTCAACTATATTTAGTGCTACCTTGGGCGCAATAAGATCAAAATTTCCGACACAAATGAGATCCATTGGAAATGAAAAAAGAGGAAATGTTAATAGCAGAAAAAATAATAGAGAGGTCGATATATGAAGTATTTTATTTCAAAACTTGAAAGAGTTGTGTTTATAATTTTTCAGTATAGTTTTACATAACTTTTTGAATAACAATGAAATTGATAAAATAGATAAAACCAAGCTCGTTGCAGCCACAACAAATACGTGGCTTACTGGATTCAATCTTCAGAAAATTTGACTACGATTTTGAAAAGCTACATGGTAAGCTTTGGTTGTCTTCGTTGTGTATAGCAATGAACCTACCACTGGCCTCGAGAAGAGAACATCTCAGCTTCATTACGAAGCACTAAACCAAAAAAGTGCAAAGTATTTGTAACTTTATAGACTAGAAGTTAGAGCCCAAGTTTAATGTTATGCAGACGTGTCAAAAATATTTTGTGTAAAAAAATAACAAAAGTAAATAAAATAACTTATATAATTTTATGCTTTTATACGTTGGCAAGGTTTAGACTTACTAATACATTATTATTATATTATTACTTCTGAATATTGCTGTCACTGAAAAAGTAAGCTCGCGAAAACGTCGTTAACTCTGAGAATGCTTTATACTGATCAGAATGATCGTACTGATCGTAAATTAGCGTTAAATAGGACACATGCACTCGCATGGACAAAGTTATGCTTTCTTTTTGAGTTTTAATGCACAAGTTTCTGCTCATTCTATATAACTGGCCGACTGAAATATTATTTTGTCATCCAGCGCTCTTCACTCAGAAGATAACTCCTTTTGAAAGCTCTTCAGAGTTCAGACACGAGTTGTATTTCAGACGCAGTATGATATTTTAGCCAATGATGCAACAATTTCTGAACGAAATCTAAGAGTTGATCAGTGTTATATCAAGAGCATTATAAAATTCAAGAAAGGGCCATCTTCTGCACGCAGCTGCTTCATAGTAGGCTACAATGTATCCCGGTCATCTGATCAAAGATGACATCAATCTTAACTTTTGTTGTATTATTTTAAATTCTAAAACAAAAAAAAACAGTTTGCTTTTTCTTACCCAAACCAGGTCATGCAAGTCACGAAAAACTTGCCTGTGCGCCATGCACTAATATAAGGACTGAGGGCTCATTTACTTATGGCAATATCATTGTGTAACGACAGTTTAGCATGATAGCAGCTCCTGCCCAACTGTCGTCTAATGTATACACTGCTAGCAAACGTGTGCTACTTTTGCAAAAGTCCATAAACTCAACGTACACATGCCGTGCTAAATGTAAAACATGAATGGATGTGATTTTACAATGCTAACTTACGATTTAAACAAAGCTGATCAACACTTTGCAACGTTGCAGTGTTTCTGCATTCTGTAAACACACTTTGTATAGTGGACAATACTAAACTTTTTACAGTACAGTACAGTACAGTACAGTACAGTACAGTACAGTACAGTATTGTACAGTACAGTACAGTACAGTACAGTACAGTACAGTACAGTACAGTACAGTACAGTACAGTACAGTACAGTACAGTACAGTACAGTACAGTACAGTACAGTACAGTACAGTACAGTACAGTACAGTACAGTACAGTACAGTACAGTACAGTACAGTACAGTACAGTACAGTACAGTACAGTACAATTTTCTACTATACTGTATACTATGTATTAATGCAACATACTGTGCTGAAGCCTAGGTAAAGCATTTAACTAAGTAAATCAGCATCAGCCGACATTGTCTGTAGTTTTAGATGAACAAACGACTGAACCAGCGTTTTAATTGTCAAACTTCCATAAGTTACACATGTTTCGCGTTATCGGAAAAAATATTTATCAAAACGTTTCAGCGAAAAACATCACTGTCGGGCGAAGACACAGTTAGTGGAATGCGGCATTTGACGCGCTTGGTCGTTACAGTGTTCAGTAACTTACCCTGCTTGAATGAAGCCTGATAACCGGACCATACCGTGCTGCGAGGACGATAACTAATTGCCAAACGATTTCCACTCGACATGTATTTGTATGTATCGTTAGTAAACTTTTGTATCAGTGTAGGGCCGTCGTATATCTGTCAAGAATAAGGTTTAACTATTTAGAAGCGTAAAAGAGTTCACTATTGTTTAACGCTTATTTTACTTGATTGCAAGTAGCTGAACGCAAAGTTTAATTGTTTGAAAATTTAATCCTACACTGAGATATGTTTTTTTACCTCCACCCAGTCAGAGGGTTTGTGGTTGCTAGTTGAAGAAATGTTGAGTGTGATGACGTAGCCAGGAGAAGACCAAAGGCGAGAAATACAACGCTCCAAATATTGCAAGTTGTCACGGACTTGCTCGACTGTGACATTCTGCCAGTGGACCGTAGCGTTGTAATCACCACCACAGGAGTGATAAACTTGGTAATAAAGAAATCCTTGTCAATATTTTTCTAAATATTAAAGCTAGTAAAGTTTAATATTCTGAGCTATTTACTTAGGAATGAAAAAATACTAAAACAAAAAAATTCATCATGATGGAGAATTTACCAGTGCCATAACTCGCCCGAAATCCGTTACCACTGACAGTGGAGTCTGATTTGTATTTTATTGTCAAACTTCCGTGTCTGGACATTAATGGAATTTCGCTTGCTCTTGCTATAGTGTAGTTTCCAAGACTTACATGACCATCAATTATCTAGTGCAAAAAAGTTAAAGTTCTAAATAACAGGTTACATTTTAAAATACTTTTTTACACATGCATTCATTCACTTCGAGTTGTTCGCAGCAGATATTTAGTTTGATAATATGAAGTATCAAATAAACTTGTCCGCCAGGTGAAGCTCTTATTAACCATTGACAATCCATTTCTTCACCAAACGTTTCCAGGATTGGTTTAAATGGGTAGGGATACGTCGGGGCGTGTATCATAACTCCATCGTTTGACATATGTTGATACATGCAAACTAAACATTAAAAGTTTTAAGTCTTTGTACATGTCTATTTATTTGTCTTATATAGCCTAGATATAACCGGTATAGTTTATCAAAGCGTTTAGCTACATTTAGGTTTTCTTGCCAAAAGTCCATCCTTAATTATTCATACTATGCCTGGTCGCAATTAACCAATGTACTTTTTTAATCGTTAAAGCTTATGTGTTTATGTGAAATAAAATGTTTGAAAATTTAGAAGCGTGCCAAGAATCACTATTGTGTCACTCTTTGATGCTACATAATACTATGCATACACACATAATTTTAAAAAAAACGAACATTATTGGGCTGCTAATTATAAAGCTCACCATTATTTCGAGTGATTCGAAAACCTCTGCTTGCCACACTCTCATCAGTGTGGTATTGGACAAAAATATGACCCATGTTGTAGTCAACTTCAAACGTTCTTGTAACATTGCCAGAAAGTTTGGCGAGCAAGCTTCGGTCCTGACGATACAGCTAGAAAACAAGTGAACTGCGAAAATGCAAATTGTTTTCGCATTTGATACAGCAATTTTAGTTAAAATAAATAGGTTTGTAAACTTATCTTGAGCCTTCAAGAAATTGAAATAATCAACCACACATATCGATATAAACTATCATCATCATCATTTATGCTAATTCAAAAGTAAAATATAAAACTGAAAGGAAAAGTTTGGCTCAGTTAAACAAAAATTGGTTCAGTCTAACTAGCTTTTACCGTAACAAAATCACAGCAACTTTCAGTATCAACTTCCACTTTTACTTTCAGTCCAAAATTTGCCTGACCTTGGAGATCATACAAACAATCAAATTCATGATTTATCTGATCTGGGTAACCAGGCGAAGTTGACACTGTTTCCGCAGTTCCATAGGTGGGTAACCAATGATGGCAGTTTTCTAAAAAGAAGAAAACGACTTAATCGGATAAGCAGCACTATTTGGGAAACATTAAGTGTGTGTCGTACACCGCCACCCGTCTGTTATTTTATGTTTTGCTTTAAGATGTTAATGTCTATGTGAAGTAATTATGATGTAATTGGCATGGGCTTCTTTTGTGTGTGTCGTGCATTTAGAAAAGGACAGATTACGTTGAATACATTCGTGATTACAGCATATAGGTTACTACTCTCGTTTTTGCTTTTTGATTTAAAGCCGGATGTGAAGCTGGACTGAATACACCCTTCAATGAGTCCGATAATCCGGACTTGTAGAAATACGTCGGGGTTCTACATGTATCAAATCTCAGATACGTCACACATGCATTTCAGCAACAGGGAATAAAAGTATGCATGCATATAAATCTTTCACTGAAGCAAAAACACATGCAATAACCATGATATATGATCACCATCATATACACATTCATAAGCCAATAGCAGCTTAAACATTCATTTAGTACTCAAGAATCTTTTGTTCACCACAATGCTGAAATTACAAGAAGTAAAGTCAAGTTATCAAGTTGAAACAACTTCTTCAGATCTCTCACCATCTGTAGGACGAGGAAATATCTCATTATTGCAGTCATACACAGACCAGAATAGTGGCGTCCCTGCTGATACCATGTCAGGAATACGTCGGAGCCATTTTTGAGGATAGCAGGTACCACCTTTCGGTGAACAACTTACAGGTATTAGGCTGAAAAGCAAGGGAAGTTTGATTTGCTGCTAGCTAACTGTTTAGTTTTGCGGTTGATTTTCAACAATAACGTACGGCGGGCATATGTAACGCATATGCGTTCTGTTTCATAGGTGAGTACTTTTTCTCGTAAATACAAGCTTTTTTATTATAGATTAGTTACATACTGCGCTGGAGAGAAGGCTGCCAACGCTGCATAGTTTATTTGTTTACCTGTCACACGTCCAATGATCTTCAACGAAACCAAGTATAGAATCAAAATCGATGCATCTCAAATTCATAAAATGCCTGTCATGTACTGAACGAATGCAAGTCTTATATTCCTCATCTAGAGTTGAATTATGTTGCAGACAGGTCTTCTTAAAAAGAGCACTACCGTTTCTTTCTGCATCGAAAAAAATAACGCCTTATTTACAAAATCGAAATTACTACATGTTTATGCTCATATAAATTTAAAAGTTTTGAATTATTGTTTTTCAACATTTCCTTTTCCGTATTGCATGTTATTTAAAACAAAGTGTTATATGAAAATTGCTATGTAACTAATTTCCTTGGTTTGACTTGTATTGTTTCCGTCTTCTTTGCTCTATGTCTATGCATTTAAACGCAATCGGCAACAAAGTTGAATTTGGTCGAAGCAATTGTTTAACGCTTTCTTTCCAACAAGTAGCGGTGTTGCGTTCTGCAGCTTTTCTGAAAGATAACTACTGTATAGTTAATAAGTTCTGATGTTTAGCATATAATTTTAATTCTGAGCCGGGTGTGGACACATGTTATTTTATATAATAGATGTTGAACGTAAAATTTGCCCATTTTTGAAACAAGAGATTTTGTAGGAAAATTACAACTCTTTTTATCGAATCACTGAAGATGTTTCTTACACCCTGTTTCAAATATAATTCAAAAATTTCTTTTTTCTAAAGTTTTGCATTTTGCTTAATTCTATCTTAGTTTTCCAACAGCACCAGTTTCACCCTTTTTTAAATATTGGCTTACACTTTAAAGCAATCGTTTCAAAGAGCTCCAAGAAAAATCCTAAACACTATAATTGTACAGAAACTATGTAACACTTAACTGTAGTAGTTAAGGCCAGGCTAAACAACAACGATTAATACGTTAAACAGTTCAAACAAAACTTTTCTTAAATGATTTTTAAAAGCTGGTAAAAATAAGACGTACATTTCATTATAGTGTATTAAAAATACAATATCTACCCGCATATTTCGTCTTCAGTTTTCTTAAACCATTTTGCGTCGAGAACCACAAAATCTACGATCGACTGCCAAGATTTATACATGTCTCCAACCTATAATTAAATTGGAGCTTTCTTGAAAACCAGTTTCCCTGCAAGAGTTGCTAATGATGTTTGCCAAAACAGACAGTGCGTTTTTGCACAAAAAATATTCCATTATCTAACCTGGCTTGAAAAGCAATCAACCATTTTTGGTCTCAACTTTCGAGTTCGGTAAGCAATGTCCTTTCGTCGTCTTCTTACAAGTTGTTGAAAACGACAGGCTATGATTAAACTAACGAAATGTTATATCATATTCTTGCACTTTGCAAGAAACGTTAAAAACTTATACACTTAATTGCTGAAAAAGTCTATAACGTTTTAATTTGAAGAATATGGTTTAAAATACATTGTGATGAAACATGATATTGCATGCTGATACAAATAAACCACATATTGCTTACCGTAACAAGTTGCAAGATAATGCGTCAAAATAATTGCAACAAGAATCCATTTAACAAGCTTCATTTTCGATCTTCAGTTTTGGTCACGAAACAGCTTGAAGTGATAAATATAACTTTCACTGCGCGATCACCGCTTTGAATGCAGCGCCTTCTTCAATCATGAGTAAGGCTGCAGCTTAACCCAGTTGTTTAGCATGTAAAGGATGTCGCGCTAAAGGGCTTTGTGTATTTTTGGTATCGTGGGTGATTTCCAACCGGAAAATTATAGCCAAATATTGGTATTAATCAATTTCGTAGCTTTTGAAATTGACGTCAATTATTTCCGACTATAGTGACCTATAAAATAAAACAATTTCTAGCGATAACTATTAATTAATTATCAATTGATTAACCTATGATATTAAATCTTATTGATTGGTAATAGCACACTTTGTGGTTTCTAAAATAGATAACAATTTCCGCCATTGCTGTTTTATTTCTACAAGACTTTAAAGATGTAAATGTCAAGATAATGCCTATAGCTAATTAAAATCATCTATATAAAAAATGAAATGGTTTCCTTCCAAACTCCTAAACTGATGTGTTAAAAAATATATGTAACTTGATAAAAAAGTCAAACCAATTGAAAACTCATCTGCAAACAAAGTTCTTATATAGTTTTATTTGTTTATCAAGGCAGGAATGGGCAATCATGTGTAAATTAATCTGCAGTTCAACTAAATTTTCGAAGATTTACTTCAACAGATACAGTATAGCAATTCAATTATTCTTCATAGGGGAATGTCTTTGTTTTACCGGCTATTGCCTAACAATAATGCAGTCCTTCCAAAAAATTGATTTGGACATACTTGGACGATAAAATTTGATTTATTAAATTGAAATGAAATGGTTGATATTGTATGAACTATGAACATCATCAAAGATTATTTATACAGTAAAATATTTCAACTTGGTATAACTCAAAGCAGCAGCAACGTGACAATACAATCAGCTGTTAATATATTTTCGATCAATAATGTATAAATTTAATACGTATATGAGAATTATAACAAACCAATTTTTTATACTGTAACTAAATGAACATTTTCAATAAGCAAAGCATCATCATATTCTTAAACAAATGAAAAACGTGGAAATATTTCATTATTGCTTCGTTTCATTTGCCGACGTATTAGCGTCCTTCGAGATACAAAAGTAGATGTTCGTCGAAGCCAGTCTGGAGAATGGCAGTTACTGCCTTTCGGAGAACAGCTTCCAGGTATTGAGCTAATGTTGAAAGCAAAGTCAAAGCTAAAAATCTTCTACAAATTACATGCTTAGTTTATGATTTCGTTATCTGACCAAATGTAAGCACAGAAAGTAAGCTTCCACGCATGAACACGTGAAAATAAATTTTCCGGGGTATATATTAACTGCAAAAACTTTTTCCTTTTTTATCAACATTTATTTTTAATTTTGACAAGGCAACATCTTGCATAAGTTTGTTTGTTTACCTGTAACACATCCAGTGGTTTTCCACAAAATCAATTATGGGATCAAAGTCAATAGCTCTCGTGTTTGTTAAACGGTTTTCATGCAAAGAATTAACGCAATGCTTGTATTCAACATATAGGTTTGTATTTTGCTGCAGACAGGTTTTCCTAAAGGCAAAAATGCCCTTTCTTTCTAGATATAAACACAAAAACTAAAATAAAGTTTTGTTCTGAAATTTTGGAGATGCCAATTGAGAAATTGGCGAGAACACACTTCCAAGTTAGACGTTTACAAATCAATTTACATACGGAAAATTTACAAATTTTTGGCCTTTGTCTGCATTTAAAAGCTTTCATTTCACCTTTCTCTTTGTTTTTCTTAATTTTTTTTTCTTTTTCCTTGTTTTATGCATTCGAATGCAATCGGTAACAGAGTTGAGCTTGCTCGAATTATTTCTTTGAAACTTTCCTTCCAACAGATGGCATATGTTGCAACCAGAATTTTTACTGTGTGGAATAAGGAGTATAGAGCATCAATTTTCTCCACAAATATTTGCGTTTATTTCTAAGTTTAGCTGGTATGTAAATTCTCTCTTTTGTACAGTTAAAATTTAACCAATAAAACATTTTTATAAAATAAATGTTAATTACAGCAACTATTGCGCACTCCTACTGAGAGCGTTCGATTTCAAACTATCACAAACATTCACCGGCATCTTTCGTCTTCAGTTTTCTTGAACCATTTTGTATCAAGAACTGCAAAGTTTACAATTGATTCCCAAGAAACAATATCTTTCCCGCCTACAAAAAATACAAAATTTCGCGACAACATTGTTTATTTTCAAAATTTCTAAAGTGTATCTGCTAAAAAACATCATCAACTTTATTTCTTATCAACTTAAAATAATCATAGTACCTTGCTCGACAAACACTTAACCATGTTTGGTCTCAGTTTCCGAGTTCTGAAGGCTTTGTCCTTTCCTCATCTTCTCACACGTTGTTGGAACCTGCAAGCTACAATCAACCAACGTAAGTTTTCATTGCTATTTTTTTTTAAAAAAGCACTGGGAAGAACATGTTAAAAACTTTAAAAAATTCAAAAGCTTAAGAAGAAAAAGTTAAGTAAAACGATGCAATGCCTTATGTAGACTTACTATTACTAGTTGTAACATTAAAACATCAAAGCAATAGCAACAAGAATCCATTTTTCAAGATTCATTTTCAATCTTTAACTAAAGGAAACTGATGGTTTATGTAAAAACTTATGTTGTTGGTTATTGCGCGATTCTTTAACGCCGACGGTTGATTTAGATCAAGCGACCTAAATACAATAACAACATTTTTGATGTTAAATTTCATTTGCATAAAAGATACTGAACTAAATATTTCCGAATATTTTACAACTGCTCAGGGGATTTTCATTTTGCCAATTGTAGCAAATTTTAACTTGGCTACTTGGTTTATATTTAAAAGTGTTGGCCAAACATTTTCAGCACACAAAAACGTAGAGCAATATTGCTTGCACTATATAAGTGCAACAACAAAAATTGAATTGCGACAATGAAACTACAACTTTCGCTTAAAACCAAACTTGGTGAAACAGCACTTATAATTAAAACATAAGTTATACTCGGGTTTTCAAAGCAACATAGTATTTTGCATACAACTAGTTACACTACCGCATTTATGAAAGTATAAATCACTAAACTGGACAATAACAACAAATGGTAAATCATTAAAACTGTTTCTACTTCATGTTTATTTACCAAATACTTAAAGTGTTGAGATATTTCTGCTACATGTAACAATTCTCAGAACCATGCTTAAATATCCATAAATATTTATAGTTTTGCAGAAGATTAAGTTTCACCTGCTCTTTGCTAAATTTCTCTAACTAAAACAGCTTTCGTGTCAAGCAACGGAATGCTGTTATTTGAAAATCTTATACACCTTCGCAGACCAAGCACAACAGGAAACGACGTTACAAAGTTGAAAAGAGAGGTCAGCAGGCAGGGTTCAGTGTTTACGTCATCATTTCATATGGACATGGATGAATATACAGTTTATGTGTTCTTAAATATACACTATACAACATACGGTATATATACAGTATTTGTAAAGCATTAAGTTGAATAACGTGACTGCTTCACGATCTGTTTGCTAATTACTATTCAATGGGGCTAGTTCATAAAATATGTGAATGTTATGTTAATGTCCTGTTCTCACTCCGGTTATTTTGGAGCTAAATGTTTAAAAAAATTGAAAAAAATAATTGTGGAATTCCAAATATTATAAAAATTGTTTAACTTAAATTATTTGCGTAAGAATTGCCATGATCACTGAAAATAGCCTTTGCCAATCACAATTCATTGCGTTTACTGAAGATTTTCTGAGTGTAGACTCTAATTGCTATTTCTCAGTACGATAGAAAAAAATCACCTCCTCTTCTCGTGTCTACATTATGTAAGTGTGTATAACACCTCAGTGGCGACAACAACCGAGTATTAAAGTTAGTTGCAAAATGCGGGCCACTTGTTGTTTGGTGTGTATGGCATTGTTTTCGTTTTGGCTGATGAAAAACCTCTCTGGGCTTGAAATGGGCAGTTTTTACCACTCGTTGATTGTCAAATAACTTAGATCTACTCTTTTTCAGTTTTCGTCTGCGTAATATAATAACATCGTCTGCGATTCCTTTTAAAACTGAAACAGGGATTTCTATTCTTGACAAAAAAAATTTTTATGATACGTATATATTTTGTATAATGGGAATATTTCAAGACAAATGTTCCCGATCCAAGCAAGAATACAATTTTATGATTAGATTGTTATTTACAGTGAGATTGTATTCTTTATGTTGAGATAAACTAAATTCAATTTTGCTTATGAAGTAAAATAATCACTTGAAATATTTACAGATGAATTTACGCAAGCGTATTGTTTTGAGTTGACAAATTAATTTTGGTCTACTTGTGTAAGAATTGTATTTCAAGTATCTTTCGATTTGACTTGCATTGGTAACAATGGATTGTTAGAAGGTTTTAACTTCTTGTAAGTGACTGAAAATCCACTAGAGTAAGAACGTGACTCCATGTTGTGAAGAATAGTGAGCGTGTTTGAGGTGGACGTCAGTACAACAACAGCTTTTTCCTCGTAGGCGGTAAGATATGATCCTTGGAAATTGTAGAGGAAATTGTCATCATCTAAGACCTGAAAGTATTTTAATGTTTTCGTAATCAATAAAGTGTACTAAAATATTAAAGTTTAAATATTTTATTACAACCGTTTTTATAACTATTTGATTATGTTTAAAAATAGAAACTTTAAAATTAGAATAAATAAAAACAAAATGTTAAAATGATTGTAATTTTATAATGATGTGCAATTGTAGAACAACATAACCATTAAATCGTACAAACATCAGAAAACTAAGCTTGCAAAAAAAAATCAAGGCAAGATTTAACCTAATGTGATAGGAATGAGAATATTCGTTAAATTTAGTCAGTTTAGATTTAAACTCATGCAAGCAATACATTTTTTAATCATAGTCTGGCTATGTTTTTGCTTGGTCTTTAAGTTGGTGAGCTTAAGCTTACTTGTATACGAGCAAAAAAGTGGAGATGGATAAAAATATAAATTTGAATTCGGGATTCTGGTGAAGTCAGAAAGTTGTACCGACAATTGACTTCTTCAGGTGTCCTTCTATTGAGAAATGAAATCGTCTTGTTCTTGGATCTTGCAGTAAGCTCCCGGCTACAAACTAATATATGATAATTGGAAATTATTAAAAACTGTAAAGTGAATAGAAGGAGATCTGCATCACAAATGTAAATTATACAGAACCTCTTGTAACATTTCCAGCAAACTGGTCCAATCCATCGTTTGAATGGAAATAAATTCGAAGAACATCTTTCGATGATATGAAACGCTGAGGTAGACTGAAATTACCTTCCAGCTTAGCAACTGTCTTTGAGTTTTCCATTACCTAATCAAACTGTTGCCAATAAAAGACATCTTGCGAAAATGCATCTCCAAATATCCATTTAGTTATATAACTTGTAACGAAAATGAATTTCCGTGAAGTCTACACATGGCGTAGTCACCTCCAAATAGCTTGTTGGACTATTGAAGTGAAGTTGTATGATGTTCAACTCAATGCGTTTGAAATTATATCCGGCCTGCAAATTCCAGAAGCTATCTTGGTCACTTTCACATCTTGATGAGTTGCACATTGTCTGAGATGAAATTATCCCTCCAAAAGCACCAGGGTCATTCCAACCGCTATTGACCACTATATAGCAAAACAAAATTGTACCTTGTACCTAATTTTGAAAACTGGAAAGCACCTATAGGCTCAAAACAAGGCTTACAAAGGTCAACAGGTTTTTAATACCTTCTTTGCATGACGCAACGAATCCTTTTGTAGCAAACAATTGACGACGGTTAAGTCGTATTCTCACAACGTTTGAACTTGATACAAGGGTTAGGTTTGATCTTGATCCACTGTATTTGCCCAAACTTATCATCTGGTCGTAGACCTACAAACAAAATAGGTTTTTTAGTCGGCGTATTGTAAGAAGTACTAACATAAATTCGGCATAAAAGCCGTTTTAATTTTAATTTCTTAATTTGCATTTTACTGATACAAAGAAAGAAGTAAATAATTCCAGAAAAGCTTTGCGATCTACCCGCAATGCAGTTGACTTCTCAAATGCGTGAAGAAACATCAAATCGACTAATAACGTTACATCGCTCATAGTGATAATAGGTTATAAAATCAAATAACAATCGACTTACATATAAAGCTTCACGTTTTTTCTCATCTAAGTTGATGTCAAAAATCTTCAGTAAGATTTGTTTGTCGGAAGAAGTGGTGATTATCCAATCGCATGTTTCAGATGACAGTCCAAGACTATGACTAGCTGAGAGATCTTCTATGTAACCAGGTGAAGAAAAACGTTGAAAAGAAGTGTTGGCAACCAAGACGAAATTACATTCAGATCTCCCTAAAACATAAAGACATCTTCATTTCGATGAAAAAGAATCATATCATATTATAAGCGCTTTGCTGTTATTGACAAATGAGAACTCACATTGTTTGTAAGTTGTCACGAAACCGCGACTAGTAGCAGAGTGAGACTTCGGTGCTGTGTAATGAAGCTGGATTGTGCTGCCGGTAGATGTCAGTCGATATGTCTTATTAACTCTATCAGCACGACCAAAATACATGTCGCCATTAAATATCTACAACAGAAAACTATGGAAATGTAAAATGTTTCAGTTAGAGTAAGATTTTAAGCTGATGGTGTTTTTGTTTTAATTCATAGAGCGTAATCGCAATATAGTTAATTTAAACAACTACTTCATTATAGAGATAGCAAGAAAGACAGAAATATTTAAATTACTTATACATAATTTAAAAAAATTGAATTACGTCGACCAAAATTTAGTAAGACTTATTCATACGTTTCTTTACCTGAACATATCCGAAGTTAGAAAAAGTTCTCAAAGTCATTCGTATCTTCTTGCCAGGTTGGGCGAGCAAAGTGTAAGTGCATCGTTGGTAAATGTTGAAAGGAAAGCTTTCGTAGTCAGGCGAGGCAAGCTTCATCGAAGCGGAACCGATGAGATTGTAAGTGACGTTGCATGGAACTGAAAATGAGAGACTTTCAATGGTCTGCTTAAAAGAAATTTATAATTTAACTTTAACACTCTTAACAAATATATATAAATGAGAGTTTTTCATTACATAAAATGCACGGTACAACAACCTAATCTTTCTCTATTTTTCCTTATCTCTTACCTTGCTTGAAAAAAGCCCGATAACCGTATCCTTTCCAGTCATGAGTACTGTAACTTATCGCTAAACGATTTTCACTCGATACATAGTTGTGAGTCTCATTGTTAAATTTTTGCAGTAGTTTTGGTCCATCGTAGATCTATTGAAGAGAATTATTGTAAGTTATTCACCTTATTTCGACAGTTGAAGTCAAAGATAACACTGTCCACAAACAACTTACTTCTACCCAGTCATAATGATACCAGTTGTCCTGATGTTCGCGACGGTTTGTCGAAGAAATATTGAGTATAACGGCGTAGCCCGGTGAAGAAGTGATTTTAGAAAAGCACAGAATCGGATAGTATCCAACGCGACTTTTTTGCTTGACTGTAACGTTCTGCCAAGAGTCTGAGGCGTTGTAATTACCGCCACAGGAATAAGATGCTAAAGTAAGAATATAATATGCTGTCAAAATTTCAATCCAAAAATTTTATCATAATGGTCAAAAGAATTTCTCATTTGTTACAAAAAGATCTGTAAGAACGGAAGACAATCCAACCTGGGTGATAACTTGCTCGAAACCCGTTCCCGCTTACAGTTGAGTCTGAGTGATATTTTATCGTCAGACTTCCATGCTGGGACGTCACGGGTATCTCGCTTGCTTTTGCTATCGTGTAGTATCCAAGGCTCACAGAACCATCAAGTATCTGTTTAAAAATGTAGAAACTTTAGGTTTAATTGTCAAATTTACAATAGTTTTGAATAAAATTAATCATCAGACACCCACTTCCAATTGTTCGTAAGATACATTCATTTTTATTCTGTGAAGATACAAGGACACTTGTTGGTCTGCTTGGGCTGTTATTGTCCATTGACAATCCATTTCTTCACCAAACTTTTGAAGGATTGGTTCACGCGGGTATGCGTATGTTGGCGCGTGTATCATTAATACACGATCGTTTGCCATGTGTTGGTATTTGCATACTGCGCGTTGGAAATAAAATACAATAATGCAATGACAAAACGGAAAAAAATCAAAATTACAATTACCGAAATTAATTTTTGACGTAAACTTCTTTTTTTTAAATAATTATGTTGACAAGCAGTTGTTTCTGATAATTCAACTTTCTATTCAAAGTGCAGAGGGCCATGGACGATTAAAAAATCTTGATTGTAGTCCCATAACAAAAACTACGTATACACTTTATCATTAAACTTACCATTATTGCGAGTAATTCGAAAACCTTTGCTCGCTCCACTCTCATCAGTGTGGTATCGGACAAAAATATCTCTTGTGGCGGAATCAACTTCAAAAGTTCTTGTTACATTACCAGACAGTTCGGCAAGAATGGTTGAATTTTTTAGGTAAAGCTTAAATGATTCCAATTAACATAAAAAAATTTACAATAAACTCACGGTAGCTTTAGCAATAAAAAGCTAGTATTATAATCACACTGCATTTAGCATTAAAACGCCACCCATTAATTGCAGGTCTAATTTTATCTCACTCAGACATCTTTCACTTAGCATTAAAGCTACACTTAAACGTTTTTACTGAAATATGATTCCTCAAAATTACAAATTTGTGTTTCCTTACCGTAACAAAATCACAACAACTTTCGGTATCGACTTCCACTTTTATTTTCAGTCCAAACTTATATTGAGCTTCGAGATGATATACACAGTCAAATTCATGATTTATCTGACTTGGAAAACCAGGCGAGGTTATGACTGCTTTTCGGGTTCCAAAAGTTGGCAACCAATGCTTACAGTATTCTAGAAATAAAATAAATTTTCTGTGAGCTAAGAGGCGAATGAGAAATGTAGCTTACCATAAAAGCTTTTTTGCTTAACAAACTTTTTTAACGACGCTTTAACTTTGATTGGATTATATTCGAAATAGTTGTGCTCTTGTAGATGATCTAGCCTGATAAAGTGATAACATGCAACACTACATCTCATTTCTCACCATTTGAAAGACGGGGAAATATTTCATTATTGCAGTAAAACAAAGGCTGGTTTAGTGGCCCCATGTAGTTAAGGAAAGTCGGCAAACGTCGAAGCCAACTGGGAGGCTGGCAAATATTTCCTTTCGGAGTACAGCTTCCCGGAATTGAACTTGAAAACATGAACACAAATGCTAAGGCGACAACTTCTTTTTTCTGATATGATGAATAATAGTGATATCGTCCAATAAAAAGAAACCGTGAAATTCGAGAATAATCAAGTTGATACTAATAAGTTACATAATTATACAGAATATACAGTTAAAATGCATAAATTATTGCAGAGTACATATTATGATGTAAGATGATCGAAAACCGTGAAGTAACCCAAATATTTTAAAAATACTACAGTGCTTGTTGAAAGTTACATTTAATTTTAGTTGCATACTTCCTGGTATATAGCTATTGAGTAAATGACAGACGATTCTTATGTAAAAAGAAAGTCTAAGCGCGTTTTAGAACCTGTCACACATCCAGTGATCTTCCACGAAAGCAAGTATCGAATCAAAATCAATGCTTCTTTTGTCGTCACCATTTCTTTTACGTTGGCGCTGAATACATTTCTTGTATTTTTTGTCTAAAATCTTATTTTGCTGCAAACACGTCTTCCGAAAAAACATTTTACCATCCTTCACTATTAAACATCAAATTATTCAACATATTTACATGCTGAGTAGAAGTCAATCAAATAAATTAGGTTGAACATAAAACTTTTACTTGTTTTTTAAAACTTGAAAACTGAAATTTACGCAAAGCGTCACAAATAAATGATCCATTATTGCAATTTTATCCTTAGGCTATCGAAATATGAACTTATTCGAATTTATAATTTATTTTGCTAATTAACGTCGATGATTTGAAAACCAATAACCTGTTTCTTGTTGCTGCTTTATTTTTTTCCGTCTACTTTGTTTCATGCATTTAAGTGTAATCTGTAACAGAGTTGAGTTTGGTCGAAGCAATTGTTTGACGCTTTCTTTCCAACAGGTGGGGGTGTTGCGCCCAGCTGCTTTACTGAGAGAAAAAATGAAAACTGAAGTTTCAACCAAAACGAATCTCCCCAGAAAAGTTTCAACAAATTTCTAAAAATAATTTATCATATTAATACCTCCTCTACAATACAAATTTTTATTGTCAAGAAATTTTATTTTTAAACATACAGTGCATAGCTTATGCAAAATTTATTTTCAAATTTTACTCACCCGCAGGTTTCGTCTTCAGTTTTCGTAAACCATTCCGTGTCAAGGACCACAAAATCGACGATCGATTCCCAAGATTTATACATCTTTCCCAACTAAATACAATATATTTCCAGTGTTTTTTCTAGTACGGTGTTAAATATAAAGTTTCACTTTTTAGCGTGTAGTAATAGTCAGACAAGTTTAAATCTATTAACTTACTTTTTCAAAACAGTAATTGGTTTGATTTAGTTATAGCACAACATCATAATCTTTTAATGTAACCCACATATCTACAAACATGGTGGCCAAATAGTCAAGAAATTTTGACTTCATTTAACAAATATAGCCAGATAGAGAAAAACGTAATGTACAGTGGACTTTATTGTTACAAACCAAGAATTCGAATGAAAATTGACTATTCTTTTCCATCTGTAATGTACTACAGTAGCCTATATCTCGCTTTGTAGCAAATAAAACTGACTACAATTAAATTAATAGCAAAAGGAACGAGCCAACGTAGAAAGCTGAAGTCCATGACTGAAAATAACACGCAAACAGTTTACACTGACTCGACAGTACAACCAGTGCCCGAGCCTTCCAATGATTTAGAACAAGCCGTTATTTTTTAAAAGCAAACTCGTTTAGTTTACCTAGTTTAGTTTTAGGCGTAATACTTTGCTAATTTACATAATACAAATTTAGCAAATTTTCTTCAAATATGGTTGAAAAAGTTTACCTTGCTGCTCGAAAAACAGTTAACCAATTTTGGCCTTAACTTGCGAGTCCGGTAAGATATGTCCTTTCTTCTATTGCTCACATATTGCTGAAAACGGCAAGCTGCAAACGAATGTTGTACCATAGCATATAGTTTAACATAAGTAGATTGAACCTGCAACCTATCAGCAAAGCGCTGTAGCGTCTGTTAATAACTTTTGCTATAAAGTATTTTGAACATCAGAACAGATACTTATTTCATCAAAACCGGCGATTGTGCTGATTTTTTGAAAAGGGTGATCGAAAATGTTGTTTATTATAGCTTTACAACAATGTTTGTGGCGTTGTTTCAAAATTGTGGTGTAACTGTAAATATGCATTAACTAGAACCATACATATAGAAGATTGCCAAGATAAGAAAACCGATAAAAAGACTTACCATGGCAAGTTGAAAGAATAAGCAATAGCACAATTGCAGCAAAAACCTTCATATTGAACTTTCCCTCAGTAGTCGACTTGACTTCTGAAACAAATTTGAGTAATAAACAAACACAACCAACAAGTGGTAATATTCATGGTTAGCAATATTATAATATCACTTATGCTTCTGTATAACCTACCCTTTACATGTTACCAGCGTCGGCCTTTTTATTGGCTTCAAAGAAACGCACTTAAATTATAACCAAGCTTTCAACAAATAATTTTCGTGGCTTATATGGGTATTTTCCACATTGCAAAGTGGAACCAATTAAAAAGCTGTTGATGATGGCGATTTCTATTGGATTGGTAATCTTCGAGCCAAAATGACCGAAATTTCCCAAGTGTCAAAAACAGTCGAACGGAAGTATCAACAGGGTGAGAAATCAATTTATTTGCTATAAATTGTCCTACTTTATTTATCGAATCATTATTGCAAGAACTGAATTGCTGCCAACACAATGAATTATTTCCGCAATCGCTGTATACAACTCTCTATTCAAATTTGCAGGAATTCTATGCATCACCAGATCATTTACAAAGCTTGCATAAGAAATAGCCTACTTACTAGAGACTGTACTGTACTGCACTGTAAAACGTAACAATATTGACAACAATAATTTTCTCAAGAACTGGTTAAAAATGACAGCTTTTTTTGCATCCAAAAATTTTTGCGCCCTATAGTCTTAATTTAGCTGGCTTAATATCTGAAGCAAGTATTCGTACAACCATGTCTGAATTTCTCGTAATTGCCCTGCAAAACTGTCAACCATGAACAATTTGTCGATTATGATTTCAATAATAATTTCTCTTCTTCCCTCCCTTTCGTTTGCTCATCATACAGCACAGATCTCAAAACCCACGAAGCGTGTAGTGACAGGGATAGGCGTTAAGCAATCAGATCAAACATAAGTTAGAAATCTGGAATTAACGTTAGCGAAAATTGCCTCAGAGTTGTACCCAAATTCAATGAGGTGATCAGTAAACGTTCCATAATCCATCGGATTGCTGTGTATTGTTCATTACGACAGAGTGTTTTGAAGTAAGACTATAGGGAAGAAGTCTTACTGGTTATTTTACAGTGGCATTCGGTAGAAGTGCATTGATTATAGAAAAGTGTATGCATGTACATGTGCTGCGAAATAATAGAGCTCATAACACTTTACACTTGCACTAAGTTGAGGGCTTTCGAAGATGAAGGTTCTTGTCATTACCTTGCTTGCTTTAGCCTGTCTATCCGCAGTTGAAGGTAGTGTGTAGTATTTTTTTACCTTAGACAGGTTAATAGAAGATACCCTTTTTCTGGAAAAGGTGTTTAATCATATAGATAATGTAAAAAAAATCTCTAAGAATACGGTGCCATTAATTTAAAAAAGACAGCATGACGTATAACCTGTTAATACCTTATTAATTAGGTTGCCGATTCCAGGAAGAATTGCAATCGAGACGACAACGAACGAAAACACAGAAAACGAGGTGGCTGAGACCTTACTTCGCTAAATGTCTTTCAAAGAAGGTAACTAACAAAGGCCAAGCTTTAATGTTTTTGCGATAAACAACCCTAAAAATGATTATAGAGACGTGCTTGATAGATAGCATAAATCTAGAGACATAACATGGCATTAAATAAGTTTCAATTTGAAAACCATTTATGCATTGTAACAAGTCTACGTGTACAGGCGGGTAGAATGTACAAGTCGTGGGAATCAATCGTTGATTTTGTGGTCTTGGATAGCTACTGGTTTCATTCCACAGAAGCAGATTTTTGCAGGTACAAGTTCAGTTATTCGTGAATATTTAGATATCGTTGTTAACAGTGCAGGCTTTAGATCAATACGAGCGATGCGACCACGGGCCACGCGATGCTTAGCGCGCTTGCTAAGGCCCTGGTTGCTGAGCTTGATTTCCAACAAAAAACATACGCTGAAGAATTTTAAGGCCACATACAGGACATACAATTTGTGAAATGCAAGCTTTCTTTTAATTTTGATTTTGCCTTTTGCACATTTAGTCCATCTTATGGTAATGACCATGCGTGTTGTTGGAAAATGAACATTGAGCGTATCTTCCGACCAGAGTCAACGATAAAACCATTAACTATCGAATGTATTGATGAATACGCATCACACATACAGCAGCCAACTGGTAAGCTAAATAAAATGTACCTAATTCAAAAATAGCCAGCACGTTTTATCAAAACGTTAAAACAACTTTTAACCAACTTGCTTAAACATCTTTCTCTTGCAGGCGGAAATGCCGTCGGTCCTGTCACTGAAATAAGTTGTCTTCATAGAAATACAACACTCAGGCGCCAGTATGAAGATTGCTTCACACTTTCATTGCAAGAAGAGAAAGACAGGCAGCAGTTTGAAGTAGAATCTGTAGTTGCTTTTGTGGAAGATCACTGGGCATGTGACAGGTGGGTGAACAACCTTGTCACATTGAACTCAATTTTGTTCAAAATGAAACAGATGTTTGCAAGTTTTCGAAACAAGTTCACTTCCTTATAGATCGGTTCCTGGAAGTTGTTCTCCAAAGTTTAACTTCACGTGTCACCCCGCTTCCTGGCTTCGAAGAATGACGACCTTTACCGAGCCCAACACTCCTCTTCGTCGTATTTTGATGGATTGTAACGCAAAGGTATTCCCGGGCGCGTCTGCAGGTAAGCGACATTGGAATAGATTAGAACTTAACTATAAGAACACGCTGCAACTAAAAAAGCTTTAGATAATAAGTCATAATAATAAAAATAATTATATTAATTACTAATATATATTATAATAATTAATAATCATTCGATTAGTTTGTATGCTTTCAAACTGCTTTGAAATTGGCTTCAAAATTTTTAATTTATATGACGACAGATCGTTCATTATGCAAATCACGACTTTAAATCGGCCGTTTTCTGGGTGCCGTTTTCGTTTGAAAACACCGTTCTTTTTCTACATATTTTGACGTAAACTTTTCGACGTGTTCTAAAGAGGAGTGCTGGCACGTGCTTAAAGCCAATGGAACACAAACTCATGTAATGACATCACAAGGTTATCCTAAGCAACTTCATGACGTTGATTGCTCCTACGAATTTCAAGCCCAGCTTGGCTTTACATTGGAGATCACTGTTGAAGTGGACATCGAAGAATGTTGTGATTTTCTTGAGGTATGGCATTAGAGATTACTGATGCTCCTTCAAAATATATTCACGGATTGTTCAGAAAAAAAAATGCCCATTCATGCATAAATCACACATAACACACACTCTTTTCTGAAACTTCGCGTAAGGGTGTTTAACATGCACTTCTGTGCTTATGACAGGTTACTAGCGAAAACGATAAACTTATTGCAAAACTTTCGGGCAATGTGAAAAGAACGTTCAGGAGTTACCCCGGTGAAAGCTTCATCTACATGGAATATCATACTGATGAGAACATCGGAGGTAAAGGATTCCGAGCAAGCTGGAGAAATGGTGAGGATGTTTATTCAACTCAGTGTGCAGGAAATTTTACTACTGCTGCTGTCAGTTTAAGAATGAAAGCAAGAATAGTATAATATGTTCATAATATACGGTTTTATATTGTTTAACAGTTTGCGAGTATAAACGTGTGGCTTCTGCACGCCATTACAGTCCAAAGTTGTATCCGCCTTTCTACGGGTACGCATCTCAAGACACACTGCCAACGTTCGACAAAGAACTGGAATGCACATGGGTTGTAACTGCACCACCTGGGGAACAAGTGCTTCTTGTGTTTGAAGAGATTTACATGAATACATGCTGCGACAAGCTAACAGTAAGAATGGATGTTGCTTTGTCGTGACAATGCGTGTGATGTCTTCATTTCATTTCCAGATACACGACGGACTCATCGACCTGGGTAGTTTTGCATTGACAAACGCAAGAGGAGTTCCCATACGGTCTCAGCACGGGATGCTGACATTGCGGTACCAAACCAATTCTACCGTTTACGGAAACGGGTTTCTAGCAAACTATGGAACAGGTTTGAACAAGATCTGGTTCTCTATACTCAAAACAGTATAGCTGTGTATAAATCGATTGGCTCGGAAAAATTTTCTGTTTGTTGTACATCTAAAATACACTTCGCATTCATAACCCGCTCGTGTTTTTCCTGCAAACTGACTTAAAAATTAACTTATTTCGAAACACCTGTTTTTAGCAACACGACGAGCCCCATGTGGGAATGCACGCAATGCATCTGACGCATGGCAGCATTTTTCGACGTGTAAACTCACGAAGAAAGGTAACAAAGCTTTACGGTGTTTCTGGCAAATAACTGCAAGTGAAGGCTACGCGGTAGTAGTCAACATATCGTCCATTGTCACGGCAAAACCATCTGTCCACCGACAAAAAGTGCAGGTAAAATTAAGATTATCTATAAGTAGTTACCGTACGTTAGATTTTCGGTTTCTAAGTGTTAAAACTTTAAGGCCAGCATTACTCATGCTACGATGTTACTTAACTTTGTCTGCAAACAAAATCTATGCTTTTTTCTTATGTTTATATGGAAATAATTATGTAATAAATTTTTGCGATTTCGGTGGACTTGCTTTAGATCAATTTGTTAAATTCTGAAAGAGGTTCTTGTGTAAACTTCTTGCAAACTGATTGCTAATTTTAACCAGGTCTTTGATGGTTTATCCGCCCTACAAAGCTTTTTTAACGAAAGTCACATGTACGTGTCCAGCAAAAGCAATCTAGCCATTCAACTTTTATCCCATGAGTGGCGAACATTTGGATTAAGAGCCTCATACAGACAACGTGTGTGGTATCAGATTGACGCGGCAATAACATATAATAAATACGTCACCAAATATCTGACGTTGCCGTCAACGTCGATGAACTTTCATCTTTTTCAGTTCCTTGCAACGTCACTTACAATCTCACCGGTTCCGCTTCGATGAAGCTTGCCTCGCCTGACTACGAAGGTTTTCCTTTCAATATTTACCAACGATGCACTTACACTTTGCACGCCCAACCTGGCAAGAAGATACGAATGACTTTGAAAACGTTTACTAAAACAGGATTTGTGAATGTGAAGAAATTATAAACAAATTTCATGATATAATCCTTGCATTTTACTAATTGTTGCAGATATTTGGAGTAATGGAGATATACCTTTATTAGAATAATTTCTAGTACACCCGCAATACGAAATATATTTACAGTGATCTCTCTCCAATCAATCCGACTTTTGCTTCTTTTGTTAGATTAAAAGTGGTCACGTCAACTTTGGCCGCGTCACTGGTCTCCAGAAAAGCATACACTTGACTTCGAGCGGAAGCACGTTGCAACTGCATTACACTGCAGCCAGGGCAAAGACTGCAAAAACAAGAGGATTTTTCGCTACATACCGACAATGTAAGAATTTTACTTAAAACAAGTATTTTTAAGCCGCTGACCGCTTTGAACCCCGTGTATTCTGCAGTCACGCCAAAGTGTGGGACAGTATTGATTGCCAATTCTTCTTCTCAAGTTTTCTTATCTCCTGGTTATCCGAACATGGAAAACACCAACTGTGAATGGATAATCACCGCAGCCACTAAGATGAATGTGATGCTTAATCTTGTTGATTTCGAAATGGATACGACCAGCGCCTTATTTGTATGATATTTTTATTTAAATTGCCTGTACATTTTATACGCTTACATAATGTTAAAAAAACTCAGTTTGATTATTAAAAAGACAGTCAGCTAATTCAGATATTCTAGTTATGAGGATTTGAAGTAAAGTGTGTAACGTTGGACCTTAAACTTGTGAGTTGTTACTAACACACCATCAAAACATTACAGGTTTTTGATCAGATGCTCAGTTTGGGAAAATACACTGGGTCAGGAAGTAACGTAACACTCGTATCATCAGCAGACGTTTTGAGATTACGATTTAGAAATAAAGGTTCTGCACGTGGTCACAGAAGTTTTCTCGCAACGTTCAACGAAGGTTGGATATTTTATAGCACATGCCGAAACGATCTAACGTCAATGAAACGGTTAACTAAATTTTGATATTGTTATAAGTTGCCAACGCTGGATGGAACGCTCGCCTAGTGCCTGGGAACATGAGCGGGTGGTCTTATATGCGCTGCTCATCGAAACATTGTAGCGGTGAACAAGACAACTTTTGGAATTTTCAGGCGGGAAAATATTACAAACACGTTGAGCTAATTGTCACACAAGCAAGCTTACAAACTTCAGATAGCTTCTTGCAGGTAAAATGCGTTTGGAAATAAAGGTAACATCCTAAGGTTTATTAAGACTCGCTAAATTTGGTAACGTAAATATTTTTGACGATTCGAGATTATGGATGATACCAAAATTGTGGCAAAATTAAACGGAAATCATAGTTTTCCACAAACAATCAAGTCTTCCACTTCCGTTCTTCGTGTGTACTTTCATTCGATTTTTGGTTTTCCAAACAACACCTTCACAGCAGAAGTGAAAACGAGTAAGTGATATTGTTTACGTGACTTTTGATCGATTTTTACACACTACTAGTTTTCATCAAGTTTACTTTATTTTTTAGTTTGTGTAGAAGACTACGCGGTCGGACCAAGCACGCAGCTAATCTACTTTCCCGACATAAACTCAAATAAGTTAATTGTCGACTGCAAGTATAATTTTATCACAGAAACCGGATCTAGAATTGAACTGACAGTAACGGATAAAACAAAAATAAGGAACGACATCGTGAAAGTAAAAAGTTAAACTTTAAATTCGATTAATTTGAGTTAATTCCGTTGACACCACTTTGTTGATTTTACGTAGATCTTAGAAGGCAATGAGACGTTGTATAGTCTGGAAGGATACTACCAACACAGTCTCTCTGACCAAACAAGCTACTACAACGCAACAGTACGGTCGACCCGAAACAAACTGACATTGCATCGATTGACTTTTATCCGTTCACCTTCTGAAGGCTTTGTAGCTCAGTACAAAAATGTTTAAAATTTGAATCTTGTGATTTTGTTGGGCGAGCAACAACGAACTAGAACCACGTTTCAGATTATAAGCGATATGAAATAACCTACTAATGGAAAACTTTTCGGAACTTGCAGAAGAGTATGTATGCGCAAGCAGATGAAACAACATAAGTTTGCAATAATATAGACCAATGACTTGTTGGACATGTGATTAAAAATCAATGTGTACTTGTTTTTGTTTGCCTTGTTATTATTTGCTTTAGCATCACTTGAATACAGCAGTTGTATTCATTTTTATACAGAGACTGTGTTTAAGTATAGGCCTACAGCAGAGACGTTACACATCACTGTGTAAAAGATTAATTGATATTTTGCCCATCACTGGTATGAAAGTTGTTATTACAGGCTAATTCTATTGATGCGTTTTAGGTTATAGCAAACTAGTCGTGAGCCAAAACTGCATTTTGCCACGAAAGTTTAAAGGTTGAAACGATCGTTTCAACTTACCACATATGATGTAAGCGTATTTTAGGAAGCAATAGGCGGGTGAACAAGAAGTGTTGCAACTTACTTTAAAAACGTTTCCGGATTTTTGGAAACTCCCTACTATTACAAAAGTTTGCAAATGAAAACCAATTGCATTGCCTATAACAATAAAGCAAAAAGTGCGTGGTGAAGCTTTGACGGTATACTTTATAGCAAATGCTCTTCAAATCAGTTGTTTGGAAAATTTCTAAATAAAAAAGATCCATTGAAAATGTTGTTTGTCACTTTAATAATTCCTTTTGTTTTTGCTTCAGTGAATGGTAAGTTGTGATGATATTTAGGGAATGCTTTTGGTGGTTGAGGAAATGATTGGTTTAGACTCTTTTTTAATTGCTTTAAATGTGTAGGTTAAAATGAGATATAGGCTAGATACATAAGCTAACGTCAGAACTTACAATGTTTTTGTTTCTCTTAGCTTGCCATTATCAACTGCAGCCCAAGCTGATGAAGGCGCATGATTACATGTCTGAGTGCCTATCTAACAAAGTAAGACTAAATAGTTGCCTAATACCTACTTTAAACGTAAGTTTTGTTTCAGGACTTTTTATAACTTGTATTGAAGACGAAAGGATCAGAAATCAAAAGTGGCTCTTTCACCGTAAGTAGGCTACTGTAATAGGTTATTTAGCCAGTTGTTAAAAATAAGCGGTTAGGTTAGGAGAATGGGAATGCAAAAATTTGGTGTTAGCTATTTAGACTTTAATTGAAGTTAAATTTAGATTAGATCGTAGATTTTCGTCATCAGGTTTAGGTTACTAAGTTAGGCTACTACAGGCAAGCTACAGTTAAGAAGAAACTGTGAAAAAATAGCTTCAAACGTGCAATTACGGTGAAACAGTGAAAATCTTTAACATAATAATGTTTTCATGAAAGACAAAGATGGCCACACAATTGCTTACAATATGTCCAAACAATTTCAGACAGGATACCCTGTCAAGGCTTGGAGTTCCATTTTCAAGTTTGTCGTGCTGGATACAAAATGGTTTCAAACAACTTTAGAAAATGTTTGCGCGTAAGTTATGTAATTATTTCTAATAATTAAATTTCATGTCAATTAACAGTTTTTGTAACTGCAGAAATAGGCAAAGAAAGGTTATGTAGTCAGCATTTTTGTGTGTAACTTGATCAGAATCCAATTGAAATTTAAAGTGTGTGTCAAATTTTTGAAAAAGATGAAAGCTATTTGCTTAAAATAGATTTTTGATTTTAATTTTACAGTGAAAGCAAATATCGTTTTACACGTAGTTGTTGGAAATCGCATATTAAAGAGATTTTTAGAACCAATTCGTCGCTTTATCCTATAACGTTGCAATGTATGGATGGATACAAGACTAAAGCAACCCAACCTACCGGTAAGCTCATTTTTTTAGGTCGACAAGGCAAACTCTTAGTCTGCTTTCCGGTTCGATATAATTCAAAGAAATACGTAGAAAATAACCCATTCTTACTTCCGGAAAAAAAACGCATATTGCCGCATATTAATATTAAATTTTTATTCGCTTGATCAAAAGTTTCAGAACAATCCATTAACGGATGGCCTAATGAGGATGAAATGTGTCTAAAACAAAATGCAACAGCATACGAAATGTATATAAACTGTTTCAATAGTTCATTGAGAAATGCCGGTTTCGAAAATGTCGTGGAGTTGCCGCCGATATTGTGGTTTGTTCAAAATCACTGGGTTTGTGACAAGTAAGCTTTATACGCATTTTGTACATCAAAGTACCGCGTAGCAACAGCAAGACCTAAAACAACAGCTCATAAGGCTTTGCAACAAGATGTGTTGAAAAAGTTAAGGAACTATTACAAAGTAAATTAAAGAAGTATTTTGATGATTTTGTGCGCATCTGGCTTTCGCATTGTACAGGATAAGTCTATACACACGTTATGCGTATCTGGTCTAAGACTAAGTTCAACGTTGCAGAACGATTCCAGGGAGTTGTTCACCGAAGATACCAGGAACCTGCCCGATCTCAAAATGGCCTCGTTTTTTACAGGACATAACAAAACCATCATCCTTGTTAAAAATGTTGATCAGTGGATGTAACGAAGAACTTTTTAACCGGCCTTCAGGCGGTAAGTTAGTTACTTATTTTTCAATTTGCAATTGCTTTTCACTATTTGAACTCGAACGATGGCTTTACTTGCCTCATTTGATTATTATTTAAGGTTTATAAAACATACTCTTGCATGTTGGTGTCTGACAACTACTTGATCTGCCAGATGAGTTTGATACTCAGTTCATAGGCAAAATCATTTTGCTTTGTTGATTGTTGTCAAAATTTGAACAGGTTGCAAACAACAACGGCTGGTAGAAAAATGGAAATGGTATTCCATAAGATCACCCGGTTACCCTAATGTAATGGGAGAAAATGATTATGACTGCACGTATGCAATCAAGCCCAAGCGTTTCTTTAAACTGGAAATGAAAATCATCGTTGACACCGAAAAATGCTGTGATTTTGTTACAGTATGATTCTTGATTGCTTCCATAAATGTTATAAGGAGAAATCTGGGTTAAGTTGGTTTAACGTATTATTTATTCTCTCATAGATCTTTTTTCCAAACTCGACCATCCTGGCAAAGTTGTCCGGAAAAGTAAAACGAACGTTTCTTCTAGATAGCCATGAAAACAGTGTCAATGTCAATTTCCATACAGATGAAAGTGTTACCAGTAAAGGTTTCGTACTTCGCTATAGAAAAGGTATAAAAATACATTACCACAATCGTGTTACTCTTTTGATTTCTATAAAAACTCGTGTTAAATGCGTTACATCTATGAGCTGCCAAGAAAACATGTTCAGCCTAACAGGAAACTTAAAAAACAGTCACACTGAGCGTACAATAAGATACCCTGTGCAGTGTGTAGGTTCAATCTCAAGAGCACCACGTCAATGCAGAAAACATTTCCACCAACATTCAAACAACTCAGCAGTGGTACAGTATTTGGCGAAGAAATAAAATGTATTTGGACTATCAAAGCGCCTTCAGGCGAACAAGTTTTTTTGCGTTTTGACAAAATTCATCTTGAAAACGCAGACCGTATGGAGGTAAGAACACTTTAACAGCAAGAAAAGGTAAGAGCTCACCAGCATGCATAACCTATAAATTATATAACTTCAAGAAAAAATCAGCAATGTTCAAATTCTTTCATAAGTTACTCCATCGGTTTCATATTTTTTCAGCAAGCAATGACATCACTAAGAAACAAACTGAAAATTCCTAATAGAAAAGATTGAAGTAACAATTTTCTGTTGCTCCAAATATAGGTATTTGATGGACCTGTGAGATTAAGGATGTTGGAAGAAACAGACTCCAGAAAAGACTCAATTAAATCTCAAAACGGAATGTTGATAATTCACTACCAGAGCAATTCAACGAAAATAGGAAACGGCTTTCACGCTTCCTTCGCAACAGGTAATGTGAAACAGTTGGGGCTCGGGACAATACAATACTGAACCTGAACTTCGTATCAGTATCACATACAAATCTAATGTATAAGACTCATTCTATGTAGCCTATATAAGCGTTAACAATCTAAGGAACTGTAGACTATAAAAAATGAAAAGTTCTTACAGCATGAAGTGATTGGCAAATGAACTGACTTTTGCTTAGTAGTCTACATCACTGCATAAAAAAGAAACATTTGGCCTATTACTGTGGATTAAATAAGATATCAATCAATCGCGCTATCATGCTTTAGCTAACAGTTGTGGCGGCAGTTTCGCTGCTAACAACAACTGGCAGGAAATTGTCGGAGAAGCTTTCCACGTTGGCGGCAATAACATTCTTCCATGCTGGTGGAATATCACCGCTTCACCTGGTTACGCAATCTTGCTTAAAATGAATTCCAAGATCCGAAAATATGGCAAATCGAGGAATGGCCAACGAATTGAGGTAAAGAACAAGTTTGATAATGCAGCGATTTAACTGGAGAAAATTTGTAAGATCAATAAGATTAGCACTAGGCCTAAAAAAATTTTTATTAAATGAAATGATTTGCATTTTTTGTTTTTCCTACCTCCTTTATACTGGACTATAGACAAACTTATTTGGTGTGGCGTAGTGCAGAAACTTTTATCCTTCGACTGAAGGAAGTTGTTGCACGACTTAATCTTTGTAATAATTTCTCACTGCTCGAGCCCCGATTACCGAACTTGTTTGCGTGCATTTTCTTATAGCTGTCTATTTTTCTTTGAAAGACAGCAAATTTCTTGTTTTAACAATATGTTTGCAATTTCATTTAGGTTTTTGAAAACCGAAACAGGGTTTACAGTGTTTACGATAAAAACTTTTACTTTGCTTCAAATGGAAATCAACTGTTAATTCACCAGAATTACAGTAGAAATGGATCGGTTGGATTTGTCGTATCCTTTAAGCAAGGTAAATTTTTCAATAACTAGTCTGAAAAGGTACATTAAAATACAATACGAATGATCAGGAGACAAACTATATGTTTTATTCTTCTCAGAGATGTGTAATGTTACAATATTGTTGGCTAACTCTGTCAGAAGAACTGTTCAATTTGCCTACTTTCCGTCGATAAATAGACGTCACATTTGTACATACACCGTTCGTTCTACACCGGAAAGGAAGATTCATTTGACGTTAAAAACATATGAGCTAAAAAGCAACTACTTAGAGGTGACAATATTTCAGGAAATGAACCGTATTGTCCAAACTTTAGGCAGTTTTAACAAATTCGTACTGTATGCCAAAACATCGAAAATGCAATAGGTCTACTTATTTAGGTATTTAGTGGCAACATCAGTCTTGGACGCGCTGATCTCACAGGTCCACCATATATACATCGCTTGACTTCTATCGACAACGAAATTCAACTGCGATATGTCATCCAAGGGAGCATGTTTCTCACAGAGTTTAACCAATGTAAGTTTGACATTTAGCAAGAATATGTCACATCTATTCTCTATGAGCTGTATTCTGTCATGTGCTTTTGTCGCCGCATGTAAAAATATAATGAGACGGACAATTTTAAGAGAAACTCGACTCAATACTTGTGTAATTAAAAATTGAATCCTCTTAATTTAGCGTACGTATTTTAACGAAAACAACCAAACGCCACCATTAACGATGAACTTTCCCTGTTTACTTTAACACAAAATACAACTAGGCCTATAAAGCATTTAATCAAACACGTAAGCTAACTTATAGGCCTATTACTGTGCACATAAGCTTAAGTTGTATAATACCTGCTATACGCTAGTGTTTAAATAGCATTTCATTTCAAACAATACTGTACCGTTACTGTAAATAATCTTTAACCAAAAACAACAACTGCAGTTACTCCAAATTGTGGCTCCAGTCTGATTGCCAACGCGAATTATCAAGATATTTTTTCACCGGGAAATCCTTCCAGGCACATTGTAAGATGCGGATGTGAATGGATAATAACAGCGTCTCCAGGCAAGCAGATTGTTCTAACCATCTTTGACTCGCAAGGAACTCAAGATTCAAGTTTCATTCGAGTAAGATCAAACATTTATAGAGTAGTTCTGTACAAAAAAGGCAGTGCATTATTACTACATAATTGTAAATTTGCCGCGTTACTTTCTCCAACTCATGCAGGTGTATGATAAACTGTTACCTCTGGGGACGTACGCTACACCGCGATTTCTAGACGTTACCCTTGTATCGTCAACTAACCTAGTAAGAATACAATATCGTCAGAAGGCTGATGGAGAATTCAAAGGATTTCAGGCAACATACAAAGAAAGTGAATAAATTTTAATCAAATCTAACCTTTATGAGACGTTTCACTTATCGTGATGCTTAACGACGTCAATTGAGTTCAGCATACCTTTTCTTATGCAGCAATCAATATGGGATGGAATGATGTTAAAGCTTTTGGTGGAACGATTTCGACCGAAAAAATGTTTATGAACACTTCCATGTGTCTTAGTAACAAGCATCACTTTTGGAACATTTACACATCTCGCGATTACAGGATTAAATTTACAATCGAAAGTGTTCGATTTTCAACCGCAAACAGCTTCCTACAGGTTGTAACCGGTTGTAGCCTATAGCCTATTTCAAAAGTGATGCCTAATAACTAGAGCAAAAGAACAAACGGCAAGTTAAAACTAACACATTATGTTTATAGGCCTAACAAGTTCACATATTATAAGCTTACTTTTAGATTCAGGATAGCAGTAGTAGAATAGGATGGTTACATCAAAACTCCAGTGTTCCTCGAAACTTTTTAACATCTACACATACACTACGTGTTTGTTATTACACGGATGATTGTAGTTCACCTGAAAAAGAACATTTCGTCGCGACTATTAAGCAAGGTTATATTTCAACTAATGTTCTATATGTACATGTTGATGTTCGTACGTTTTTCCATTAAAACTGTGTTTATTTGACGCAGTTTGCCAAAAGGACATCAACATTTTTGGGTCAGGCAGACGTGATAAAGGGATTTTCACAAAAATGTTCGACAAAAATGAAACAACCGATTGTCATTACAATTTCGTCACCGCCTTTGGATCGAAAATACAGTTGACTTTATATAATATCTCGATACGTGATGGTTACATTAACGTAAGTTTTAATTCATGCCGTAACAAATACCGATAAACTTAATACTAGTTCTTTTATAGAAAACGCAATGAAAACAACCACGTGCATTTTAGGTAACTGCCGGCAACCAAACTCTCTATCACTACACGGGCTCCTCTAGTGGTTCGCCAACAACTGCAACGTTGATATCTCCACGAAATAAGATGACTCTGCATTATCACGCTCCTATAAAATCCAGCTCGAATGGATTTCGGATGAGATACGAAAAAGCGAGAATGCCGAACATGATGCAGCTAGTTAAACGTGTTGATTAACTTGACATTGGAAAATGAATTTGCAACATTCAAAACTAAACATTTTATTCGTTTCAACCGCCTACCATTTGATCACTGCAATAATATCTTCCATAACAGTCTTATTTAAATTATCATTTCTTATCAAATATTTCAGTTAAATAAAGATTTAGAGTGTATGCTTCGCTAGTTCTATTGTTAGTATAGGCTAAAAACAATGAAGTAAATTGCAAAAACACAAAGACTACTTCACAATATATTTACAAAACTAACATGCTTTGGACTTTTATTGTAGTACCCGAAAAATATATAACGAGTTGATTATTTCGCATTATTCGATCTAGTATTGTTATAAACCTGCACAAAGGACCACATTTTTCTCTGCAAATGGGTGCGCTAGCAAGAAACATTCATAAAAAAACTTCAAAATACTAAAATCATACAAAACCGATTACGAAAGCAAAATCCAAAAACTACCTATTAATTATATAAATCTTTAATCAAGCAAACATTTGAAAATGGCGCGTCTCTCCGGGTAGAAATATAAAATTTATGACATTACTTTGAGCTGAGAAGTGTTTTTGTAAGATGCAGTTATCGCTTCGTATTTTGATGGTTTATCGCCTGTAACGATTAAATGACCAAAAAGAAACTTTTATGCAAACACAATTGCAGAATTTTTGGTAAGAGTGCAGTCGCTATGTAAAAGGGCAAACATGTTAATCTTAAATCACAGATGCTTGTCGTTCGAAAACTGGTAAGTACCTAAGTCCAAAAATAAATTTTCTGTGGTATTTTCCAAATTCGCTCGGCAGAGAGAGTCATAAGTTAATTATTATCGACAAACATGTGGTATTTGGCGATCGAAATAATAATAGCTAAAGCTATGAATATATTACACGAGATGCTTCTAAGAGCTTTTCTTGGACTACCTGTTTTCATGCATCAAGAAATCGTATGTTGTGAAATATACAAAACCTATATCATGACAACACCTGTTTCTTAGATGAGCGATAGATCTTTGCGCTTAAATTCTATAAACGCTGTTTATAATTTTTTTTCAAGTTTATCTTTATTCATGTAAATTTTTAACTAATTTGGAATTTTTAACAACGCCACCTCTCCTATTTCGGTTTCACTTTGAAAAGCGATAAACTTCTTTATATTTATGAATATTTGGTATTTTATTCTTTAAAATCACGGCGTTAACTTTTATATCTTGTAACTGTGCTGACGCATAAACTCACGTACGAGATAACAGATAAGGTTGACACATTCAGAACTTAGGCAATAATATATCTGGTCTACTAATTAATCAACGCCTTTTCGTGATTCAGTTAATCAAAGTGAATGGATCCAACCACAATTTCACTTCAACTTGAAACAAATCTTTTTAGCAGGAGCAAGAATTTATTACAACCCATTTCTATTAATCATTATAAATGCCAATGTTCGTCAATCTATAGTCACCAATCGTCTGTTTGTTTTCAGACGAGATCTCCTTAAGAATGTAAAATCCACTGCTGGAATCTCATAAGCTTTGAAAAAGGTTTACTTTGAAGATTTAGCCGTTGCAAACCCGTAGGCAATTCGGTGGTCATTACTGTACAACACGAAATTGAAGAAAAATCCAAGTCGTTGAAATTGAATGACTGAGCACGGGTTGTGTAATACTGCATTAGCTTAGCACTGTAGCATATTATAAAAAAATTAACTTCTACCTAAAATAGATGCCAAGGGAACGCTCTGTTAAGATAAAGGGCAAAGTTTAAATGCCTCAATTCTAAAACTATGGTTGCTAAGTTAGCAATTTCGGCGACATTTTTTTACTACTAGTTTTTACAATTGCATAGGCCACAAGGCGTACTATGGAGCTACAAATGTAAAACAGGATATGCTTAAATTAACTTTAAACAGAGATATCCTTGAGATAGAAGTTACAGATTAGCTGGCCTATATATATGTGGCCTGTAGGTGATCTTCAATCTAGGCTTAGAATATTTGACATCAATTCAATCAACATTTTGCACCAAAACCTTTGGTATAGCTTTTACAGAAGTTTTAGAATGAGTGTTGGATAACCTGCAAGTCATCGATACGCATCACTGCATATCGCAGTTTTATTTCTAAAAAAAAGCTATCGTCAAAAACATGTTGCGCATTGTTACCTATAAAATAATTTTTCTTTACTTCATTTTTTAAATTTGAGCTCAATATTTGGAGTAAAAGGTCCTTGCAGTGTTTTTTAATTTATCAAAACATGAATTTGTTTTACACTAAAGTTCCATCAAGTTACAAAAAGCGAGGCGATATGACCGTTTTCATGGAACGACAAAGCGGAGGCCAACTTCAAAGCTTTGAAATTGAACAAAACTATGTAGTTATATGTATGTAACAATTAGATCAGCGCAACAGAATACGCAAGTTACAAACGAGAAAAGGTTTTCATTTTAGTTGGCCCACACTAGAATTTCTTACCTTTTCGTAAGATGCCCGATCTAGTTCTAAAATTAACTGTATTTACGCTTTTATAAGCTTATAAGCATACTGAGTATTTACAGATGTGGAAACCTTTGATATAAAACAAATGATAAGAGGTGAGGACCAGATTACAATAAAAGAATACTTGGGCTAGAAAACAGATTAAAAAGCAATGAGAAACAAGCTTATATTCATCGCAACATTAAAGAGAAATTCCGAACGTCATGGCGCTATCAATGTTTATCATATGAATGCTGATGCAGTTGTATTAGCCCAGAGGTGGCTGTAGTAGCCTAATAGCCAATATGTTGACGTATCAAAACGAGTTAATGTGCGAGATATAACATTGATACTTTTAAAATTCTGATAATAATATTATACTTTTGTAGGTCCTAGGTCAAGCTTTTTTAAGACTTAGAAAATAAAATGTATGAATCCAACCGCGTTCTTTTTTCTATCTGAAGCAAACGTCATACGAGACATTTAGCGAGGCAAAAAAAGAATTTCATAACATTCTTTTTAATACCGGTAGTCATTAACTATAGCAAGATTTCTAATTGTTTTGTTTATCTTGATAGTCATATTTGCTCATGCTTAAAGTTAACGAGGTCCGATGTCAGCCTAGAATTCAAAACTTTTGATGTAAACATTTTTATGCCATAACCTGCAGCTCGGCATTCGCGTAGGCAGCATGACGTGCAAAACGTCAAGGGAAATTTTTTGAAGTCATTAATTAATGAATCACCTAGCCTGCAGTGTAGTCATGTGATACTAGCATTCATAATAATGCCTTAAGGCCAAGCAGTAATCGTAATCGATGTCGTTAGAAACAAAGTTACCGCAAGCAGGCTATACGGTAAATAAGTTTCCGTAACAACGACATATAGTAACGAAGAACAGGCAACTAACTTATTGGGGAAGAAGAAATTATGTCGCCTAGCGCACATCTTATTAGTAGACTTTTCGAATCAAAAACATTGGGGAGTAGAAAAATTTAATACTTATTTCCAATTCTCAAAACGTAACCGACAATTAAAGGCAATCTTTAATCTACAGTCAAATTAGGCAGTTCTTTCCGAGAACTCGCATAATCGTGGAAAAATTAGTTTCGGTTTCTGTGTCCAGTTACTAATTTCCTATTCATATATACACACCACTAACTCGTTTGACCAATTAAGCCGAATATACAGCAAGATGCAGTAAAATTTGGCACCGTTTAATTGAAATAAACAAAAGCTAACATTTCTAGCAGCACAAAATAATTTACGAAACAGTATAAAATAAATCGTAAGTTTAATACAATTATGTTTCTCGTAAATTTTATGCGCTTTTATTTTTAAGAAAAAGGGTAAGTTTTGAGACAATTCTTCAACAACAATTATAATGTTTCGCATATATTGTATTTGCCGGAGGCAGAAAATACTTCCTTTTCATTCTATGTAGTTGCCAAAAAACGTGTCTTGCCGTACCAAACGAACGGTGAAAATTTGGCAACTCACCGCCTATACTTAGCAACTTAATATTTTACAGTAGGTTTATTAACATTCTGCTATAACCCTTTCGGAGCATGGCAGTGACGGTTTTGTTTTCGGCAGTATTTATTTCGCTGCTAATTGTTCAGCGTATAAACGGACAAGGTAAGCAATTCAAGAATAGCAATAGAGTTTGTATAATTTTAGAAATTTTTCTTTGGACAGTGAAAGTAACGAGAAAATAGACAAGATACAATTATTTTTTACTATTCAAAGCATGTGAGGAAAACCTGACGGCGACGCTGAACGAGCAAGTGCTTACGTCACCAAACTATCCAAACAGGCATCCAAATAATCTCAATTGCGTTTGGACAATCAAAGTGCCAGTTAATTCCTCCGCTCAAGTTTTGATAACCTTGACAGATCTTCACACCGAACAATGCTGCGACCATTTAGAGGTGCACGAGTTGTTTGTAAATTATATGCAATTAGACGTTCCGCTGACTCGACTTAAGCCAAACTATAAAATTATATGACGTTATGAAACAAAACTCCTGTTTCATAGATATACGATGGTGACACGCTGATTGCAGACAGATTTAAGGGAGAACGTACCGGTGAATATCCAATGGTGTCTTCGACTGGAATGTTGCGAGTCCAGTTTCGAAGCGACGGCAGCGTGGCTTACACAGGCTTTCGGGCTACTTTTCGAACAGGTGGTACCAAAGAATTGCCGAGAATTTCGAGTTAAAAAAGCTGTGTTTATGATTACATAAATTCATTGAGACGGCTTTAACGATGTCACGCTGTTTATCATGGCGATTCGGACGGTCGTGGAAATACTTCATTGTTTATAAACTGTCTTTCAAGAATTAAGTTTGTATAGTTGTCATGTATTTATCGCCAAACAGATATAAGCGGTCAGCAGCTTTCACTTTGATGTTTAGCGACAAGAGGCCCCAAGGTTGCAAATGCACATACTCTATATTTTACTTCATGAATTAGCAGAACCGCAGTCGAAAAAGTCGTTGATTTAATTTAATGATTGGTGAACTTCTCCTTTCGTTCACAGGACAATTTTTGCTTCGTTATAAACAACAAAACCAGGCATTTTAGAAACTTTACGATTAATTTTTGCAAATGCACTGTTCTCAAAGATACTCGATTGAAAAAGATATAACTTATTTATGACTAAGTTTATATTTTTAACTGCTATTTTATGACTGTTTTTATTTTTAGCGTTAAACTGCGGGGGAATACTCAACGCGAGCGACACAGTAAGCCACTTCTCCACGCCGTTTTACCCCGATCCTCACCCACACAACATGGACTGCTTTTGGGTTTTGAAAGCATCACCTAAAAAAAAGGTTGATCTGACGATTGCAGAAGGAAAAACAGACGAATGCTGTGATTATCTTGACGTAAGTCACTACAAGATAGGCTACGTATTTCGTTACATAAATTAAGTACAATTTAAACGAAGTCATTCCACGTGGGCTTGATAGACATGACGCAATTCTACACAACAGTAGCCTGCTACTTATGGCAAACAACAATTTAAAACCAGCGAACAATAGAAAATTCCGCTGGATATGCAGAAGTGCTGCAATGCATTTGCAACTACAGTATAAGCTTTTTGTTACCTTTGTAATGGCATGAAGAATTCCTTTTTATTTCAACTGAAAAAAAGCCATTATGAACTGCTGAACTAGATCTACCAGGGAACAAAGTTGCTGGAGAGATTGAAGGGGACCTTTTCAACACCAAAAGTATATTCCGAACATAAGTTATTTGTCTACTTCCATTCCAACAGCAATACGGCCAGAGACGGATTTAGGGCGTTTTACAAAGAATGTAAGAATCTTGAATGGCCGCGATTAATTATATAAATATTTTCGTTTTCGTTAACTTCGTCTAATAGTATTCTTATACCGTGATTTAACATAAAGCAACAGCTAACATATAACAACACTGTCAATTTTCGGTTTCCAGTTTCATGTGGTGGAGAATATGACATTATGGATGAAGCAACGAACGTAATGACCTCGCCCAACTATCCCAACAACACTGAACATAACCTCAACTGCACATACACTTTTAAAGCACAGCCGGGATTCAGAATTGAACTTACTATGGAAGTGGACACAGAAGCTTGTTGTGACTACATTGAGGTTAGTTAGTAATAGTAACTTACATGTTGCACTAGGTTCTACGATAATTAACCGTGTGAAATTGACCGCGAACAAACTAACCGGGGACAACCGAGTGTGACGTAAATTGACCTAGAACCAACTGACCGGAATCAAAATTGACAGGGAGGTAAATTGACCGTGAAAGTGCTGAATTATTGTGTTTAAGTTGATGGTAGTATATTAGTTGGAAGAACATGGTTAGCAAGTAGGTCACGGTTCACAAATGATATAAATCATTATCACTGAAATCATATAATTTGAATAAACAACAATGCTAATTTGGACTACTTATTTCATACAATTGTACGGTTAAAATCCAGAGCGGTTGATTTGTGTCGCCGGTCAGTTGATCAAGACCAATTGTCGCCGGTTAATTTGTTCACAGTTAATTGACGTGATACCGTTGCACTACATAACTGAAAAACTGCGTATGTGGCCTATGGCTATATACGCACTGCATGCATAATACCAGTATACTATACATGCATTGCAAGCAGGATAGCAAAGGTAAATAGGCAAGTGCTATAAATTAGCGATTACAAATGATTCTTAGGTGTACGACGGCAGAGAAAAGATTGGACGTTTGGCCGGCAAGATTCCCCACACAAACGTGGCATCAACTGGACAATTTCTAACACTAGTCTATATTTCAGACTCCACACTTCCGAGCAATGGTTTTCGGACGAGATACAGGCAATGTAAATATAAAGTTGTTGAAATGCATCTGCACAAAACACTACCTAAACAGCCATTAACAGACAAAACATAAAACTGTAACATCATTAACCTCAATCATAACCAATTTAGGAATACCTACACATAAACATGAAATGTGTATCAACAGTTTTACCTGGATGCGGCTTTACAAAGGTGGCAACAAACGATTACCAGAGTTTCAACTCACCGGGTTATCCAAGACAGTATTTAAGCAACATGAAATGTGACTGGGTATTTAGCGCATACGCAGACCAGCAGATCGTTCTAACTATCACTGAACTTGAAACAGAAGAATGCTGTGACTTTGTCCAGGTATGGCACCGAACCTTTTTATGTTTGATAACAAAGTTGTTACACGTAAACATGTCATACAATTTAAGAGCTGTTTAGGTTGGCTTATTCAAAGTTTTACACGTTTTGTAGATTTTTGATGGATTGAAAGTGATTGGAAAATTAAGTGGAACTCTTTCATCACCAATAACCCTGGTTTCAAATGGCAGGAATTTAAGAGTTCGATTATCCACTGATTCAGCAAATGAAGCTAAAGGATTTAAAGCAAAATTTAAACTAGGTAATCTGAAGCAAATCAGGCATAATGATATTCTGTCAAGTACATTTAACTTCAAAAGTATCTGCAGTGTATATATACTGTACATCATACCATGAGAAAGTGTGGTAAACGGTGTTTAAATCTTAATTGGAAAAATTGATTTTGTAAAGCATTGCATATGTAAATTAATAAGTATAGCACTAATGAATGTTAGTGTTGTCAGTACCATATTTAGTTCTATGTGATATTAGTCAAAAAGTACTATCCAAATAAATCTATGCCACAAACTAAATCATTAGGTGAAAACTGCGGAAGCGAAAAAAGCGCAACAATTCGAAGTACAAACACCCTATCTACACCAAACTACCCTGTCGATCATGCTGATAATCTGGATTGCTTGTGGACAGTCAAAGCACCAGATGGTTTACAAGTTCTGATTAACATAACAGAAGGCGAAACAGAAACTTGCTGTGACTACATACAGGTAAACATAGAAATTTGAGCAACGATGTCCACAAGTGGAACTACTTTTGGCTACTTCCAAACAAAGTTAAAAGTGGTTACAAATGAAAGGTCGCCAAACTAAACTCAAAAGCTACTGTATCCTGTGAAACGGCAAATCACCTGCATAATTCCCAAAATATTCACAAACAATTTCATTAATACATTTTACACAATAGGTTTGCAAAAGACTGAGGCTAAGTACAGCTTCGTAAAAACCATTTAATAAAAACTTAATTTACACTGCTATTAGATTATGGATGGGCTGAAACCACTTGGAAATGTTCGAGGCCAAATAAATACCGTTCAGTCTTTCACAAGTAGCAGTAATGTTGCAAGGGTTTATTTTCATTCCGATGACAGTGGCACAAGAGATGGTTTTCGAGCAAGTTATGCTGCAGGTATTCAAACTGCATTAGTTTTTTTACAATCAAAATTGCAATAAAAACAAAAGAAAGCGATAACCTTGGCAAGTTTAAAGGCTTTGCATGTATATCATCACTTAAACATTTTTTATTTATTTTGCATAACTTATTGCTTGTTCGATTACTCATATTTTTTCATGACTTAGTGTGCATCAAGTACATCAACGTCAACAGCACAATGCCTACAAGCTTTTCAAGTCCCAACTATCCTGGCCATTCCCCGCACAACACACGATGTAATTACTATTTCACTTCCGCGCCTGGAACAGCAATTGAACTAGCATTCTCTGAAATTGACACTGAAAACTGTTGTGACTATTTGGAGGTAATCAAATATAAACAACAAAATGAAAAGCTTGTAAAAACAACTTCTGATCCACAACTGCATTGACAGGTATAGTTTCACCACAAAATAATTTCGGACAAGCTCGGATGCTGAGAACTGAGCGACAAGGATTCGTTGCCTTGTTTAAGTCATGCATAAATTTTCCTCATTCTGAAGAGAAAATATTCTGATATCATACCAAGATAATGTATCATCTCAATTTGTTTAGGTGTACAAAGATGACACAACTCAACGTTACAAAGGAAGTCCAACAGCGCCAACCATCCAGTCAACAAGCAACACAATCAGACTTTATTATTACACCGATTCGAGTGTTGGCAGCAAGGGGTTCCAACTCATGTACCGTCAAATCTAATAAAAAACATAGCACTGTTTTAAAAATGTTGAATCCATATTGTGAAAGTTAGCTATATAAATTGAGAACCATATTTTGCGTGTAATTTATATGAAACCGGAACATGTAAGAGTAAATACGTTGACTCATTAGATTGTTTTGTAATTGATGTTTACAAGCTAAAATGCTGAAGGTAACTAATTACCGTCAAAGACTTAAACCGACAAATTTTTGTTATTTAGAATATTTTGATGAATTATTGCTTTAAATAATAATTGTTTTAAAATCTTACTTACTGAACCATGTGCTGTAATGATTAGAACCGTATGACACAGTAGATGATCTACAGCCAGTTAAAATTTAACTTAATAACTATAGCTCTGTTTATACAGCAATCTTTTCTCTCACATTCTATAACTAAAGTCACTGTTTTGTGTATATAGTAGATTCTGGAATATATGTAACAAAACTATTGACTAAAGTTTAACAAGCTTATTATTTTGACAAAAGCTCTGTTGTAAGACCAACATATACATAATAAAATGAAGGAATCCTGGTCAATGTATAGTAAGCAATGGCAATATAATCTACCCAGCTGCTCCATAATCTAACCTAATTTTTATGCTGTTGCTATACTTTACTGAAGCAAATAAAGCATAGAAGTCAGAAAGTTTAAAGGAAAACTTGCCTAAAAAACTTGAAAAATTAATATATATATATATATACATATATGTATAGACCTAGTAACAGTATAAAGTTTGTAAAATTCAATAGTCAATGAAGAAGCTGGATACATGCTTGAAGCATAATTTAAATAGGTAATATTGATAACTTTTCTAAGAGATATTTCTGTGATTAAAAGCAATAAGTATACGAAGATATTTATCTCTAATTTGATATAATACTTCATATACGTTAAAGTCATAGTTTGATTAATGCATTTTAAGATGATCTGTTACATTCAAAAGCAATATTTCAAGAAATCTCATGCAACATTTTTCAGGTAATATAGCTGAATATCATCAGAAGCTATTAAGTATTACTAGACCTAGGTTACAACTGGCATATTCAATCATGTAGGATTGCCAAATTGAAACAAAATGCGGAACCCAATTTTGTTAGAAAGTAACCCAGGAACAACCCAAAATTTCAAAGAAATCCTATTCCTAGCAATAAGCCACAGTGACAAAATTGGGTACCATATAAATTTGCAATGTATCATATGAACAAAGAGTCAACATTACTTACATTAATTAAACTTTTTCCAAACACATTCATATATTAATGCTGCATTGTCTACATCCAATATGCAAATAAGTGCAAGCTTAAAAAAGAAGTTTTCAAATTGATTGGCAGGAAGATGTCCTGTGCCGCAATACTTGCAGCAATGAAATACCTACCAATGAAAAGTTTTTTAGGTTGAGAAATGCAACTTTGAGACCAGTCAACAGCTCAAACTAATTATGACATTATAAGATCTTATGACCAGGCCTGTCTGTAAAAACTCAACACTCAAAGCAGCCCTAGTAGTCAAAAAGGTTTCCCTTGCCTGCTGTATTTTGGCCTTAATTTCATTAAACTTAGAAATTATTTTGTGAGTTTGGTGGCCATGCTAACCTACCATCTAAAAGCACAATTATCTTACTGCTATCTTGGATGTTTTAAGCCCTTGGGCTTTGCCACTTTTTCCTGCTAATTAATTACACTGGGGAACAATTTTGAACAAATTTGTTGACTTTGATTTTGCACTTGATTTAGGCTAATTCCGGTGTGCTGAATTCAAAAATGACGCCAGTTTTCTTCTATCACGTCAAGTTTTTGCTCTACAGCATACATCCAAAATATGCAACTTTTCACGACTTTAGCTGTATTGTTTTTCCATTTGTAATAGGAATGCACAGGCTAATCATATTGTAAGTTATATACAAGAAGAATCAACTGAATTATTAAGCAAAAAAGGCACAGGCATCGATTTAGGTCGATGCTTTTCCCCCATTTTTGGTTGGAGGATGCAATCATCCAACGAAACTAGATAAGAATGGTAAAATTGAAGTTAGTTGCTTTCCACTTTCAACCATGTATGTACTCGTACTTTCCAGGAAAACAGACAAGCAATAAAATAATATCTGTTCCTATCCTTGCAGAGTGATGAGTGGTGGTTCCTGGTTCATAACATTTCACACTATTGTGCAATTTTGCATCAGTAACTGTCAAATGCCTTTAAAAAAATGACGACTCGGTTACACCACACGTTTAAAAAGCTTGTCAACTGCGCTCAAAACACGAGTTGCCTCGTTTTGAAGTTGTAGTTTCATAAAAGCGTGGAATGTTTTTTGGAAAAGGAGCGAAGGTATCGTACTTTCGTTCGAGAGAAAGTGCGTTTTTACCATACTTTCGAAGTGACAGTAGCTTTGTGTATTGCCATAATATACCGGTACAGGGTTTACTGGAGGAGTTGGGAATTCCGATCTACAACTCAATTGAATGGCGAATGTTCATTGACAGCTCAAAGAGGATCTTAAAGTGCGTCCTTCTCTATAATAGCGATTTATACGGTGCAGTACCAATTGCACATTCAGTTGGTCTTCGTGAAGAATACGGAAACATAAAAAGAGTCATTGAATTGTTGCAATATCACAAGCACAATTGGATCATATGTGTTGACCTTAAAATGTTATGTTTTCTTCTTGGTCAGCAACACGGATACACAAAGTACCCCTGCTATTTGTGTATGTGAGACAGCAAAGCTCGAGATCAGCACTGGGTGGAGAGGAACCGGCCTCCGAGATCTGACCTTAAACCTGGTGATCCCAATATTCTACATGAAACACTTGTTGACAGAGAGAAATTTATTTTCCCACATCTGCATATAAAGCTCGGCCTAATGAGGCAATTCTTTAAAGCATTGACAACTGAAAGCAACTGTTTTAATTACCTCGTTTGGGCTTTTCTTGGCCTGTCAATGCAAAAAATTAAAGCTCAACGGCAACTCAACAAAGATGAACGTTTCAGAGGTTCAATGTCAGAATTGGAAGAAAATGCGTGGTTATCATATAAAAACCTTGTCAAGGGATTTCTCGGGAATGCACGGGCAGAGAATTATATCGAAATTGTTCTGAAGCTATTGGAAAGCTACAGAGAACTCGGCTGCAACGTGAGCATCAAGATGCAGTTTTTGCATAGCCATTTTGCTAATTCCCGGGAAAACCTTGCTGCGGTTAGCGATAAGTAAGGAGAAAGATTCCACCAAGATCTGAAGGTGATGGAGGAAAGATATCAGGGAAGATGGGACTTACAAATGCTGGCTGACTATTGCTGGAGTATTAAACGAGAATGCCCACAGCTTGAACATGCCAGGAAAAGCTACAAGCGTAAATTTTTGCCCTAAAACTCGCACTTTATTTGTCCTGCAGAAGCAATATCCGTTTTAAGGAACAGAATAGAGCTTTACAAATGTTTATTTGAAAACCATTGAGTTACTTTCAGTTGCTTGTAGTTCTTAAAATGATTTATACAATGAACGCAAATGTCTTAAATGTTGTACTTTTTTGTGGGTTATGAGACAAAGCGGTGGGTGGCTAGCTCAAAAACTTGACGTGATAGAGAAAAACTGATGTCATTTTTGGAATCAGCGCCCAAAAGTTAGTCAAAAACAATTGTTAGATCGAAGTCAACAAAAATTGTGTTCCCTTGTGTTATTTATGAGCATGTGTTGTATTGCGCTACAACTACAACAGATACCATCCTAACTTTCGCTCTGCACAGTTAATGGCGAAATATAAACAATGCAACATAATATATAGGCTCCAAACCATGTTGATGCTGTTGGTCACATTTTTTCAATGATTTTTTAACTTTACAAATGTATGGTGCGCATAGAAATTTTTTATTTCGAGTGTAATTTTGTAGCACCTGCTTCGTATATGTTACGCGTAAGATAATTTAAGCCATTAGACCTGTGATAATATTATAATATACAGATCAAATACGATATAGAGTTCTAATTTTCGAACATCGGCTCAGTCAACCGTAACATTGCAGTTTGATGACTTCCTGCTTATCATTTTAAGTCGTGATATACATATATCGTGCGTGTCTATCCTGTGCATTCTTATTATAAAAATTATTATCAGGACTATACATAGCGGAAAAATGCAAAAAGTCTACTAAGATCAATGCTGTACCATGAACGTCTTTATGCTGTTGCTGTGACAATGTTTTGTCTAAATGTATCCGTTCAAAGAAGGTTCAATATAATCGGTTTAAACAGTTGTTGTTCCTGTGTAACCATAGTTGAATTCAATTTGAAGAAGTTCGGTATCAAGTTAGACAACTCTGTTGTCATCTTCATAAGACAATAAGCCGTTAAGGTGAACAATTAAGTCTGAGAAAAGCAGACAACGACCTTATGATACTCATATATCATCACCCACAATAAACATTTCAACAAGCAAACATTGTAGTGAAGTGGGTCAACCTGTCAAGCTCAGCTACCATATGCAACCATTTCATTACAGACCTATGCTATCTGGCCAGATTTTGTTTTTAACAACCTAGAATGCGGCGTGTAAAAGTAACCTAATTAAGCGCCCAGGAATGAAAAGCACCAAAAAACAAAAAGTGCGTACAGCACGGTAAGAAAGTAATCCAATTGGCCATGCGATCAGGCAACTCTATACCCACGTCGAATACATTAGATTTGTTGACGACGACAATGTCGAGCACAGCAATGTAAATCAAAATTTTGGAACGTTTTCAATCACCACTCAGAAAGCGAAAGAGAAAATTTTACGCTTGAGTGATTTTAAACTGCAAAGATTTTCCTCCCATTCCAAAGGAGGCATGATTCTCCTTTTCGTGTTCCTAATGGTCGGCACATGACTGTACCTAAAAATTGCAATTTTTTAAGGAGCAATTAATGAAGGTCGCTAGGTTGAGCTATATTGAGGCAAATGAAGCAATTGCCTTCGTAAATTTTCTGGCATTCTAGCACAAAACATTTTTAATGTTAAACCAACGATATAAACTACATTTAACAACATACCGGTACCTTGACTTACTTGAAATATTTGCTTCGGAAAAAATTTTTCCCTGGTTACGGCGTTGAGGTACCACACTTATATACTTTCCGCTCCGCTTTGTGCGATAAGCTAGTCAGGGTGCATTCTATGAGAGTTAAGCCGAAAATCTTCGGCAGTTCGTTTTGACCACAAGGGGCGTACAGTACAATAGAGCAGTAGAGTGCAGGGCTTGTAATTATGTACAAACACATTTCAATTGCAATACCTAAAACTTCTTCCGATGTACCCGCTTGAAAAATATGGCAGGTTAAGACGAGAAACCGTGCGTAAAAAGGCACAAATTTAGGTGTAATGGCGTGAACAAATTCTTAATTTTTTGTTCATTTATTACAAATTGGCGTTCAAGCAAACAACTTTGCCTGTTTTGGTTTTTAGCCTACATAAATCGGCGTGAACGTTGACGAGTCTCCCACGTGCATGTTCCATACTTTCACTATGGACAATGTAGGCCAAATGCCCTAAAAAGGCATAGTTCTGGTTAAGCCAGAGTGCATTTCTCGTGAATTACTATACGCAGTCGACGTAAACTCGGTTTGGCCCTGGCGTCCCACGGAGCAAAAAAACGTTGCGACATGTACACCAAACTGATGTTTGGTGTACATATCGCATGAAATGCATCCCGGTGGTAAGCAGTTCCAAATTCATGTAAAAGGCACAAAACAAAACTTGCACAAGGTCAAGCTCGGTAACTAGGGCTAAAGCAATTAACCATCAAAAACAAATTTAAATCGTTCTAAGAATTCACTCAGTCCAAAAATATAGATCCTGATTAGCCCAACAGTGCTACTAGAGTATCAACCTAAACATATATAATTTACTTCTGTATATGGTCTTGTTCAACTAGTGTAAGCCAATACCAATGATTTAAACAAGTTAGGAGCTTGGAAATGGCATCCCGTGGTAAAAATGAGTCAAAAATATTGCAGAACAATCTTATGGATCAGATTGATCGTCTTGTCCATCAGCTTGCAGACCTAGAAGAATCGAAGTAAGAAACTCATATTGTATATCTTGAATATTTTGTGCCATTACAGTATTATGAAGTAGAAATTGCATAAGTGGCCACCTCCACAAATATAGAAATCGTGGCAAACTGGCGACTTAAGCAAACAACACATAATATGCAGACTACACAAACTTGAGAGCTCATCCATTTCAGTGTGGAAGCTGAGCATTTGAGAAATGAAAAACAAGAACTCTCAAGATGCCATAGTGTCCAGAACTAAATCGATTTTTTGTTGTTTTGCATCGCCCTGATAAACACAAAGTAATATGACAAAATAATGCTTCCATAATCACACTTCCATTATCACACGTTATGCCCAATGGTGTTATGGCACATACTTAACGATTGTAGATAGTGAGGCAAAACAACTGTACAGTAATCGTGGAAGATTTAAAGTTAGCTATGTATTCTGGCTGGCTAAATTTTTACATGTCTGACTAACTTAGGCAAATTATTCGGCTCACTACTTGTAAAAATGGTGGCATTTTAAACAAATAGACGAAAACAACTTGGCCAAAGTTGATAATGTAGAAAACAATAGGATCTCAGCTGACACCAAGTACTAGGTGGTGACTTACTTAATTTTTATAAATTGAATTGTTTTTTGTTAATTTTTTATTCATTTTACTCTTTTCATTAGGTGGTTTTTTTATTACTGTAGGCTACTACAGTTACTGTACTTTGGTGTATTGTGTGTGTTTGCATGATTTTGCCAGAGACAAAAATACCACTTGAGATTTGTAATTAGACGTTTATGTTTTAATATTATTGATGTGTAGGCTGCCCATTAAGGGGTTGCATAAAGATTTCTTTTCTAAAATTGGGTCGCAGAACTAATAAGTTTGAGAAGCCCTTTCTTAAAGTAAAATTTTATACTTCAAGAGAAGATCTAGAAGATGAGTATGAAGAAATGAAAAATGAAACAATGGAGCAGTTAAAAGAAGTTCAAGAAGCTCTTGAAAAGATGGTCAAGGGAGATATTTCCCTGGTTAATGAAGTCAATGCAATGCAGCTGGTAGAGAACATGTAATGTTTACTAAAACTTTGTACTGGTTCAGATATTTAGACTGTTAAGTAAGTGCTTAAAGCGCACTTATTTTTATGCATGTTTACTGTTTTCGTATTTTTCCCATTTCTGAAAGGAAACTTTAACCTAAAGCTATTTGTATACAGTATAAGATATAAAATACTTAAAATTTGCAAGTAGGCCATTCAAGCTGCCATATCTGAAGCATTCAAGACACCTGAAGTGATACGATTGTTTGCAAAGAAAGAGCCTGGCCAGCTGCGTACAAGATTGTCATCAATTGAAAGGGATTGCAAAGTGGGAAAACTTCCGAAAGATTCTTACATACAACAAAAGCTGGAAATTCTAACCGCAGTGAAAAAGCTGGGCGAAGAAGTATGTTTTTTTGCTGCACTTCACATTATGATAAGTTTCGTATAACATTCCTTAACAGTGACAATTATTTGTAAGTTATAATTTTTTCGACTGTGATATCACCATGTCACTTTCAATTTTCCAGCTTACATCAGATGAGCATTTATTCTTATCACAACATGGAAAATCATCGTTGTCCGAATTTAGTGAAGTGTTAAGTAATCAGCCCAAAGCCGATGAGGTGCTGGCTGTCGCTGGAAGCAATGTGAAACAGTCACAGAAAAATTTTTGATATATCTAATTTGCTGTCACTATTTTATTTTACCCAGCAGTTTATAAACTGCGATAAATATTAGCTGGCTTTTGGTTTCTGTGTCAAGTGAATGTAAACTAGTTATTTCTATATGCACAGTGGTTGTCAGCACTTAAGTGAATTAGCAAAGCAACTGACATTGATTTTATAATGCAAAAATGCAATACCATCAGTTTCTCTGTTAAACTGTACTGCTCTAAAGACGTGCTCTGCTGATTTATTATTTTTAACTAACTGTATGTGCTCGCTAGGATACAACTAAGTAAGTGTTATTGTACACATTATGCATGTAAATTTTAATTTAGTATTGAAAACAATTCTTGCAAAATAGAAATATCTTTTTGTAATAAATCCTTTCGTGCAATTGTAGTACATTTGGCCAGTATGGAAAGTTTCTCTTGGTAAATACACTGAAGCTGAAAAAAACAATACATTTCAAAAGATTTATAGATGAGTATTAGGTAGTAAGGCAGTTTTACACATGAAAAATGTTTATTTCCAATACCTTACTTACATATATATTTTATAGAATGGACTTCGCTAGTAGAATCTGCATAACCCACGGTTGAAACCTGTTATATAGTTAACATACCTCGTTTATAGGCTTTCTGTAATCAATACTTCTTGTCTTGCACCAGGTTTTTATGCTTTCCTGCTTTTGTCCAATTTTCCATAAAAGCATCACCGCATTCCAGCGCATGTTTATGTCACGTGAATCATACTGAAGGGCCGCTTGCAAAGATTTCAGCAGTTCATTTTCCTGCAAACATATGCACTGAAGTTATATTACTAAAATCATGTATAAATTTTAAATCATAATCAACTCATCACCTTGTAATTGGCCAGCTTTGACAAAACTAGGGCATCATTGAAGTATAATCTTGATTTTATAACAGATAATTTTCTTGCAAGAGCATAATAAGCCAAGCCATCTTTTTGGTCATCGCAACATTGGCTGCATGGTGGAACTGTGTCCATAACTTGTAAGCATTTCCTAATCTCATTCTTTGCCTTGCTGTAGTCTTGGCCGATATGCACTGAGATTTTACACAACATAATACTTAAACAATGATAAAACTGCATTGCAGCTTCATTGTACAAGTTGATAGAGTCATCTTCAGAGGAATTAAACTTCCCATTTTTCAATGCACTGGGTAAAACATTTGCTTGCTTGCTTTTAAAATAGTTTGTGCAGTAAAGTAAGTCTGGACATTCAACCTCTAAAACATTTTCAAATTTTCCCTCTGTTAAGAACAAACAGCAAAGTTCAGCAATTAACTGAACCATCTTTGGTATGTGGATTGCTAAGTGATAATTTGAGGTAAATAAAGTAGAAGAAGAGTTGTGTCTTCTCTTTAAGTTGTCGATAAGTTCTGAGTATTGTATAATCGAATTTCCATAACATGCACTACTAGCCAGACCAGCTGATACCAGATATTTTGCTTTATTTAAGTCAATCACTTCCGGACATCCATTAAAATGTATAAGTTTCAGTCTTGGTTGTTTAGTGTTGTCCATGGAATTCAGCGTAATCATTAAAGTAGATGCAGGAGCCTCTTTGTTCATTGATATTTTAGCAGCAGAGGATAAAGTTGCTAATATTTTAATGGCAGCTTTTTTCATGTCACATTGGACATATGATTGATAAAGATTGAAGATGATAGGCAGCAAGTGTGCACCATCTTTACAAAGAACTGCCTTTCTCCAATACATTATTGCGCTTAAGGGCTTTTTCAAAACCGTATGGCAGCACGCCATGATATTATACAAAAGTGGAATGTTAATGTTGTTAGGTATGTCATGGTTTGAATCAAAAAACTTGGTACACAATAAAAGAGCCTCCTGGAACTGATCTTCTTTAAAAGTGGTGTAAGCCATCACATATGTCAGAAAAGGATTGGAGACACATTCTTTCTCAAGAAAAGAATGATCTGTCATTTTTTGCTGCTTGCATATCAATATTTTCATGAGAACTGAAGGCATGTGACCCTGAGGTAGAATTGTTACAGCAGGTTACATGTGTAACGATGAATAATGTCATATAATGCTAAGCATAGTAGGCCAAACTCACCACATCACTCCATAGATTAACTAACTCGGTTATCTTGCCCAAATGAAGTTCAACATCTTTCTTTGTTAATGATATGACAACAAGTAGATTAATCAACCTAAAACATTGTTTTTCTAGATCTGCATGCATAAAAATTATCCAACTGTTACAGGGAAAACTGTATACATTGCAAATTGAATAAACATTCATCTATAAACAGATTTAAATGAAAATTTACCAATGCATATTTGTTGATTTTTAGGTTTCAGGTTTTCCAAAGACCTCTTGAATTGTTTACACGTATCTAAAACATCATCTATGGATTTTTCACAACCCGGTTTACACTGATTCCAAGAAACCTCCAAAGCTTGCAGTACTAAAAAAACTTGCCCACTAAATGCATGTATAACAGAATGAAAACAATACAGTTTATATATATGAACCACCAACAAGTCCTGAAGTACACTGGATAACTTGGTGTAGTTCTAATTACAAGAGCAACATGCACAGAAACCATTTCCATGTGATTGAAACGTTAATTGCTTTGACGCTATCTCGTAATGAACATGGCTAATGTGACTCACTTATATATACCATGTCCAATAGAACTGTTCAATCACATATAATACCTTCTTTCAAGCAAATAAAAATCTGATTGCTATACCAACACCAGGGAAAATTTGACAATACTGGGCCATCTTCGCTAAAACACTGAACGATGCAGTTGTAACATATCTTCATATTATCATGGCACTCATGTTTTATCCATGCATGTCCTTAAAATACAATGCATATATTATCTCATGCCACTTTGCTTCAAAAACAACTTATTGGTCAAAAGTTTATTACAAGTAATTTTTTTTAATTTTTTAGGTACCTCGTCCACAGGAAACAACATACCACAAAAATGTAGTTTGGCATATCAGCTTTTTGTACATGCTAGTTTATTGAATTATAAAAGCATATGTATAAATCAAAATTTATCTACTTTTAAAAGCAATGCTGATTAACTTTATAACTTTTATTTCTTATTTACATTTTGAAGAAGAGAATCAAAAAATGGAGTGTACGCCTTAAAATCATTGTATTAACCTCTTTTTATCGTAAGCGAGGCACAGCAGTTAACCCATACCTTTAACTTTTGTCCACTCAGTCTTCCAAACTTGTGTCATGTTGAGGCCTGAGCAGCCTATGTACAAAGCTTTAAGTTGGGTCAAAACTTTGCCACTAAAACTTGCTTAATTAGATTCATGAGACCTTGGCCTTTATGTAGATTGGTGGTGTCGACAATAAACAGAGCATGTTCACATCAAGCCTGAGCATAATAAAATCATTTGGTTGATAGTTAGGTCTAGGTTTTCGTGACAGTTGTTGTGTACAAAAGTTACATCACTTCTGCAATTATTTTGTTTTTGTGACAGTCACTACTGTCTAGATTGTAAAATGTGGCAATTTTCGACAATAAATTTGTGAACAATGGCTTGCAAACAATTACTTTATGTATTGGTTATAAATTGGTGCTTAAACAACTAAATACTGAAATACGTACTACTGTCAGGTTTCGTCATAATATACTAAAATATATACTAGGCTATGCAACTACTGCATGAACTATCGGTTTTCAGTTTAGGACTGTTTTTGAAGATGGGAAATTCCCTAAATGCTAAATTCAAAAATTTACTTGATAGCAGGTGGAATAGATTAAATCAGATTAAATTTAGTGGTGATTTACTCGTTCTTCCTCTTTTTTCACCAAAACCTAATTGCATCCTCTCATCAAAAATAGTTTGTGAAAACAGGAGCTCGCTAAAAAGTAGTGTTTTTTTTCAATTGTGCAAACTCCAATTAAAAGATACTCTATTGTAATCAAAATCGGTCAGTTTTGTACCATTATAGCGGCGGCGCCAACAGAAAGGGTAATTCAGCCTTTTTCATCATGACATTTTTTTTAAAGACGTTCTTAAAGTAACAAGTTTACACGTACACTCATTTATTCATTTATTTCTCTCATTGGCAATTTTACATGACGTCACATGTGAACAGGGCAAAAAGTTTCGCTTGCAGGTTATAAAGTCAACTCGTACAAGCAGCAGACATCAGACTTACAACTTGCGTAATTCAAAAGTTAAATAATGTCAAATTAGAGCTGTATCACGGACGTTGGGCCTTCGTTAAGAAGTGGCACGATCTGAACTAACATTAGTTGACATACACAGTAGCTACAGGCAACATTTCTTGGCAACCGCCAAGAAATGTTTAAAGATCGAAACTTTTATAAACAAACTGCTAATTTTTTGTTGTAGTTGCAAAAGAATAATTTATGGGAAACCGTTGAAGTAATTTGAGAGACCGTTTTGGTCTACCTATCTATCTCTATCAAGAAATACTGGCGACAGGCTTGGTCAAGAACAACACCAGCCTTCGTACGACGTCACACTTTGATACTTTATTCGCGATAAAAAGGAACAGAGCGAGCTGATAGTTGGCAGAGAAGTTTAAAATATATATGAACTTCTGAGTTAAGTACAAAATATATTTGCCAAAATCAAGCAACATTGACTAGAATATAAAAGTTTTACTCAAAGAGTGTATAAACCAAGATCTTTACAACTTGTGTTGTAACAACAAACACGAAAAACGTTCCAAACGTTGCTGCATGATTTATTGAAGTAAAGGAACTGTGTATTTGTACATAATTCTGGTGTCTAAGTGCGGTAGAAATGCTTTAAATGGTTTTTCTTTGGTTTTAGGATCCACGTAGTCCGAATGAAGCACGGTTCTTGCCACGGAATATTCTAAATTACGGAGAATATTTTGAGTGTAAACGGATGTTGCGATGCAAACAACGTGTTTACAGTTGTATTCTTTTGCAAGCAGTTCACACCTAACACAAAAGAAAGAAGATAATCTCTACTATTTACACAGCTTATGTCACAACCTTTGAATCTATGAAGTTCAGAAAATCAAAATCATAGGTTAACATTTTTTTGTTACTTTTTTGTTAGTTTTTTTGCGATTTCCCTTCTTCTGTGATCAGGGTGTACCGCCAAATACTCGATTATAAGGTTATCCTCCGATTCTAAATGATCAGCTGCTATTTTCAACATCTCCTCATAGAACTGCATAAATCACAAATATTCGACCATTTTAGTTAAAAATTGTCTAACGTTGAACCGAACACATTAAACAAACTAATATTGTGCATGGTGACCCACATTAAGCAAAGAAGTGAAGAAAGAACTACTAAGACAAGCTAACATTTTATCAAAGTATTAATTGTCAGAAAGTATACCCTACTGTTTAATAACATTTAGTGATAAAGCAGTTCATGCCCAAAATGTATGGAAAATTTGCCACTATTTATATGACGGATGTGGAGCATTTAGCCTACCTATGTCACAATTAGACTGAATTGTGTTTTTCACAGCACATTTTTCACAATACAATATAATTGCTGGTTACCCAGCTGGTATATGCTCCGTTAGACTGATGATGGTTTGACCTCGCGAACGTCTTTACAACGTCCAAATGACGCTTTGTGTCGGTTGGGTAACCACTTAACAGCGAAACATTTTTCCTTCGGTACACTAACTGACAACTCTTTGCTATTTTTAGGCAGTTATATCCAACCTGCGGACCACATACGGCCCAGTTATGTACACACACTCGCAAAGTAAAGACAACTACACCACTACGTTGTATACTCTATCACATGATAAGCAGAAAACAGTTGTCGAAAACACACTTGTCTCCAGAAATTGACCGAAACAAATCGATTTTATCCTACAACCTTGTGCTAATATGCTTCCTGCTCAATTATTGCACAATCTAAGAACTGATTTTTGCTGATAGGCCACTTTGTTTTAAACTAAGTCGTAAGTTAATAATAAACGCGCAGCCGTCATTAACAAGTGAGGTCACTTTTTGGTCCTGTTAAGCGTTCTGGTTGGACATAGCTGGGTTCAGGTCAACTTGTTGCAGCACTTGCTCTTCGTTAATGCATTGAGACATTTGTAAAAGGACAGTTTGACTAATCTGTTTAAAATAATTGCTTACTCTTCCTTCAATCAAGCTCTTGGGATGATTGTGCGGATTTAAAACTGTTCCCTCGTAGTCTTGTTTACCAACTACGCAGATAACAACGCCGCAAAGTTCTCCTCCACAAAATGCGCCTATTGCTGCATCATGTCCAAGTTCATCCTTGGTTGCAGAAGATGTTACTTAAATACATATAGTACAACGTGGAATATGAATAATGGTTGTTATACACTAATTAATAAAACCATACGTGTTCGACCGCAAAGGAAAAATGGATTGCAAGGCTTGCCTTTAACGTAAAATGGTCAGAGACAATGATGTCATCCAGTGACATTTCCAGCATATTAAACATGGGTTCGTCCGGGTGAAAGTGTTGAAGTAAAAATTCACCAACCGCTGGCAAGTCTGGCACACCAACTCTTCTGAATGTAACATCATTGCACATTGCAAAAAAGGTACAGGAAAAGGCTCTAATCATAGTAAGCAAAACGTTCTACTGGCAATTAATTGTGTTACGGAGTAAGCAATACAAACAGTTTCATGTTAAAGATGTTTTATCACTCTGAATATAGCCTACTGTAACTGACTTAGTTTGTAATATCCGGCTTTCAAGTTCTTCGCTATCGTTAAAAAACGAGTCAGCAATTATCGTAATTCGCCCAACATCGGCTTACTCTACTATTGCTTTTCACTGCGAATGTTTTGCTCAAAGCACGTACTGGTGGTGGTTACTGTTGCCAGCGCAGCCTTCAGTTTCCGGTTAGTTTACGCGTAAAAGCTTCAGATTTCTTTGCTATAGTAAGCTAATTAGCCACACACACAGTGCATGTCAATGCGAACCTGAGCTGTGTATGCGCTTCGCAATGACCAGGGAATTTTTACCTGACAGCTTTGCATCTACACAATGATCTAAACGCGACAAGTTTTATGACTGATATAGTGACATTCCTACTACATGAATGACCACTATACCAATCTGGTCTTGCCTCGAACCATAGCCATAGACTAATCACTGCTATAAAGACTTTTACAGTAGTCGATGTTCGATCATACGATTCGTTGTTACTGAAGCGTAACGATTTTGACAGCAATTTACCACCGCAAAAGTGTAATGTTTGTTTTACAAACAGGCATTGCGCGGTTCTATTCGGTGTAGGCCTAAATGTTAAACTCTTGTTTTTCCGTATCCTCAAAGCATTTTTATAATACTGTACAAGTTATTAAACGGCATTGATCCAGAGATGAGCGACAGTTATTAATATATATTGAACATTTACGAGGAAAATGTTGAAGAAAAACATTTCACATGACAAGAACAGGTTCGTAAGTCTTAAGCCTTCGCAGTATTACCGTCATCTGATGGCTGTAACAGAATTCATATTTCATACAAATGCAATCTAAATAGTATAAGCGAAAGAAGATAATACTTGTAAAAGACTGTGCATTTGTAGAAGATTGTTTCAACCTATGATTTTAGTTCACCAAAGCCGACTATAACGGGGTTCATAATACTATTGAAATATCTCACTTATATTCCGTAATCACAACTATAGATGATTGATATTCATTTAACTCTAGGCAAATGAGAATATTGCCAATTGACAATTGGCGCCGGTGCGTGCAATCGTCATTCATTAAAAACCTTTGTCAGTTACAGAGATACTACATTATTTGCAGTGTAAAGCATTTTCCAAGTTATTCCATCATCTAATTTACACAATTAGTTCGGCAGCCTACCCAGCACATTACAAGAAAATATTTAACACGTTGAAAATACATCAAGCTTTACAAAGAATCTGTACTGTGTAGGGTTTTGTTTTCACGGAACATCAACAGTGCCATCATGTCGGCCAGTTTTCGTTTCATGCAGTTTAGGTCGACATTTTCAGAATTCGTGGAGTTGTAACGGGACATGTCATTGGTCTTTGTATCTTCATCAAAGCACATGTCAAACCGTCCAATCAGTTTTCGCCATTTATTTTCGGTTATCTATAAGTCAAAATAGTCGGAAATTTAAACTTAGTGGCGAAATGGCGTCAATTTTACATTGAGGTTAATACACACTAGAAGCGGTTATAATTTTTCCTACTCCTAGACGGCATATTTTATAAAAAAAAGAAAATCTTTACTATTGTTTCTTCAAGTTCACCCTCCATGATGTTTGGACCAGTTATGCTTGTTGCATATTGAAGAGATATCTCAATAACAAAGTCAAGATTCTAAAGAAATAAACCAACATCATTTTGTTTTGCGCCACGTTCAGAATAAACCAGAAGTTTTGCGTACTTTCAATTCAAGTTGTCAATTTTACGGATGTTATCATAAACGACAATGATGATCCTATAACTATCCTGCTGTCATGCCAATTTAGCCACAGACAATTCACTAATATTGACCGTTAGACATTTACGTGCCTGGCCCAGTTTGAGACACTCCGACTTTAGTCTTTGAACTTCGTCTGTTTGGTGGATGGCCAGTTTTCCAAAGTAGATAGAGATTGCCACAAGGCTGGCAACGACGAGACCGACGAAGAAACTGACGCAACTACGGCGAAAGCTTCCATGGGATCTAACAGCAGTCGTCTGTGGCAAACAAACTTCATTAGAACTTTCTATCTAATGTATAGGCTACTAATAATTCACAAAGACGGTAATATACATGGTTTAGATTAGAATTTCATTATACTGGGCTGTATGTAGTTAATTTTGCCACAAGAAAAAAAATATAACAAGCAAAATGCACAACCACCAGTTATTGCAATAAGTTAATATTTACTACCTTGTAAAATTTGTTTGGTGCAGTCACATAGCGAGAATGCAACTGAACTGGCTTGTCAATGGCGTTAGCTTGATGATAAGGTTGAGTAACGGTATTAGGTCCCCACGTCTCTGTATCAATTGGCAATTGACCCATATTTGAATCTTCTATCCTTTGTAGGCTTTGTAGCTACTGTACAGACAAAGCAAGTATAGGCTGTAACGTTGCAGTTTCAAGCAAAAATCTTACGCTGCTCAACAACCTTTTCCAGTTTTTTGCCCTAACAACAAGTATGTTGTGATAGCAACAAACCTTGTTCAGACGCTTTGCCATGCTTGGTGACACGATGAGCGTAGCAAATTTTGAACGCAACAATGCACACCAAAATATGTCAAATCATGTTTGTGCTTTATAACTTTGTGGCGTTTGAAGCTTGGATGCGTTAAAAATTTCGAGCGGTGTCATTCATGCGTTAAAAATTAGCTTGAAAGTGAAGCACTTAGTTTGTCATCTCGAGAAGAAGAAGAAATGCAGTCCATGATTACTTTATCCTGTGAATTATCATATCACGTTATGCTTCAACCTGACGTTTATAGCTTCATGTCCGTCATGACAAAAGTTCATGTCATTGCGACATCTCAAACAAAAAATGACCGAACGCACAATAGAACGTTTATGTGCGCAGATCTATATATGTTTTGTTTGTATGTAAGAATATGTACAAAAAACTAAATCACGTAAAAGATTAAACTGTTATCATAGTTTGACAAAAAATATAGTTGGTGTTACGTTACTTTATACGAAATATCCAAGCAACTTTCAAACATATTTCATTAACAACGTTTTAATCAATCTTATTTTCAATATTTTTCGAAAACCAAGGTTCATTTATATAATTAATCTAAATAAGCATAGTTTTAACAGAAATTTCGATGGAAATAAAAAAAAGGTTAAAAACTTTATTAAACCTATTCGCAAAACCCACTTGTGAAACAGCTTAACATGCGCGTCAGAAACACTCTAAACACTTGACACCAAGCTCTCTTATTCAAGAAATCCACCAGCAAAAGTGGGAGTATTTGCCCAGTGGAATTAAATTGTCTTTATCTAATGTTTCCAAACGAAACTGAAGTAGCCCGTTATAAGCCCAGTATCGTTGTTTTGCGAAGGTTCAAAGTTAAACCTAATAATTGGGTGTTGTTAGAATAGAACTAGGCTAATCGACAGAAATTAACACGTGACAGGTTCAAAGCGCAATCCCCTGTATAAAAGTATATATTTTAGTTATAGTTTACATCAAACACAAAATGTAGGCTACTAAGATATTTGCATGTAGGCCTAATGCGCAGGACGCAAGGCACAATTTCGGGTTGGACTGTTTTAGATTTTATGCCAAAATTAAAATCTGGTGCGTTTGTGTTTGCAGTTTCTCTATTTTTATAGGCTACTTGGCAACATAATGGCAACTACCGGAGTAGCTTACTTAACCAGCAAAGAAGGCATTGTCAAGGCCGCAGCTGTTATGTTAGGCTGCATCACGTTTGCCCTGGTTATTGAGAGCGGTTACAGTAGAGTGATCGTTGTTTTGGCCGTTTACATCTTGTGTTGGGTCCTGTCTACCTTATCTTATATTTTCTTCATTACTAACCTAGAGGAGAAGTTGCCAAAAGCTATTTCGTATGAGGTAAACATTTGCTTCGTGTATTTATCAGAAAACATAGTTCGAAAGCTATGAAATGAAGTTAGCCCAATTAGGCCTATGAAGCAGTCTAGCTGATTAGAAGGATGATTCTGAAATTTAAATCCATTTCATTTTAAATTTTATGCTGCAGGCCGCGAATGCATGTCTTTCGGTTGGTTTATTCTTCATGTGCTTGATCGCCAGCGCAGTTCTGGCGATGACGCGCTACTGGGGAAAGCACCTTGAAGAGCGTATAGCTGCTGGATTGGTTGGCTTTGTTTACACAGCAGTTTATGCTGGCGAAGTTTATCTTTTAAAAGGAAAGGCTCCAAAAAGTTTAGGTATATTTTCTTTGCAGTATATTCTTTTTGATTGCTTTTTATTTTACGTATAAGCAACTAGTCAGGATTTGAAGTTGTATTTACGTCGCTGGACGCGCGCGTTCTTGGAACAGGTAGGCCTTTTGGCTAATTTTGTCATACAAAGTGCATTACTAAAACCAAGCAAAGTTACAACAACCTTCAACAACCTATTAAACTTGGCTATTTTTTAGATTTTCTATGGGGGAAAATGGGCTTGCTAAAAGTTGGCGTCTGTGTATCGGGCTGCTTGTCCTTCGCGTTGCTGGATGCGTCCGATTACCGGTGTTACCATCCAGACGGATGCAATTCCGCACGAATCTGTGTTTTAGTCTCATACATCTTAAGTTGGGGAGGAAGCGTAGTTATCCTCATATTCCGCTCAACACCTCTCCCTACAAAGTTTCAGCATACCGATGTGACCGATTTCATATGGTCCACTTTCTCCTTCCTGAATTATCTTCTTGCCGCCGTTGTACTGACCTGTTATCTGAAGTGCGTTGCTTTCGACAGCCACCCCTGCGGAACCCGCTTGTCTTCTGTATTTTTCGGATTTGTCACCGCCGGTTTGTACGCGATTGAAGCTTATTATCAACGAGATGTTCTTGGAGGAAACGCCACGAAATAAACTTACATGTGACCTATCCACACCAATACTTCGCGTCATCGCAGTGGCCTAAAAACATTTCCACTACCGCAATAGAGTAGGGATTTTCAGCCTCAAGTCAACGGAGTCTAGTTTGATGGACAAAGCTTCCTCATTATTTGATTTAGGTGTTTTCATATGATTAGAAGTTTTGTTTATGATAAATAACATGTGTTGTGAAAAGATGACATATTTTACACATAATCGTCATTGCCTATGGCAATTAGGCTACTGACATTTAGACATTTAGCAGTAAAACGTAGCCAGCATTGCTTAGGCTTGATATAGTTTTGTTAAAAATAATTGCTGTAGCTTATATTATATTTTCATAATAAACTAAGGCTTGGAACGAGTAGAAAACCGTTGTCACAATTAGCGTGCGTAACTGCAGCGTCATATTCAGATTATAGCCTACAAGCTATCGTTCATGTGCAACGTGCATAAATGGCAATCTTGTTTCAAAAGACATGTTTAATTTTCAAATGTTCAAAAAACAAATCGGTCAATGAAGAAAGAAAAAAATTAGAATTTTCAAAATATTAACTTTCCTTGGTTGGTCTTCTTGTAATAGCTTAATAGTTTGCTTTCATCACTGATTACCATTTTGTCGTAACGGTTTTCCATGTACAAATATTTTAATGTAGTTTACGTTATTAATTTAAATATAGCCGGTACCTTTTTTATTCTTGCAGAGGAGATAAATTTTTCCTAAATCGTACCTTAAACAAAAGATAAAACCAAAACTAATAGAAATCTTAGTGTGATTGCCAGAGTCATACCAAATTTGTTCCAAGCATTATGACGTAGAGGTTTGACACGAATCAGGGTAAGTTTTCTGATCGAAAACTTCAGAGATTGCCCTCGGTCTCAGGGAAAACTTACAAGGTTACCAACTTAACTTACAAACAAGAAAATAATATGTACAAACTTACCTGGGAATACTGAGTTTGTGATCAGAAAACTTGCACTGAGTCATAAGACATTTTTACGTCACAAAGCCCGGAACAAGCTTGGTACCGCACCGAAGTAAACTAATTAGCATGTATAGGCCTAGGCCTAAAATAATTTTCAATTTATATGTTTGCAACCTAAACTTAACACCGAAAAGTTAAATTCCTGCTTAAGCTATAGATACGCATTTTTAGTATTAGGCCTACTGAAATGCATTCGCCAATTCACTGCTAAGCTTTTTAGGAAGAGGGAGGCAAACTCACAGCTTACTTATCTTTTGACTACTCCCACGATCTTTTGATTCATGCGTTTCTGCCGGCGTCTGTTAGCTTCAGGGCCATGCAGCATAGGGCCTTCGCGTACAGATTAAACCGCCTTTGTTTTATTTAGCCTATTCATCTATCAATCAGCAGATTGGGGTTTATTTTGAACAGGTGAACTGTATTCAGCAAACGCATAGAAAGAGTCTAGCTTTTGAAAACAAAACGCTACTGAACAACTAAACCGCAGTCATAAGCAACTATAGGATATAGATTGCGATCGAATCAGCAGAAAATCAGACATGTCACCAAGGAAAAAGTCTGTTCCGGTAAAGAAACAAGTCATTAACAAGAGATTGGAAAATTCAAATTCTGCTTTACCAACAAGAACTCCTTCGAGAAAGCAGGTGAGTGAACAAAGTTCGCAACCAAAAATGAATTTGCGCACTCCAAGGCAACGAGCATCAACACTCAAAGTGCAAAAAAGAACGCTTTATGATGCCTCAGGAAAACTAACCGCTGATGGCCGGGATTTGTGTGATTGCTTGCGTGAAAATTGCCCAGGTTGTTTCTACTCATGTAGGAAATGTGGCAGTAATAAATGTGGCGTTGAATGCAGGTGTTTCAGGAAGTGGAAATACGAAGATTTAGCCGAGGACGGTGGAGAGACGAGACCTTTTCCTGAAAATGAACAGACGTGAACTTGTATGTTGACGTAATATATTTGATGCATGCGTCTACATAAGACAGCAAAGTTCACAGTCAATGACTGCTGTTCAAAGTTCCATCTGCAAAGCTAAACTATTGTTATTAAAGCTTTCAGTAGCCTACATCTTATGGATAGCGACAAATGCCGTTATTAAATTAACCTGGTAATCACTTCCATGTTCTTCTGAATATTATTTCAGTGCTTTTTTGTTGTTTTTTTGTAGGTTTGTTAGAATTAAACGATTGCCATCCAAGCATGCTCTACAGTCTACAACAGTGATTTTACCAGTTTCAAGCGTCATTATTTTTTGATTAGCATCGATTTAGGGAAGTCCCCATTACAAACGCAACAAACATTTATCTGTATCCACTATCTCATAGGTGTCAAACTCCCGGCCCGCGGGCCACATCCGGCCCGCTTTACAATAAAACTTGGCCCGCAATGCTATTTTATACATTGAACTATTTCCGGCCCGCGAGATCATTGTGCAGTATAACTTACTTTTTTCAAGCAAGAAACAAGATTATAACAAATCGCACAATACAGCAGCACGACAGTTGCCTCATCATGCGATAGAATAAATCGATTTATTCCCAGCCAAAACCGTCAAAAAAAAACAAAAATTTGGTGCTGTTTCGCTGACTGTTCCAATTCATATACTCGTGTCACGAAACGTTCAATCAAGTTTTATCCTTACGGCCCGCGGCGTTAAATAAGTTTTGAGTTTTGGCCCCTGGTGCGATTGAGTTTGACACCCCTGCACTATCTTGTACCTAGGGATGTAAACTACAATCCAGAATAATGGATTATTCTAAAATAATCTACAATGGTTTATTCCGGATCCAAAATTTCGAATCCTATTCTAGAACAGCATAAAAGTTAAAACATAAGCACCCGCAGTGCTTTGGTTTTGCCTTTGAAATAGGCTGACAATTATTATGGTTCAAGCAAGTTAGCAATTGTCGAATTGACATAACACTCGGTTTAATTCATGACAATTAACGTACCCACCGCATAGTGTCGGAATGTGAAACAGTAAATGACAACAACCCAACATGTTCCAATGAACACTTTAAATTATTAAATAAAACCGGTTCCAAAGATTCGGAAGTAGGCCTACACGAAAATTAGATTCGAATCTTTTGAGATTCGGTTCTCTTAGGATTAGTTATTATAAAATTTGCATCCCTATCTGTACCAGGGATCGGTAATCTTTTTGTTACTTCAGGGTTCTGGCCAGAAGAGAAACAAAATCGGTCTTGGATTTCATTCAATATCGTGTTAAGGTAATGTCAACCAAAAACGAGAAGATAAGACATAGTTTTTTATATGTTGGCCATAATTTATGAGCAAAAGCGATATCAAAACAAACCAGGAAACACATGTATTATAACACATATTATCACAATTCAACGATGATTAAGAACAGCTCGGCATCAATGCGATTCTTGATGTGATGTTTCTTTCACTGGTGACGGTTGTCCAAGTTCCGGCTGCATGCAATAGCTATAGACGTCTGGTAGAACCCCTTGTTTAGGTTATTAACTATGGCTACTATGCACTTGGAATGCTTTGTCTTGTGGTGTTGTTTGATGTCCAATTTTTAGTTTACAGAAACACGTTTATAATTTCACAATTGAACTCTGATTAAGCGTGTATATATTAAAGTTGCAAATGTAACGGTATAATAATCTTTATCCTTAGACTGAGAAATGTCTTTGCACGACTTACAGCCGGCGATGATTCCTCATTGTTCAAATGCCGGTTACCAAGCTAGCCCTATGCAAATTCCGATTGTCATACACACAAACAATATCATAATAAGAAGTATGACTGGGTGGATCAAATCAACGCAACATTTCTCTGAGAAGTGCTAAAAATTGCAGACTATTTAAATAGCGCAATAATCTCAGGAAGCAAAACGACATTTAACTCTGTTGTTTGCAAAACATTCAATTGGTGAAAAATTAGCATCCCGGTGTGATATAACTGATACGTAATGTGCACGTCATAATGTATATCCTCGAACTGAGGAAAGTCTACGCACGAGTTAAACTTGGCGATTACTCATCATCGCTGAGCTCCGGATACCGAACCTTAGCCGTTGTGGAAGTTACGATAGATATTCTACGCGCATTTTTTGTATTCTATTATCCAAATTTAGAACTGTTGGTCACGACCGCTCAACAAGAGCAAGCGTCGTCGATTCTCACCCTGTTGCCCACAAGCATTATAATGGTAGCGCCAATGCGTATCGAACACAGGCCGCATTATTGCAAGCCTAGCGCTCTCCCGACAAAATAATCCACTAATACGACGACCCGGGACACGTTGGCTAGATGTATTACGCATAGACGTATAGGTTAAGCTTTGGTTCGTTACAGTTACCACATAGTTGTGAGAATTTCTGCAAAGAAAACTTTTCGTTTTATTTATTTATTTTTATAACGTGGCATAAGTAAACTAAGCAAAACTTACACATTTTATATCATTGGTATAATAACATGCCATAGAAATCTTTCAGGAAACCACAAAAGCTTAAATGTCAGTTAAAAGCGTATTTTCCAGTAGTTCACTGTATCATTTATGGATATGACAGCACATACAATAACACAATTCGAACAAAATCAACGTACACTCTTTCATTACTCGTAGTTTTGGTATAAACTAGTGCTGTATACATATGAAATATAACAACTGCAAGTCATTAGTGAAGTTTGTGGGGGCGTATATTTATAACCACGCCAAAAAAACTTTCATATAACGTACCGACAAGACGACAATAAGCAGGAAATTATGATTGAAAAAGCTGCACGTTCGGTGACATCACTGCACTAAACGTGAAATGAATGTTCTGCTGGCACATGATTATGTTGAATTATTCATAGGGTTTACCTAACCTAAAGGCATCAAAGAGCATACCAACAGAAACGCAAGACATCTTTGAACTATAAACACACTTGTGAACAACAACTTACAGGCTAATAAGAATCTTTTGTCATTTGATTAAAATGGTTTTACTGCAAAATAAAAGATGTGATAACAATTGAAGATCACACAAAACCACTCAAACAGTTGCCATATAAAGTGAAAGAAGAAATGGCCATTCTGAAGATAGGTAATTATGGTATTCTGTTATCTTGTTTAACTTTTGCAGATAAATATGATCCCTTATTTCACATAAAAAGTAACACTGAGAAATTACAGTCATAAGTATGTAAAATGGCAAACTATTGCAGAGGTAAAATTTACCAAACCGTTGGAGTCCACATACAACGGAAAAATGCAAATTGTATTACAAACATGATAAGAGGTACATATGTGCAAAAATCACAGTGTTACACAACTTCATACAAAAGTACACTCTGGATAAATGAGCTAAAATTTGCAATAAATAGTTCATACACAACTCGGCATAAAATGCACACATGATTTACAATTGTATGTGATCAGTACTAGACAAAGATTGACCGAAGATAGGGGACGGAGCTACATGTAAAACTTCATAACATTAGTTTATGCATTTACTACAGACAGTATCACAGGTAAAAATAAATCAAGGATTTTGTGAGCTCTGCATAGTTTAACTTCTGCTGGTAAACCATTGCAGTGGATATATATGTAACAATGTTTTATCTGTATTAACCAGCAGGCAAAAAGTAATCTGGGCATGTTTTGTCAGTGATGTTCCTTTTGATCACAGTAGTAACATTTAGCATTTCTGGCAACCAAAGTTTCCACATTCTTTTCATCTTTATCAGAAGAGATTTATTATTGTTATCCCATGGGTAAAACATAATAGGGTGGCCACCATTAATAACAGCAGAAATGTCATTGCCATTATGTCCCAGTTTGTGCCTTAAAATCCCGTAAACCATTACATCTTCCAAGGGAAAACCTGTATAATTGGTAACCTTTGACATTTCATAGATGTCAACAATCATTGGAAATGTTAATATAACCATGACACCACGACAAAAACTTGGGTAGCGAAGAGCAGGGTATTGGGACCAAGACGTGCTTAAGCGATGCTTACCCCGAATAACCCCATTTATGGATTCATACTGGAAACCACAATATATTCGGTTGTCAATCGGCTTTCCATTTTCAACTTTTGTTTGTAAAAATTTTACGGTCTCCATCAGGTTAATGACGCAGTCATCATCAGAAATTACATAAAACATGCTTTTTTTGGCCATTTTCTGTGTTATCCACTTAAATGCAGACAACGTCTTAATAGTTAGATTCCTAAATGTATCATCAAAAGTAGTTTGTAGGATATCATCAAAACATTCACTTTCCAGGTTTATTTTGTTTTGAAATTTGTTTGGAACAGATCCAATCAGAAAAATGACGGTGAAATTTAAGTTATCCAAGGATGAATATAATCCCCAAGTCTGTCGAATTATTTTTCGTCTTTTAAAGTTTCTCGGTGCAGATTTAACAAAAAATGTAACGAAGTTCTTCTTCTCCTGCAATAAAAATTATTCTTATGTATACATACAATTATTGAAAATGCTGCAATGCAAAACAACATTTACATGAGCATATTAGATTAGCATATCAGATTAGCACAATTAGATTACGGATGTGTTTAAAAGTTGCTAAATATGTCAAACACTATTTGGATGTTCACTTACACAGTTAAAGAAATCGTACATACCTCGGTTGAAACTAAATGTTGTGGTTGATGGATATAAGTGACAACGAATTCACTTTCGGGAAAAACATTCTTCTGATATCGATATGGAAGTCTGAAAGAAACCTGTTCTCTGTCATCAAACCTGAAGAACATACATCTTTGTCAGTTAAAATGTCGTGACTTCACTGTTTAAAATTTAAACGGCACCAAATAATGTATAACAGGAACAAAAAAACAAGGATTTCACATTTTTTTGTCAATATACTTCTTTGACCTCACACATTATACAAAACTGAAATAAGAAGGCGTCAAAAATTCCGTAATTATAAAGGCTCTCTAGTTTTTACTAGCAGGTACATGAACGAATCTAAGATCATTTACAAAACATATTCTTTAAACTGGACAAGGTTACATTGACAAACTTCTATTTAAAAGTAATCAATATGGCAATATATATATTTGACTGTTACCGTTGGTTCCATTTTAAAATCCATAATATATATCCAAGCAATCCAAAAACTAATACTATAAGAAAAAGACTTTTTTTCTTGGCGAAGCAGCTACATTTGAAAGCAGCTGAAACCTTGTGCTGCGACATCAGGACTCCACTGTCACAAACTGTACACCTTCACAATGTCAGATTACAAGAAAATAAAACACCTAATATCATGTGCACAGCATTATCTATGCAGACACATTTGAAAAATGTTGAACAGCTTGAGTCAATGGTTTATAGTGTATAAAAAACTTAACAAATAAGTAATCAGTCAACTAATTTAAATGACCTCACTTTCTTTGTTGCTGATTAATTAATTATAAATTGTCTTACACAAAAATAAAATTTGGTGTGCACATGGACAAATCTTGTGAGTGTGCGTACCATGCTTTCCATTATGGCTCATTATCCATAATGGATTGGCAACACTGAAATAGGAAATGATGAATTAATAAATTTTATATTTCAATCTTTGTAGCATATAGTTAAAATAATGCATAGGCTACAAACAGCTGAATTTACGAAAACATTCAGTGACTAATATTCTTAGAAAACAAAAAAGTAGATTTTACACATATAAATATCTAGGCTTGGCGGTTAAAACCAAATTTATGTCAACACAGCCAGATGACGTCACAATTGAAGAAGCTGAGGGTTAGTGTACAAAACCATCCTGTCGTTGTGCACTTGTATACTAGACCCAACCTATGTTATCTGAATGATAAATTTAATTATTATTGATGATATTGATCGTCATTTTTGAACTTGTTCACCCAGTGTTAATTTCAGTGACAATTTTGGTCATAATTTACCAAAAAGTTTTGATAAATTTTCACCTAATTACCGCTAAATTTGACAATTTAAATTAAACAGCAACTATTTCACGTGAAGTATGTCACGCAGCCAATAGTTAAAAATAGGCGGTTAGGTTAGGAGAATGGGTATGCAAAAAGTTAATCTTAGCTTTTTATTGAAGTTAGACTTAGATTAGAATATAGATTTAGGCAACTATGTTATAACATTTAAGTTAGTTTAACAAGAGACTGCGAAAAAGAGCTTTGAACGCACCATTTTTTCCAGTGAAATAGTGGCAGCCTTTAAATTTATCACCGGCTGCTCCACCACGCACTGACAATTTAAAATTGTCATTCAGTGACATTTTTCAGTATTATTTTTATCACTTCCGGTAACAATTTTAAAACTGTCACCGGTGAAATTGTCAGCGATCGGCTCCACTAGTACGACTTTTTAAATCTTTACTGAAAAACGGAGTGATAACTGATAACTTTGAATTACTAGGTTACCGGCAGAGCTTAAAGCCTTAAGTAACCGTTGATGCAATTACAAAGTCTGCACACTGAATGCAATTGCCGCATGTCAACCATAGATATAATATAAACGTTAGTAAAGATTTGACAAACATACCACTCACTGTACTTACCGATTTTTGTGGTGAACATGCTTATTTTTTATGGCAGGCATACGTATTCCAAAGGATTTATTTTTGCCAGTGGGTCTGATACTGCAGCACCCGCCTTCATCCGCCACTGGCTATCGCGCTATTGGAATATAATCGATAAAAACACAGAAAATCGTATTTCTTGTGCAATCCTTTTTAACTTTTGTGTTATTTATACATGGTATGGTATGATAATTAATGTTTATTCTTGGACTGAGCAAAGTTTTTGCACGACTTAACCCTGGCAATGATTTCTTATCGCTTGAGGTCCGGTTACCGAGCTAGCCTTTGTGCAAGTACGGATAGTTGTACATTTTTTTACTTATGGTGCGTTATTACACATTATTTATTTCACATGCTTCCTTTAGAGAGACGTGAAAATGAATGTAATTTGCAAATAACAGGCCCCATCAAAAGTCGTAGGTCTGGACCCCCTCTACACTTGCCTGGGTGTTCTTTAATTCTATCTCAGCAACGGGGCTCAAGCGATGGGGAATCATCGCTACTTGTAACTTGTCATGAGGAATGATTGCCAAATTAAGTCGCGAAGACTTTCTTCAGTTTAAGATTATGATATAATACCATTCTTTTGGGACCAAATAATTTCAACAAATGCTATTTTCCCATGAGGTTGTTACTCGTAACCTACCAAAAAGTGTGCAGGGGCTATCGGCCTACCGAACAGTGTGTAAGGTTTACGTCACCCGGATTGGGTTTGAAACTATGTGAGAAATTTTTGACTTAAAACGACTAGGGCAAGGTTTTTTCAGCCCACAGCCCACTTCTCATGAGATCGGCAAAAAAAAACATTGAAATAAAAACGATAGATTTATTTATTAATGGGCAGATTCATAGTTTCCATTTCACGGACTAATTAATAGAAAACTGTAGATTATCAGTTAATTTTAAAAAACGTTTTAGTTAATTACCAGAAATAGTAATATTTTTAAATGGTTCGCGTCCCTCTTAAGAGCTCCCCGGCTGGGAAGCGCTGATCTAGGGCTACATTGTTTGTGCTGAAGGATACGTAAAATATGCTCTTAACTTTCATGTGGCATGGCTTGGTAATAATAGCAACTTTAGGGTAGTCTTTCTTAAACTGTGGGTTTTAACCCATAAATTTGACTGGCTTGGCTTTCAGCATACTGATGATGAATGGGTCGTTTCTTACGAATAGGCCTTATCTTTTGTCTGAAAAAGCTTTTTCTATTTTAGTATCTGTATTTTTAATAATTAATAGGTTATTGCTTTTTTTAATAGCAGACATTGTGTGGAACTGTTTTACCAATCAATTTGACTTTGGGTCGTGAAAAATTTTGTTTGACAAGCACTGACGTAGAACTGTGGTCCGGAGGTATATTTCCCTATAAAATTTTGAATCTATAACGAATGCCATAGTCAGAGGGCACCAAATTTGCAGTCTGTCTGGTTAAAGTAAATATAAACATTACATTTACAATTACTTTCAAATTAACAGCATCAAGTGCGGGTTAAGTAAAACGCCAATAACAAGCAAAACACGAGTTGCTTAGCAATAATTATTGCAATTGTTATTATAATAAACAGAAAAAGATAAAAAGTGTCAGATAGCAAACAGCAAACGTTTCTAAAAATTCACATTGACGGTTGAAATCACAAAGAATACGCGTCCAATGAAATACCGGCAATACAGCAGCCCTATTGATGGTAAAACGGCTGGAAGTTATATATTAGAACCAAAGCCAATAAATGAGTTGACTGCAGCGTTAACATCAAAGTTAAGCAACTGGGCATTATGCAAGCTCGCGCTGTGATGACCAGAATCCTCGGGTGTAAGTTGGTCTAAATAGGGGAAAAAGTTATACATTTTTATATCGCAAACTATGTAGTATCGAGTGTTCGATTGATGGAACTACTCAGCCCTAATCACTCCACTTCTGCAAAGTAAAGCTCTAATATTTCACAACTTGAAAATGATACCAACCGAAACGCTGGACAGTGGCGAGTTGTGCGTGATGATTGACAGCGGGATCTGAAAATGTTTGAGGCAAAACAGACGAATTTACAACTGGGTCAGGATCAGTGAGATGTTGTGGGATTGGATTTTCTGTGATGTTAATTCTGTAAATAACAGTTTAAAAGAATACACTGAAATCAGAGATTCAGATTAGCACAAAGGAGGTACAGTTAACTTTAGATATAAAAACGAGAAATCATTTGCAACCATTAAATTACAGTTCCCTGTAAATCTGAAAATAAATTTGTACGCAGTTTAACATACTTGGATATACAGTGAAGGTTTGCCTGTGACTGCTGAGTAAGAATTAGTGAAGCAGAAGCGGTATCCTGAATTAACGTAAAGAATAAAGATAGATTAGTTTTCAGGCCGTACCAAGACAGAAATGCCACCTTCTATAAACTCCTCACTGAAGTCATTTGTTCAGTATGATCCTTCGAATCTAAGATGTCTGGAAGATTCCAAGATGTGTTAGACACAGCGAGAGAAAAACTCTGCAATAAATTTAAAGATCTGGACCGTTTTTTTCCATTTATAAGTATAACGTATCAGGTAGATATTATACCAAAATTTCACTAATCTCTACTGTACTGTTGATCGTACATCTACAATCTACCTGTTTGACAACACATGATCGTTTGTGTGCATCCAGATTATCAAGCCTTGTGAAAGTTTTCTTGCAAACTTCACACTGGAATGGTTTCTCACCTTAGTAGACACATACAAATGGACGGAAGAAATGGATAAAATTACAAGACATTAAGCTAGATTCTAAGCCGACTAAAAACTAAGCACCTGTGTGGACACGTTCATGCCTCCTGAGGTGAAAAGGATTGGTGAACTCCTTTCCACAAATTGAGCAAGGATGAAGACCTATTCCAGTGTGCTTCTTCTGATGCAAGCGAAGTGAATGTGAGTCTCGAAATTGTTTCCCGCAAGTTTCACAGTGGAAAGGTCTCGCTCCTGTCCAAACAGCAAAACAACAAGTTTTATTTACATCTAACCCACTGCATTGCCCCTGATGCATTGATTAAAATAAAAAAGGTTACAGTAGATTGTAGCATGTGAGAGTGGTAGGCGAAATGTTGTGTAGCAGTAGCTGACAAATACTATCCAAATCCTATTCACGTCTGGCACGTATTGGAATTTAATCTTTTTCACTGTTGTTAGATAATTTCAAAGCATTTGCTCATTTCAAAATAGAAACTCTTTGTGTATTAAAGTTTACCAGTGTGCGACAACATGTGTTTCCTTAAGCGTCCATGAAACGGAAATTTCTTTCCACAAACTTCGCAAACATGAGGCTTTGCTTCTGCGTGTTTTGCTTTGTGGACCTCCAACCTTTCCTGTGTCTTAAATACTGCAAAACATTTATTGTTTCTTGAAAACGACATATATACACTAAATTGTTTGATACAATTATGCACTCGCAATCCCATCCGATGAACACATTTCATACATTTTCTGCAAATTTCACATGCAATGGCAGTGGATGAATGACATTTCTGATGAGACACAAGTGTGCTCTTGTCCTTAAACTGTTTTCCACAGATCTCACAGAAGTAAGGTCGATCGTTGGAGTGAGACAAATGATGACGCTGAAAGAGGACATTTAATTTAATGAGAAACCAACTGATCGATGAACAAATTATTTTTTTACAACTTAAAGCAATCAAATCGAGTAAAAATATAAAACTTTAGTCTAATTGAGACAACCTTCAGATGGTCTTTGTCTCTAAAGTTTTTTCCACATTTCTCACAGGTAAATGGCCTTTCGCTGGTATGGATTCGTTCGTGTCTTTTTAAATGGTCAGCTTTCAGAAACAATTTACCACAAGTGGTGCAGCAGTGCTTTCTTTCACCTGCAATTCATTAGTTTTGCACAAAATGTTGAGTCAACGCCAAGCGTTAATTTTAACCTTCATGTTTCTACCACAAACCAGTATGGGAAATCATGTGTCGCCCCAAATGACTTTTGCTTCGAAACGTTTTCTTGCAAACAGTGCACGGGTGAATTTTAGGCCGGTTGGTGCTTGCCTTTTCATTAGTGGCAGCTTTTTGGTGAGTTTTTAAATGAACTGAGAGGTTACGCAAGTTAGAAAAGGTTCTTAGGCAAATATTGCACGCTGGTTTTGTTTCATCATCCAATGATCTTTCTGGAAACAAGCAAAGTGCATAATGTGAGACATGCCATGACAACTTTTTGCTTCTTACTAATATTGAAAAGCAGCAAAAAGTTAAATCTACCGAGAGCTGTCAAAGTTTCAAAAATCTAGATAAACAGTGTATTGAATAAAAAGCATGAACCTGTTGAGTTATCTTCGGTTTTTGCATGGTTCTCTTGCATATGAACCTACAATAACAAACATTGATAAAGCTTTTGGCAAAAATACATACAGTAGATTTATCTGAGATCAAGAGAGTAACAAATTAAATAGCCACAAGTTTTAAGGCAACTTCACCTTTAGCGTATCAGCACTAGTTTCAGCTTGGCCACAATGCAGGCATTGAAAAACTGGTTCATCATCATGGCAAAGCAAATGTAAGCTGTATGTCAGTCTCTGAAGTTGTGGTTAAATTATTCCACTTGTTTATCAAAGAATTACAAGTCCATGAATACATTATTGATACAATTAATAGTAAAAAGCAATGGGTCTACAAAATACACCTCTACTTTCCAAGTTGCTTGTGTCATATTTTGGCAACATTACCTGAGAAAATGTTGCACCACAAGTGGGGCACACAAAATTACTCTCATCTGAAAATTCATTTTGCTGCAAGAGGTGGGGATCACTTTCATCAAAATCTTCATCATCAATGGAGTATTCGGGATCTATATTGTTAATCACAGTATTATGAACAAAGAGCGACTGCATTGCATGATGTGCATCACATCAACAGCATGCATATAATCTATGAAAACAGTAAATTCACACGGAAAACATCGCGTGAACATGACATTCATCTTTAGCAGTGTTACTTTACAAGCACCTTACTACCTTTGGATGTCAGCTTTTTAGTAGCTGCTGCATTTCCTATCACGTTAAAATCTTCATTTTGCTTTTCAAAAGCTTCAATGGTTGCATATGCTGCTGTTTTTGCCTTTCTGAAATTAAATTACATTAAAAATAATTGAAAATATTCCTTTTGCAACAGACACGATTTTTATGGCAAAATGTACAATCTAAGTTAAAAACAAAAACATGAAAAATTTGGTGAATGAAATTCATTATCATCATATATAACTATCAAATGTAAACAACTAGGTTGCACATAAAAGACATAACGTAACACAGCTACTGGTATGAACGTTTGGCATATATTGCGTTATTACATAGCCTAAATTTTATCCACATAAAACATTGCCAATTAGGTTTTAAACTTCTCTGCACTCACTGCGTAAACAATAAAATTGAAAAATTGAAATGCAGCTGAAACCTGCACTCAACTCTTTGTCGACGTTGTCACTTTCTGAAACTGGGCAGAACCAGAAAACAGTGTTTGCACTTTGCGGTGTGATGTAACAAAATCTTTGTTAAATCAAACAAAAGCTTTTATGAATCCCTTGAAAAAACTACTGCTCAAGCTTCGATCAAATAGAACAGGGTTGTCAACTGAGTTATGGCTGCATTTGGTCACTTCGTCGAGTGAAATTTAATGGCATAGTCACACTCATAACTAGTTTTAATTTTGTTGTCTGAGTAAATTTTTCAACCATAGATCAAATATCGTTTACGTTGCACTAAATTAGGTCACACATTACATCCATTAAAGATGTGTAATTGAGTTTGAGGAAAAGCCTGTTAGGAAAGAAGCCCAATTTATAACAGTGCTGGTAAGCAACTTTTCCTGTCTTTCTACCTTGCATTTATAACACAAAACAAGGATAAAAGTTTAAATGGAAAATTGCTATCTTGGAATAAACAATGTTTTTCTGGTGCAAGTCTAGGATTGTCGTCAAAAAGATGTAAATTTTGCAATAATAGTGATCCATAAGTGTTTATTTGTGATATGAATCGACTTTGCCAAGAAACAACTATAATACTGTGCAGTATCATAAAACGATATGTGTTATCAGTAGCACGGTAGTTGCAAAAATTACATAATTACTTACAGCAGTGTGGTATGTGAATATAAATTAAGTAATTGAGTTTTGAGTCATATGCTTCGCTATAAACAGTCATGCCAGACCCACCTTTCAGCTCGTCTTGTGAATTGGACAATAGGAAGAGGAGCATTTATTATTTCAGCATCATCTTGCATCATAACATTGTTCTTTATCGTCGGATCAAAATTTTTCAAAGGAAACTGATTTGATGCTTTGGCAAAGTTTATGTAAATCTAAGAGCAATCAAATGCAGCATGCAACACAGGAAACATTGGTTTTGCTTAAAGTGTGTATACAGTACCTAAATATATGTAAAATAAAAAACAGGATATAGTGTGGCGCTCTGAAGGTTAACTTTATATTTTTCTACAAGAGCTTTCGCAAGCATAAGCTTGCTTCTTCAGATGTACTGCGAAAAACAATGAATTTTGAACAAAAAACCTGATTTTTGCAGTTCACCTGAAGAAGCAAGCTTATGTTTGTGAAAGCTCGTGTAGAAAAATATAAAGTTAACCTTCAGAGTGCCAAACTATATCCTGTTTTTACTTTACTTTAAAATTTAGTTAACACGGTTCAGACAACATCAACATAAATACATGTGATTCAATTTGGGTACAAAGATCTCTGACCTTGCAAAGGTGTTGGAGCTTAGGTAGCTCAAAAGTAACAGCAGCTTTCAACAACGTATCAACATTTTCAGACGTAATCTTTATATGGGAAGTATATATGAAGTCAAGCAAAATCTCGAATACTGAGGTAGATGTTTCTGGTATCTGTTATTTAGGCAAAGTATACAGCTAGTGCCACGACAAACCATCCTCTATCCTTGATATGTGGCCATACATTAAATTGTTTTGTAGTTTAAATAAATGCTCCGAGTATATTAGACTACCAGTATGTTTTTATGCTTACATACTTCTAAAAATGTTGAAGTGTCATTCAAACATTGGGCAAAATAATCAGAAGAAGCAGCAAGGATAGTCTTGTTTGCCTGTATGATGTCATTTCCTAGAAAATACATAAAACAAAAAATCATAACAATAGCTGAGATTTTAAAGTCACTAAATTCAAAGAACTGAATTACTTAATCCAAATTACTAACTATAAAAATCAAACTTTAAATTACACTCAATTCAAATAACCTTTTTAAATTTTTACCACCACCCTGTGTAAGTGGCAAGATTTATAATTAGCCTTCCTTAGCAATCAAAATCTTTAGCGCAATCTGATTCTATTAAACTACAAGCATTATGCCTCCCGGATTGTAAAAATGTGTTTGAAAGTGAGCAGCTTATGAATTTTTTTACAAAACAAAAAGGTATTGAAAAAATGTTGCCTAGTTTTTATTTATCACACTTTAAACCTTTCACACCAGATTAGTTTGGTATGATGTCACAATATATAGTTAGCATAGCATGCAACGTTTACATAACATCAAGCTGAACATGTGCATATAGTGCTTCAGTTCGTATATGCCTGTAGTATTTTAAACTTTGCAAGTGCAGGAAAATATAATGTTATATAACACAGCTGATACCAAGAAGTCAAATTTGTACTCAAGGGGTCAACTTTTTAAAATTAAAAGTGCAGTTGCAAAATGAAAACCTAGGCAGCCTAAAATTAGGCAACATTTTCCGAAATAACTTTTTCTTTACAGTGTGATAAGAAATTCATATGCTGCTCATCAGAGTGAATTCTTCACAGTCTGATGCACGGAGGTTTGCAACTTAAAATTCAATTGGTATGAAATGATTTCCATTGCTAAGCATCATCTATTGAAAACCCTTGCAACTCAAGAAAGATGGTGGTTGTAACTCAAAAAAAAGTCCATTCAGGTAAATCTAAATTAGCATTATTTATCCACTATTGTTGTGTTCATTTCATGGCTAATAACTCAACAAACAACGTTAACAACAGCATCTATTGAATTTTACCATACAAAGTAGTAAGAAATTGGTTGGAAAACATAAACATTCAACCTTACCAATTTTGACAGTTAAGTCACAGAATTTGCAATGTTTTCGAAATGTATTGGCTCTGCTAAGAATAGAGTTGCAGCAGGGTGTGTCGTAAACCATTGCATTCTTGTGGAAAGTTATTCCTTTGAAGAATTATATATGTATTAATACCTATTTCTCACAAACAAAGTCTAAGCAAACAAAAGCTATGATATTATATATTATACAATGTGTAATCAGCATATGTAAGCTAGGGCAATAAAAACTACATGCAAAAACATACAGATTTAAAATAATTTCAACTTAAAAGTCCATGCACTGCAGTAAGATATCTCTTGAGGTAATTCTGTACAAGCATATTTACCACATACCACATAATAGCAGCTTTTCAAGTACTGCTGCTAAACTAACAAGACGATGAAGATCCTTCAAGGAATTTAACTCGAGTAAAACTTGATCCATTCTATTAGCATCAGAAAAATGTACAGACCATGACACAGCTTTTTCCCTTTTCATTTCATTAAATGATGGTAATGGAGTATCAAATGATATATCTTTTCTGAAATTTTAAAAATAACAAAAGTTGATTCATACTGTCATAAATGATATTACCAGTCTTCCACTTCATTTGAAGTATGATACAATATCTATAAAATAGATACGCGTATTAGCCTACTTACCTTTGCAACAGGCTCTTCATAGCACATTCTACATTTCCATCAAATGCTTTTAAATATGTATTAAAATAGTATCTAACACAATAGAATGTTTTCCCCAAGACGACAGGCGGATTGTCAGTGACTTTGTTCATCACATGAAAGTTTCTTTACTGTATTACAATTTAAAAAGGTAAATTACGGTGGTATAAACACAAAAGAATCAAAAAAAGTTTTTTTTTCTAAAACCTTAAAAACCACTATTGCTACGACGTGCACAATTGCACATGCCAGCATGTTTTCCAGTTAACTTACTGGTAGACTGGAGAGAATATGAAAAAGTTCCAAATAACATGTTACTCAAACATCATAGCATAGCCTATAGTATAATTAGCAAAGTGATACCTTGCCACCTATGAAGTGCCTTATCGTATTCAACAATTAAAAAATTTTGCAATACTATAGGATAGGGCGTAGGCCTGTACCGGTAGCAAAGAAAACAGAAACTTCTTGACAAACTGTGCAAACAATACCCTATAAAGTACAAGCTGTCTATGCCTATTTAAATTGATACGCATGAATGGATTCTGATTACGCATGACTGAGTTCTCTGCGTTTGTTTATTTTTGACAATCGTCACCAACGAAGTTCGTACTAGTAGCAAAACGATGTGCAAAGATGTGCCTGAGTTTTGTTTGCTTTCAACGTCACGAACAAATTTAATAGGCAAACCTGGTCACGAAGACTGCATGTAGAATGGAAAAAGAGGGTGCGGTACTTTTGGTGTTTTGAACTACAGCACACATTCAGTCATACACTTCAGCGCTTGCTACACCGATACACGGTTATTCTGGTCAAATTAGTAACGTCCGGAAACAATACTGTTGAAAGTTCAAGGAATTGCAGAAACAACTTTGCATGCAGCGATGGCCTAATTCTGTAGGCACGTGTGCTGGTATGATAGCGAGAGAAAGTTGGAGTGATTGCTTGTGTTTGTACTAATACTGTTATCAAGTAGTAAGAGCTGCTGTTACTAGGAAAGCTTCATCATGAATTTAGTAAAATTTAGTCAAAAATTTTGACACTGCATGAGTAAAGCATTCAGTTTTTTTTGAAGAAACTTTGGGCCAGCAGGTCAGCTGCATGGTCATTGCTTCCAATAATAATATTTAATTGGTCAGATTAATTCTGGACACATTTCACATTTTTAAACACACTGAAAATATTCTGTAAATTTTATTGCGCAACAAGAGTTCTAACATGTCGCAATAAGTTTTTTAGACTTTCAACACATGGCTTCCACATAGAAAGACACGTACTATTCAAAAATACAATAATTTTTCTACGTTGGGTTATAAAACGTTAGAAGCTTCCATCATAGTGCAATTAAGCATGGTATCAGGCAGATTTACCCATCACTGTTTATTATAGTAAGAGTTAAAACGTTGTGCCCAGTTCGGATACTGTTCAAAGATATGGTGTTTGTCAGTAATTTTCTGCCTCTTGTTTGCAGACAACCACAAGCTAATTTCCTTGATCATAATTGGTTTGAACTGTTGCACGCAAAGTAACAAAAAAGAATGTTGCGTTCCATGAATCCTATTTCCATTTCAAAGGTTTTTAGAAGATTTGGGTAAGTTCAATTGTCATGAAAGGTATTATTAATAATTAAACTTTAAGGTACATTTTTGTTTTATTTACAGACCTGTGACTTCACTTCAGTCTGCGTTTTTCTCAAATGCAGGTAATATCATTCAAATAAATTAATGTAACTTTGTTTGTTACGGTAATGAATAGATTTGTAATCCAATATTGACCAGGTCTTGATTTCTATTTTCTAGACAGTATTTACTGAGATGCCACATGTGTAGCATATCAGATGTACAAAGTCTAACATGTACTATACTTAGCTGTGCAGCATATTTATATTTCCCAAATTTGGAATCCCTTTAAAAATGGTTAAGCATTTGGAGACATAAAACGTCAGTTTAAGTTTGAACTGTATACTATTAAGACTAAAATCAAGCATGCAAGAGTGCAAGATATTTTTGTACAGGGTAAAGTTTTAGCTGAGCTATACGTACCACTTGTCATCTTAAATTCTTTATTTGTTATTATGGTTTGACATGCCCTTTAAAAAGTTTTGTACTTGTTTGTGACTACTTTTATACTTTTCCCCATAAATTGCTAAAAAATGTATTTGATTATTTTGCAGGCTCCCCTCAAACAGAATATGCAGTGGAGGTAATGCAAAGTATTTATTAAATTGTATAAACTAGATAAACAATTGATGAATTGTTTTTATATATTTATTACTTGTTAAGCGTAATCTCTTAGGCTTCAACGTTACAGCACATGCTCAGTCACTTGGGTATTTGGAATAACTTTTTGTTTTGAAATTAAGATGGCTTGTTCAAACATTCGATATGGACTTGGTGTTAGCAAAGAAGTTGGGAAAGACTTGGTAAATATGAAAGCCAAAAAAGTCATGGTTGTCACCGACAAAAATGTAAGCATTTATACAGTGTGGTTAAATAATCCTGTTTGTTGGTATAAGAATCAGTCATCATTGTAGATGTTTTCACGTCATGTATTGATGTAAATTGTTGTCATAATTGGATAAATATATTTCAAAGTTGGAAACTTTGCCGCCTGTACAAACTGTTCGAGAATCTTTGGAGCTGAATAAGGTCAACTATGAGATATATTCTGGAGTGAGGGTTGAACCGACTGATCAAAGGCAAACTGTGTTTTTATTTGTGCAATAATTTTCAAAACAGTTGTATACTGATTATGTTAAGTGTTAAATAAATGTATTACGTTATTACATGTGCAGCTTTGCTGATGCAATTGATTTTGCAAAACGTGGAAATTTTGATTCGTTTCTGGCAGTAGGAGGTGGTAGCGTGATTGACACGTGCAAAGCAGCCAATTTATATGCTTGCCACCCTGATGCAGATTTATTGGATTTTGTGAATGCTCCCATTGGCAAGGCAAAGCCTATCCTTACTCCATTGAAACCACTGATTGCAGGTTTACATTTTACGCCGTATGATATATTAGCATTAATATGCACATAAAAATTTGTTAAGGATAAAAGCATTTGATACAAATTATTTTGTGCAGTAACTACGACTGCTGGAACTGGAAGTGAAACAACAGGAGCTTCGATTTTCGATTATCTTCCACTGAAAGCCAAAACAGGAATAGCAAATCGTGCTTTGAAACCCACATTGGGTATTGTCGACCCATTGACCTTAGAGCATTTACCAAACCGTGTGACTTGCTATTCAGGTTTCGATGTTTTATGGTGAGTTAATAATGTGAAAAATGGTCAAAACAACATTGCAGGCTTTTGAGCTTTTTGCATAAAATTTATGTAGCCATGCACTGGAGTCTTTCACTGCCATACCATACAATGAAAGGACACCATGTCCTACAGATCCTGCACTGAGGCCAGCTTATCAAGGAAGCAACCCAATCAGGTATCCGAAATATGATGTAAAGTATGCTTTATGCAAACAGCAAAGTTTCAGGTTACTAAAGCATAAGACTGGTAATAATTTTCTTCATTTTTTTCCCAGTGATGTTTGGTCAAAGCATGCTTTGTCAATTACCAGTAAATTTCTGGAAAGCGCCGTTAACAATCCAGATGACTTAAATGCCAGGTCGCAGATGCATTTAGCTAGCGCCTTTGCAGGCATTGGCTTTGGCAATGCTGGAGTTCATCTTTGGTATGTCCTCTGATGACGCAATATGCAAAGCACAAGGTATAAAGTAGCTACCAGCTAAGCAGATCATAAATAATTAGTATGTTTTTATCTATTTGCAGTCATGGAATGTCTTATCCAATTTCTGGCTTGGTAAAGAGTTATACATCCCCAGACTATGACCCAAATCAACCGTTGATTGTGAGTGCATTGTTACAGTATGAAGTCTGCTTGAGTCACGACTTAATTATAATATTCGATTTACACGCAGCCACATGGTCTCTCCGTAATAATCACAGCACCTGCAGTGTTCCGGTTCACTGCTCCTGCATGTCCTGATAGGCATATAGAGGCAGCTTCTTTGCTTGGTGCCGATACATCAAATACAAAGCGATCAGATGCAGGCCTTGTGCTATCAGACATCCTTCTTAAGTATATGGACAAGCTTAAGGTATTAGCTTTTCATTTTTTTATGTGATTTCAAGTCTATATAATTTTTGAGCAATTGTTTTCATGTAGATAGTGAATTTAATGATTATTATTTGTTGCCTGGACATAGATACCTAATGGCATATCAGATCTTGGATTTACGCAAGATGATATATCAGCTTTAGTAGATGGAACTCTGCCACAGGAAAGAGTGACAAAAATATCGCCTCGTAAATTTGTTCGAGATGATTTAACCCAAATGTTACAAGAGTCCTTAAAAATTTATTAATTTTCATAGTTTTTAGTCTTTTTTTAAGGTGTATATTGCAGTATAAATAATTAAATATGTCTTAGGTAATTGAGCCATAGGATTGCTTTATGAATTTTTCGTTTTTAATTCTAACAATAGTGTGCTGAGTTCCATTTTGAAGTATTTTATCAAAGTATTTCATATGCAAATTTTGTAAGCATTTAACTATTTGTATGGCTTTCAGTTCTGAAGTATGACAAAGTTTTTACGTTAACAAGTTCACGTTCCGATAAAACTATTTACTGGACTATAAAAAGCTTTTTGTAGAAGATTGTCATAATAGATCATTATGTTAACGTGAAAAGAAGTAATTGTTGCATCCTTCATATTTACTGTACCTTACATAATTTTCACTTTTAGCTATCCTTTTTCAAAAGATATTTTAACCATGTCACTAGCCATTACCCTCAACAAGTTTGTCTTTGATTAAAATTTTGAAGTATCTTGACACTGACAGTTATGAAAAAATTGATGTTTGGTAACCACCATTATTAATATGCAATATAAACAGCAATAGGATAGGGCTGCCTTGTGTTTTAAAACAAACCTGTGAATTTGATAACTGGATTAAATCTCCATGTACCTGCATTCATAAAATCGATGGTGGAACGTGTTTAATCACTGTACATTTCTTTGCTTTATGTACCTGTAGTGCAATAAAAATTATCATAATTTACCAATATCGATGTGAGTACAGTAATATGTTGGAAATTCATTTTGTGCAGTGACCAATCTGCACATTATTAAGTAATGTTTTTCAAAAATAGGTCTCTCTCGAGGTGCCATCTACTATAATGGTGGTTATTTTTGTTTTCTAGTAATGTTATTAATTATTACGTTGCATTTAATTCAGGCATATTATAAGACAACAGTTGATAACATTGGCGGCAAAGAACAGAAAAATATACCTTAAAACATAATTATCACGGCAGGTTATATCTAAGTATCATCAAATAACTTTCTGCTTTTATTTAAGCGAACCGTGTTAAGAACTTGAATAAACCTCATTCACATTATTCCTCCAAACGCGGAGTGTAAGCATCTTACCAATTTAATTAAGTGGTTAGGTACGAGCTTTGCAACAAAACGTTGTTGTTGTAAAAATCCTGCGCGACAAAATCTGTGAAAATGACGTCATAATACCCTAGTTACGCAATGCTGCACATTATGTAACCAAAAATAAACACCGACGTGGGAATGCGAATGTGCTGGCTGTACTGTACATGTTGTTGATCTGTGACGCTAATTGGTGGCTAACTAGCTATAAAGCGTTCTTCCTGATTTTGACATTAAATTGTGCTGTAACAACGACATGGCCAGCTCATCAGGTAAGCATATGATTTTATAGCCTTACGTTAATACATTTACGTGTACTGGTGCAGGCTAAGTTTATTGGGGATTGCAGAATAGGACAGTTCAGTCAGTTAAGCCTACTGCTGTCTTCTGTACTGTACTAGTCCGCCAGTGTGTAGGGGACGTACAACTGACTTAACCTAAGACTACAAGTACACAGAAGCATTGGGTAGTTGGTCTTTTAGTCTTTGAACTTAATTCAAATTGAACTGATGTAAATAAAATAATAGGCTAAATACCTGAATGTAGTTATTGAAGAGTTGGTTTTACTCCATGATGTCTGGATGTGCTGTATGTTGTAATACTTATATCTACACTGGTAGATTGGAGGTCTTGATTACAGTTACAGACCATCATGTTTTATGCTGATAACATAAATTCAACATTGCATTTTAACTGCTCAGAAATTCTGGGTCTTACACAGAAGTGCATAACCACGCAATGCATTTGTGTACTAAACCCCTGCTACCCAAATTGTGACGTTATTTGCTTTGGACTTCTGCACTAGACCCACACATTTTATTCGACATAATTCAATTATAATGTAATAAGTATCAAAACTGTGCTTATAACTTTGATTTTTGGATTTAGATAATCGTTTAGCAGTGATTCAAGTCAACTGTGGACAGTTCCGTGGTCAAGCACATTTAGTAGAAGGATCAAAGCCAAAAAATCCAGAAGATCTAGTTGAACTTGCTCAACAAATTCAGCAAGTATACATAAGCATAAATTGATTTGAAATCAGCTGAATATTTGAAATCTAATTAAGAAAATGTATGTATCTTAAATTGTGTTAGTTTTATATATTCTCTCCTTTTTAGTGTGATGCTGCTGTCCAAGCAGCTGCAAGCAGCAAATTACGCACAATCCTTGAGCAAATGAGACACCTGCAGGAACAGGTTGATTCGGAAGAAAACTTACACTTAGCGTTAAATTTGTTTAGTGGGGCTGGTTTGCTGTCACAATTAGGTTGTCTAACTTATGTGGCGGTATGTACTGTGTAGGCTCGTAACGTATTAGAAGAGACTAAAAGAGATGCAGACTTACATCATGCAGCGTGTAATTTCAAGAAGATTCCTGGAAAATTATACTATTTGTACAAAAGATCATCGGGACAGACATACTTTTCCATGCTTTCTCCTGAAGTAAGTTTGCTTCATTACGGGCCGAATTTAGACCATGAGAGGCCCTAGGCTATTCCATTTGTGATGCCCCTTATTTTATTTTTGAAGTCAGATTCGACTGTGCGTGCAAGACACTATTTGCATGTTCTTAATTTTGGGATGTCTTTGGTACAAAATGGTATACCAAAGGTGTCAAAATTCCCAAAAGACGAACCCCTGCCCTAAAAATACGACGTAAGGTTCTCTAAAGCAATTAAATCGGCATCAATCCCAAACTTCAAAATTGAATTTCGAGGCCCTAGGCTTCCACCTACGTAGCCTATTTGTAAATCGGGCACTGGCTTCATTGTTCTCACAGTTTAAATTTGCATGTTTTTACTGTTTATTTCTCTTCTTGCAGGAGTGGGGATCCACCTGCCCACACGAGTCTCTGGGATGTTATAAACTGGAATTTGACATGACCTGGACTCTATATAAAGACATTGCTAAAAGAGAGGAAGATAATGCTATGATTGAAAAGCTTATCAAGCATCAATTCCACACTGCTTTGACTTATGATGGACCCGGACAAGAGTCTTAGCTTTGTGTTATGCTTCGTGTAATGGTCATTATATGCAATAATTTTATCGACTATAAAACTCACAGCACGTTCTTATTCACTCATCGTATAATTAAGTGCTTAAAAATGATATTTGTTTGAAATATATTATTCTTTTGCACATGCACTTGCTAAATTGAAAAAACTCTCTGCTACCTACAATAGAGCACGAATTGTGTGCTCTTATGTTATTGCAGTTATTGAAATACGTTCATTTTTTAAATTGCTTAACGCCTTTAACATGCTCAGCTTCAGTTTTTAATTGAAAGTATGTTTTCTAGGATTGGGTGTTTGTAATTAAAAAAATTTTGAAGTGACAATCGCCTATGTTGTACAATAAAGCTGGGTTTTTTAACCCTGTCACAAAAAATAATAACTTCACCTGATATATTATATTAGATATTTCGGAACACAAGACTTACATGGAACGTTATTTTGCACTTGGCATGAATTTTATATATATAAGGTGTGTTATATATGAGTATTCATGTTTGTAAAGGTTTCTTTTACTTAGAAATTTGTTGTATGTATATCATAAAAAGAGTGACATTTGGAAACTGGAGATGCTGATGCACTGGATACTGTTAGAATTGTTCTGTGTTGGATCGAATGATTTGTTTACGCCATAAACCGTTGGAAGTGAAGTACAGCGCCAACATTCATGCACGTATTCTATAGATAGACTAAAAACGCTGGTAAAATCGAACAACTAAAAGTAAAGACGTGCAAGATTTTAAACAATGCTGCTATAAAAATGCTTAGCCACTAAACTTAGTGACCAAAGTAAAATAAATCCAGATCTGACTGCTACGTTTTGATATTACACATAGGCATACAAAGATTATTATTCAATCTGACTATGTCATAAAACATGAAATTCGATAGCGAAATTCAAGCTTACTTTTAGTCGACTACCTTATACGATAGTTTCCTCGAACCTGGAAAATCACGTTCGCAGAAAAGTGTTAATTATAGAAGTCATAGACGTTCCAATAGGAGCTAAATGTATTGTTTCAATTTCAATAATACGAAAGCTTCACTTGATTTTATCCCTTCTTCATATTTTATAACGTTTTGTATACGCAGGCCCCACTTTCAGCAAATTTCAATCATCTGTTGTTTGAACACATCACCTGCACGTCTGCGTAATTTTGTTTTTATCAACTTATGTCTTGTTGATTTAACTAGCTATGGGCAGTACCGCGGTAATATAGTACCGAAATACGGTACCGCGGTACTTTTTCGATACAGGTACCGTCGGTACTTTTTTCAAAAGTACCGAAACTCTGTACCGAATTACTTTTTTCAAGAAACTTCGGTCGGTCCCGGTACTCGGTATTTTTCACGTGATAATTTCAAAATGTTAACAAGTATGTTTTCAAAAATACATATTAATTAATCCTTAATACTAATTTCAGCATCTATTGATATTTTTTAATCAAAAAATGTCAAGTAAAATTGCAAGCGATTAACGTCACATATGTTTTGACCTGGAGTAACTTTTATCGGGGGCATAATTGCGGCAAACATTGCATTTGCAGCAACATCTTTTACACAAAAAGTACCGAACTACTATTTAAAAATATTGTAATACCGGAAACGTCGGTACATTTTTTGCCAAGTACTGATACCGTTACCGACGGTACTTTCAAAGTAACTACTGCCCACCTCTGGTTACGGATTTAGTAGCCGTGGTAGTTGTTACCAGCATTTATTACCTTAATTTTTTATGAGCACGTTGAAGTCTCTACGGCTTTTCACTTTTTTCCGTTCATTGGCGCGTGTTAGTTACAACTGGCTTGATTTTTCGTCCCCACCGCGCTTTTGACGAAAAATAAAATGATTGATTGTCTGTTGGTGGGGCTTTCACGAAGCAGCGATAGCAATTCTGCAGAAATAAAGATATTTTGTTTGCTGTAGTTTAGTTGGCTTGTTAGTTTATAACCTTTAGCCTTGGACTGAGGAAGGTCTTTGTTTTTACACAACTTAAACCTGGCGACGATTCCTTTACGCTCAAACCTCGGTTACTGAGCAATTGTTTGAGCAAGTTAGAATTGTCACACATCATTTATAACGTGTTTGTTTATACAGTACTGTACGTATTGCTTGAATTTAGAACTGTCCACAAAATCCACTGAACAAGAACAAGTGTCGTTATACCTTGCCGAAGAACATTACTATGTTATAACGCCACTGGGTATCGAACAAGGAATACGAGCATTTATAGCGAGGACAGTTCTGGAACCAATCGGCTATTTTATCATTCGAACAAAAGTATCACTTAACCAGGTAAGTAAATGATACAGTCAGCCAGCAACCATAGAGCACTTCAAGCAATAATAATGTTATCTCTGCAGCGAATCCAGCAATCCACTGTTAATTTTGCTTTCTAATCACAGCGGGAAATATCTGCGGACACTTTCATCTTCTTTGACTTATTTGGATCGAGTATTTAATGTCGCTGTTTGACAGATTGCAATTTGGGATACCTTAACTAAATAAATGACGTGGGCCCCAAGCAATAAACGCCGACTTTGAAGCCGATTAAAATCCGTGTTTAAGGAACGAAACACAGAATATCCGCTTTTTTCTGTTCCTATCGGTTACAAACCTCAGAACATGAAATAACAATAATATTGTGTTTGGGTTATTGAATATACTTTAAGTGACCAGATGTCTTTGATGTAGATGATGTAAAAATAGTGTATACACAGGTTAATTGGTTGCTTGAATTGCCTTTACAGGTTGGTAGGCTTACGACATTTAATGAGTTCAGCTATTAGCTAAGTACACAGCTTTTTCTGGAGACTGGAATTTTGCTGTCTGCGAAGCACGATGATGCAAAATGTTTTCAATTCGGTTAAGAGCAGTGCATTAAACGTTGCTGAAAAATTCACCGCTGTGTTAAAGGTTTGTTATTGGTAGCTGGTAGCTAGTATTAATAACTTAAATGTATAGGCTATCTCACTTTATAGAAACCTGATTTTGATATGATCCTTAGTGGAAAGTGTGCCACTTGAACGCACGGTATTTGTCAGCGTACACGCCGAACTTCTTTATCTTCACGCCGGTTTATAAGAAATAAACACAAAATCTGGTTGTTTTGCACTAATTTATTATAAATAAACAAAGATTTTAGGCCCCCGTAGTGGAAAGTGTGGGAGCAGCATGCAGGCGATTCATCAACGTGCAAGACGAATTTTTTATCTTCATGCCGATTTATAATAAACAAAGTGAAGCTGGTTGTTTAAATCCTAATTTACAATAAATAAACAAAGAATTAAGGTTTCAGTGCATGGAATCACTTCCTATGCAAAGAAAGTATTTAAAGCATGATTGAATGAGTGATTGAAAGCGTTGTGCACCTGACATGTCTGGTACACAAAATGGTTCAATAAAGCTTTTTTGTAAGCTAAGTAATTCTCAAAAAGGGATATTTACTGCACACTCGCGCATACAGGTGCACAGTTTTTGTTGCAAACTGGGCGATCACGCCAAAATTTGTGGTCTAATGCAGAAGTACACAACCACATCATGTTCTATTATATAAGAACACCACTTCCCAAATTAAGACATCGTTTGGTTGTGCACTTTTGCACTAGACCCAAAATTTGCGTCTTTCGACGCATGATTTTTTGTCAAGCTGCCGTACCTTCTAATCGGATTCTGGCTTCACACCAAAATTCGTATGCGTATACCTTGCACTAACCTGTGTGTGTGCACACACGCAAGCAATCACTAAAATACAGTCTTAGATTCTTACGATGCAGCTGCAATTGATTATAATATTTTGGTTTAGCAATTGCGAGTTAAAAAGTTTGTGAATTTTTCTGTTATAATGAATTAATGGTTGTGTTTGGTGGCGTTCAATCAGTTGTTTTCTGCAAACTTCGTTGTGGTCGTGGTCTGGTTACCGAAGTGGTCGCGTTGTGAAATGGAATGTTATACATAGCAATAGCACGATATTTTATGCTGCTTTGAAGTGGTCGTGATTTGTAGTTGTCACATTATCATGGTGGTCGTTAACCGTGGTTCCACTGTATTTCATTAAAGTTAAACTGTTAATTTTCAGTGGGCGCTTAATTTTGTATACATTGTTCAAATTGATGATTAAGTGTGGAGACCGATGTTTCTTGTGTAACCGTTTTGATCGGAAGCGATTTGTAGTATGGCGTACTCGCAATGTTGTGATATAAATATCTTTTACTGCAACCCAAACACCAACTGCTACTTTCTCATCACAGCTATAACTTTTTTTATTGTACCAAAATAAAATCTTCTGTTTTAACAGTATTGTGTGTCAACTAAATGTGGTCAAGTGAAGCGCTCATGCAGCGACAAAAAATTTTTAAACTCATGATCCATTTTTGCTTAACTGCCGGTAACTGCAACAATAAAAGTGTGTAATAAACATTTTTAGTTTTCTCTGATTTAATGAAAGCAAAAAAGCGATGAACAAATTAACATGATTTAAGTTTGTTGTGAAAAATTCCACTGAAGTTTAATAGTGCCCTTTATTTGTACGAATATTGCTAATTTGTTAATATTTGCCGAATATATTCGGGTTTATGTTGGTACGTTGATGGGTCCCGTTCACACAGGTGCCACAGTTTTTACTATGGCTTTCATGTTGATATTACAACAATAATGACATTATCTGATTACCTTCTGCAAAGGAGTCCAAATTTAAGGAAACTGGTGTTTTAACTCCTGAGGAATTTGTTATTGCTGGAGATTTTCTTGTGCATCATTGTCCAACATGGCAATGGCTTCCAGGGGATCCTTCTAAAACTAAAGACTATCTTCCTACTGATAAACAATATCTTCTTACAAGGCATGGTAAGATTACCAGTATCTTTCACTTTTGAACCATTCTGTGAATATTGTATGATTTCCTTGAGATTAAACATAGTTTATGTGTTAATTTGTAGTAAATCTATAACATAGTATAGTAATTAGCAGAGAAATTATGTGCTAGAAGGTTGATTGACCAGTTACACCTTTTGCAAACTACAATGATTTTTACATTATTCGTCATAAATTGTAGAAAAGTTAAATCAGTCAACTATTCTGTTGTCTTCAGTTCCCTGTCACAGACGTTGCAAGCAAATGGAGTATAATGATGAACAGGAAGCTATCATTGACGGAGAATGGGTTGATACTCATCATAATGTTGACTTTGAGAAGATGCAGGGTGAAATAAAAGACATGACACTCAGTAAAGAGTCTGAGGTATTGTAAATAAAACGTTTTGCTCTATTTAAAGTAATATGCTTCACACTGCTGCTGCGCAGTTACACTACCAGTAACAATCGTGGTAGCAGCACTACTTCTATTAAATGATTTACAGGAGTGAACTACTTTGTATCTGCTACTTTTATGTGCTAAAAGATGATATCACTTGCAACGGTGAAAAGCATATTTACTTGTATATATATGTTACACAGTGAATGCTAAGGTCGAAGATCGGTTGGGTCACCAAACCCGAATTATGTGAATACTTTTAATTTCATTAATCAGTCAGAGATTTGCTCTCAACTTCCTTTCAATTGGTATATTTTGCATTGAATTCAATCTGTGGACAATACATTGCGACTTTGTGCCAGATTTCTGAACCAACTAAAGAGAGTTTGGAAAAAACTAATGCGTTTCAACCACCTTATGGGGTTACTTACATGTATTTTTGATATATGGTATTAGCAGCAACTTAAATAGCAGTCCTTACGACGCACTACAGTCAACCTCGGTGGGTTTATATTACATACTTGGGTAACTTAGCTCTCATGGCATAGGATAGAAGTTTAAGTATAGGGCTGGTGTATCTATATTTCCTGAGCATAATGATAATTGGATTTAATCCACCGAGTTGGACCAAATCATCATTTCAATGCTGCGGATGAATCTATTGCTGATACAAAAAGATACTTCTCTTTTTGTTTGAAACATGGTTGTGACTGTGTGAAAGTGAAAACAAAAAAAGGCAAACAAGTAAAAATAAAAAACCCATCGCAAAGATAAATTTGCCAATCACCAGACCAAATACTGTATAATTGTGTCCAAAAGTAACATCTTTGCACAAATGCCCAAGGAAACACAGTAAGTGTTTAATATAGTTACTGTAAAAAACATGTTCCTGGTTTTACTTGGATTAACATAGCTATAAGCCATGGATAGATTGCAAGCCTTTTACGTGGCTTGTTACAATATAAGGAGGGTTGAGGACAAAAAATATAAAATTGCATTGGCTTAGGCTATTAGCTCTAAGGCATTTTTAGTTAAAACACTTAGCCTGTAATACTTGTTGTTGTACAACACAAACATAGTGAAATTGTGTCTGTAATCTTCTAGCAATCTTTCCAAACCAAGGAAGATATTGAAGATATAGATGGTGAAGATGATGATGATGAAGAAGCTTTAGATATGGATGACTTTGCAGAGATGCTTGATTCTAAAGACAATGTAACTTAGCTTAATGAAGTCATTTATATCTATGTTCTAACGGTCTTTTAGTAACAGAAATGTTTTTCTGTTGTTGAAATAATATCTCAATTTCACCAACGATGAACAATTAATCTATACCAGTTAGGTAACTACTTGAAGCTAACCGTATGTGTATGAGTTAGCAAGGAAACAGAGTACAAGTACATTTTAGTGATGGACAATATTAGCTGTTTTTGCAAAATGATCATTGCGTCAGTTTTTTGTGATTCACTTCAGTTTATGCATCTGTTATTAGGCTACCCTAGATCTTCTCACTGTAAAAAAAGTGAATGCTGCATCATTGCCAAAAGATGATGAAGGAAATATTCTTCAAACACGGACATATGATCTCCATATTACTTACGACAAATATTATCAGACCCCACGCTTATGGCTGTCTGGATATAATGAGGTTTTTTCCAAGTTTTACTTGCAGTAATGCTGTACTTGCCTTATGTAGATCCTTTAATTTTGAAATTTATATAGTGCAGTTACAACTTTGCCTTTCCAGTATTGCTTTTTAATTAAGTAAACTGTGTCACTACCAGTATATTTTTTATGACTTTTGTAGGATAGAAAGCCGCTTTCAATGACTGAAATGTATGAAGATATCAGTCAGGATCATGTCAATAAAACTGTAACGATTGAACCCCATCCCCACCTACCCCCACCAAACATGTGTTCTGTGCATCCTTGCCGGTAAGTTTGGTGAGAAAGCTGTCTCACTTTGTAATAGTTAAGATGTAATCTTGACTTGCCTTTAAACAAGATTTCAAAATGGAAATGGTTTATATAAAACAAAACTAGGAGAAAGTTTGTGATGATAATGACTAATGAATAGCAGAGACTGATGCGGCATCGAACAGTTCTTATTTTTCGCAGCCATGCTGATGTAATGAAAAAAATAATGCAAACTGTAGAGGATGGCGGTGGAGAACTGCATGTGGACATGTACCTATTGGTCTTCTTAAAGTTTGTTCAGGCAGTCATTCCAACAATTGAGTACGACTATACCCGGCATTTTTCCTTGTAAGGTTTTCACTCGGATCATTTGACGCAATATTGTCTACTTTAGCAACCTGTGAATCTGCATTGTAACTTATTATTTGCTCTCAGTATGTACGTATTCGCGGTGCATTTTTGCATTCAAGTTTTTCCTGAACACATTGAGACTGAGGTTCAAACTTGTTCATTGCTGCTTTGCGTGACTCTGCTTATGTGTTGTTTTGTCTTGTGTTCGCTCGTTATCTGTATAATACTTAACACTTTGTGAAGCACCGAATTAAAAACATGATTTATTTCTGTTATCGTCTATTTATCTGGCATCATCAAATAAATGCTTTATGTACATGAAAATGTTTATGGGAGAATGTTTCTTTGAGAGTCATACAAACATATGGTAATACTCAGTAAATCACACCAATTTTGAAAATAAGACATGTTTTATGTTCACTCAATATGTAACAACATACAATAGTTATGTACATGGCAGTTATAACACATGACCACATGAACAAGGTTTGGAGTTAGATGCAAGGAAAATGCCATTTTGGCAATAACTTTGTAATGTGTAGGAATTGAAGAGGATGATCAATACTTTATTTAGCTGGTATCTTGGATTAAAGCATTATTTTAAATCAACATAGCCAATCAACATACATTATTGTAATAAGGAGAATCCACCACTGTGCTATAACTTAATGATGTGAAATCGAACAAGAAATGAACAGTTGATCAAGACCGAGAAGTCTCTAAATTATTAGATCCAAAAAGAAATGTAAACCAACAAGATCTACTTGACATATTTTTCCATAAACTTCTTATGAAATTCAGATCGAAGTGTGTCGTTTATAAAATGCTGTTTGATTTTATCCGATTCTCCTCTTGCACAATTTTTGAATACCACGTCATCATCCCACCTCCGTTTCACAGCAAAAGAAGAAGTCTTTCCTCCTCCAGACAGAAGTGGATTACCGCTTAAAATGTTTTCTGTTCTGATTCTCTCCTCCTCTTCCTTTTGTTCCTGCTCCCGCTTGGAAGCTTCCTCCGCTCTCTCTTTTTTAATCCGATTAAGTTCCGCCATCAACTCGGCAGTATCATCTTCAGAATCATCAGAATCACTTCCGCTATCACTGTCCACAGGATCATCAGCATCCAAGTTTGATGCAGAGACATGATCAATTCTTTGGCGTTTTTGGTTATCTCGTGAAGATCTGCTGCTGCTTGAATCACTTGAACGTTTGTCTGAACGTGAAACACGCTCCCTCTCTTCTAAGTCGTAACGAAGATCTCGGCTACGAATATCGTCAGGAGCATTTTGACCTGTTTGTCTGTACTTCAGTTTCGTATGGCTGGGCAAATCGCGACTTGAATATTGTTTAGATAATTTGCCCAAATCACCTTCACCGCGAGATGACCCACCTTTTGCAGGAGCAAAAGTTGCCCTGTGTGCCGTAGTCATAACTTTTAATCGTTTTTTACTTCAAAAAACTCCAGTAGAATTTCCCAGGAACAAACTTCAAACAACGCTAATGCCACTAAAAAGAAATGCAGGTATGAGTTGGGGAATTTTTTTCACAGTAAAGCCCAATAATTTTTTGCTAAGTGCAAACCCCTAAAATACTTTTGGTAAGGCACTCTATATTGCTTTGAAATTTTGAAGTAACATACTTTTTATTTTTATATTTTTAAGTGATCATAGTTACATATTTTTCTTGTAAATTTATATTGTCTTTTAAAAAATATAAACCCTTTTTTGTGTTAAATTGTAATGGCTTTTAAGATTTCTTTTACTAGCTAAAAAATTCCACCAGAAGACAAGAATTGTGAATTGTGGAGTGGAGTCTGTTGTTATTGTTAATCAAAAGGTGATTGTATGTTGGTGATGTTGTGTTGGTCCTTCTTGGAGGTGAGTTTTTTGTTTAAATTTGCAAGTTAGAAGTTATAGAAATACATGGTGAGATCTTATGTCGCTGTCTGTTTTGTGTCATCTGCCCTGACCGGGCTTCACCAGCTCATAAGTTCTGAAAATTATGGTACGGCAGTTTTCGACGAAGAATCGTGCCAGCAAAGACGCAAATTTTGTCGTGATGGCGTGCACCAAAGCCTTAATTCTTTGTTTATTTATCATAAATTGGCGTTCAAAGAACCAGCTTTTTTTGTTTTCATTACACTGGTCAACACGATTTTTTATGCCAAAGATTTGACAACGATTTTAGGCTAATTTGGGGTCGCTGATTTCAAAAATGGCAATCATTTTTCTCAATTGGCTCTAGTTTTTGAGATATTTAGATTTTTCACTTTCGGAAATTCCACTCATACCACATATAACGCAATACTAGGTTTCAGGTCTCAGCCAACTGTAATACACTTGGACAATAGCCAGTAATATAGTCAAATGCATAAATATCACAATACTAAATCAATCAGTGCGTAATAAGTCTATTTTTATATATAGTTGCTGGTGAATCACTTTTTGTATGACTTTTTTTATGGCGGACGTCAGTACAATAATGCTGAAAACACCAACAATAGTCTGCCATCATGTTTTTCTCCCATCTGCCCTGGTATCTTTCTTCCATCACCTTTATGTCCTGATGAAATCTCTCCCCTTGTTCTTCAGAAAAATCTCCCAAATTGTCAGGAAATTTATCCAAATGGCTGTGGAGATAGTGCACTTAAATGCTCATATTTGCCCCTACCTGTTGGTAGGCCTCGAGCATATTTTCCACCAGCTCTGGATAGTTTTCTGCTTTGTGGTTTCCAAAAAGTTCTTCGCCACAGACACAAAACAAGACCAAGCTTTGAATTCCACATTGTTCATGCTTGTTCCAAATTTGAATGATTGATTAATTTGCGAATTTGAGGCCCATCAAAAATGCCTGCTTTCAATTTTTCGATTGTCAGTTTTGGAAAACGTCTACAAAAACTTTTACAACAATCACATTTGCCTGACATGGAGAGGTGGTAAAATGATCTTCTTTCTTTGAAACAAAGGTTCTTTAATCACATTTGCTTTACCTACTTTCAGGTCTTCTCTTGTGAACCATGCCTTTTTTACCCAGTGCTGGATTTTTGCCCTGCTGTCCCACAAGCACATAAAGCAGGGATAATTATTTTATCCACTTTGCTGCCCAAGCAAAAAATTTCACCATCTTTAAGTCAACACAAATCGACCACTGGTGCTCAGCATAGCAGATCTTCCGTACAACTAATTGAACGTTTTCATACTCTTCTTTCAGTTTTGTAGAGATGCATAGCAGTTGCCATTATGCAACAGAATGCATTTCAAACTTCTGGTAGAGCTGTCTATAAACAATCGCCAGTCTTCTTGTTTGTAGTCTAGGAATTTTCATTTTGATGAGAAGTCCAGTTATATCATTTCAATATACAAGGTCTGCATCTTGACTGAAGAAGGAAGGAGTTCCTCTTCTCTAGTCCGGTAAGCTGTTATCTTTGCATCCGCCTTTAGACAGTTCTTCTCCTTCAGTCTGGAAGCTGAAACCTCAGATGCTTCTTTTGATAAGTTAAGGTCTCTGATAAATTCCTTTTGTGTGAACTGTTCGAGAGTGGAAGAACTTTCTTTGTAATCAATAAAACTGTCACCATTTGCTTCACTATGTTTCCTTTCATGCTTTTCCTCAATATCTGTTTCTTGAAAATCTGGTACTGATGTAAACGCAGGTACGGGAATGCTTTTGCAGTGCTCAACCGGTCGCCTTACTAACTAGTTTTAAGAAGAGTAACGCTTTATACACCTGCAACTCGAAAGAAGCAAACTTGTTCAAGGTCAGCGATTCTTGCCTTCAGTGCATTAAAAATTTCAAGAAATCAGGAGAAATTAGCGCATTTTTATCAGTACATCAACAAATAAGGCAGGTTTATTTAATAAGAATCACAATTGAGTCTATTCTGAGGTTTCAACCCAAACACAAACAATGACGTGATAGCTAAAACACTGTCACTAATGCCAGAAATAGTGAAAAATGCTGAAATAAAGAAAATGACTATATCTCGAAAACTAGAACCAATTCAGCAAAACCAATGCCAAATTCGGAATCAGCGACCTCAAATTACCCTAAATCCGTTGAAACATCGCTGGCATCTCAAAAAAAATTTTTTTTTGTTGGGCAGTGTTATCAATCAACGTGAAGAAAAAAATTTCTGTGTACATGTTGATCTATCTCGTGCATACAGGTGCCACACTTTTCAGTATGGTCAGGCTGCCACAGTTTATGAATTTGGAGAAAAACAACTTCAGTAAATGGCTAGTTAATTAAGCAAGTAGTATTTTCTTACTTTGATAACTTGCGGCCCATAAAGTAGAATTTAGCTAATTTTCTACTTAAAATGACATATTAGTTTTTCAAAAGTCTAAAGTAATCCAAAGCTAACCTCCTCAGACCCAATCTCTCTTAAGTCAGGACTGAGTTACCTCGATACTAAATCTGAAAAATAGTCAAACATTAGCTGGATTTAAACCCCAAACATTTAGCATACTAGTCTGACGCAAACCACTGTGCCACAGCCCACAAATTATCTATTCTCCAACTGAGGAAAGTCTCTGTCTGACTTAGAACTAGGCATGATTCCTTGTTGTTTAAGCTTGTCTGTGGAGTTTTTGATAAATGCGTTTTTCCTGTTTTATTTTTTTGTTTGTGACCAAATTTAAAATCGTTCATTATGGCCACTGAACATAGGAGTGTATGGTTAATGCCTTGTCCTTGTTAAGACGATAGAATTGTTGAAGTTTTTAAAAATGGTATCAGAAGCTTTGAACTGAGTAAAGTCCTGGATTTTGTAATGGTTTCTCATCATTTGAGCCCCATTTGTAGCCAAGCTTGTCTTTGTGTAAGTTCTGAGAGGCATACATACATTTTCTGTGATTTTTATATTGTTTTTTTTTCAATTTTGAACTATTCACCAGGACCACTGACCAGAAAGAAACATCATTCATGCCTTGTTTAGTAGCACCAATGAATATAGAGCTCTTGTCACATTAAGCCAGTGCAGTGCAGTGCTTTAGCTAACCATGCTTGATATTAAAATAACCACTTTACTAAGTTTTTCTCAAATTTGTAGGATTTTAAAGCACGAAAACAAAGCAAAGACAACTTAGACTGTTGTATGATTGTGAACCTATGACCCTCTCATAAAGCACTTGTGTGGATTTCAAGGTCTGCTGTTTGTGGTTTATGATTTTTATTTGGATGGATTGTTTTTGTGTGTATATGTAAGGCATATACTTTGTATTGTACACATGTGTAAATTGATTTATTATTTTGATTGTTATTGCATATGATAATCATGTTTTTTAATTCAGGGCTTCTATAACCATGGGTTGCAAATCCAAATTTGTTTAGGGGTTGTAAGCATTGGTGAGATTCAAATATTTTAACATCCAGTTCTCTCACTAGCAGCATGCCATATTGACCTGGGACAGATATACACATAGGCCTATACATTACCATTTGCATTTTATATAAAAAAGATTGTTAACCTTTACCTTTTGTATAATGCTAACCAAAAGACCTTCTAAAATTATTAGATAGGCAATTATCAATAAAAAATTATCATGTTTTTCTTTCATTAAACTATTTGCTGGTGATTATTTCGGTTAACGGATCTGGTTCAAAAAGTACTGGTGTGGCTTAGAAGTTTATACAGAATAAGAGGTCCAAGTTATATAAGAGATTTTGTCCCTGAAAACGGGGTTGCGGACGTAAATGTTGAAGTCCTGTTTCATATAATTATCATTATAAGTTAACATAACGTTTGGTTGTATTTGTATACATACTACATCTTTTTTATAATTTTGTTGTGTATAGAATTGTCAAATTGTTATTCTTTGAAATGAAATTTTACATGTAAAAGTTATTCAGTCTTCGGCAGATCTTAGATTTTGAAATCTGACAATTAGGTTACTGAAATGTTCTACTAACTTAAAAATATCTGTTTGTCAATAACAGCTATTACACAATAAATCTAGCTAATGTGTTTTTTTCAGCCATAGCTATGACACTCACAATGCCGCCACAAACAAAGGTGAAATGGACCAAGCAATCTCCTGGTAATATTCAAAACGCAAAAACAGCTCAAGCTTTGAAAAGATATCTGGATTTAACTTTAACTGGGACAAAAAAGAATTTGGCAGAACACGCCAGGCATGGTAAGATGATTGATGGCGGTTTGATTGTTTTATCATTAAGTGTCACTCTTTTTGTGTTTCTTTACATTTTTAACAGGGTCTGTGTCTCAGTGTTTTGGCTAAATCAGCTTAACAGGCTTTTCAATTGTCTGTCTGTATTTTGGCAACAAATGGATGCCATGGTAAAGCATGTGCTTCATGAAACCATTAAAAAGGGTCATGGTATTTAAGAAAACACTAAAAACTTTTACCTCCAATTATCATCTGTTGTAGCTTCACAGACATCTTAACAGAACGCCAAGGAATAAACTTGAACATACAGAAAAAGTGCAAAGGTTTTAATCGTTATAAGTCATGTTCAGTTACTTTTATATTAATTATGGTAATCAGTGTGTTTGAGTTGATCATTGTCTTCAGACATGGCAGTAATTTTACCACCCATCTATGTCTTGAGTCCAGTTAATGGTAATCATTATTATGAAAATCCTAAGTTCAACAGTTTTGTAAATGACGACTTTTGAGTATTAACGTAAAAACACACCTGAAAATACTATTGATAATTAATTAAATAATAGTTGATAAACATATATATCCTAATTTAAGTGTTAAGTATAAAGAATACTTACATACTGTAGATTAGTGGAAGGCTGCATTTGAAATTTCCGTTAACTGTTCAGGGCGAAAAGGTCACCCACCATCTCCATATACGTTTGATCGGCCAGATTTTGAAAGTACCATTCATAGAGCTCTGTCGTCTCAACTTGGTCAAAAAAACACCACTAAAACGCCAGACTGGGTCCATGAAATTAACGAAAAGATTTGCAATCACAATGGTGAAGCTCCGGTGTTTACTGAGAATTTCCTTCCAAGCCACAAAGTATGAAAGAAACTATACTAATATAATGTACATACAAAACCTGTTTTTATGTGTATTGGCTACGTATTATGTACCGATAACAAACCAACTTAAGTTCAATATTGTTGAGCATGCAATATTTGCAGTTATATAAGCCAGCTTCCTTGAGTAATTAAACCGTTCTATCAAAAGTATCATGATGTGATTCTGTTTGTAGTCAGAGCAAAGCAAAATTGCTCCCTCAAGACCTTTGTCGGGGATATCTACCAAAAGTGCACCAGTTGTGATCAATGGTGAAATGTATTACAGACCCAACAAAAAACACATTTACCTGCAGGTATGTGAATGGCGCTTGCTGGCATTATGTCATTTTTTTTCGATCACATATCAAGTATATACACGTTAGTTTTAAATCACGTGAAGTGATTCTGTTTTAAACACTGGCTTAACAAATGGATGAAATAAAAACAAACAGATTGATCCAAAAATGATACTATCACAGGCATGTAACAGGCCAGCGTCAGCTAAAGAAGAACGCTTGACAAGAGCAAGTAAGTTACGCAACAAGCATAGAACACAGTCCATGTCCGCCATACCATCTACCGATGCAAACACCAAACTACAGCTGAAAAGTAAGCTTAAATGATAGTAGATTGATTTAATCGGTAATCACAATTATTTGGGTGTAGCATTTTTAGTTTTTGTGTGACAATATTTTTATATTTAGACTTTCTTCATGTGAATTTGTGTATTGTTTCTCGTAACAAGTACTAAACCGTTAGCATTGTGAACTCCTTTTGGTTGTATGTGAACCGAGTAATACTGTAGACACCACTCGATTTACTGAAGTCAATTGTTAACAGTCGTTTTTGTTGTCCTACAACAGCTCTGAATAAACAGCAAATGGATTATTCAGTTGTTAAAACTTTGTCGTAATGGCCAGATTAAGTCGTACAAAGAAAACATTGTTAATCCCTATTATGTCTGGTGATTGTAAATCAAACAGTTTAGCTCAATGACATACCATTAAATGACATTTCTGTGACATTGTGCATATTACATACGTTTTAACTGCTTTGAAAATGTCATATTTTCCATTATTGTTTAATGTATTTCATGGACTACCCCTTCATGACACGACAATCATTTGTTTTGCGACTTTGTCAAGGAAACTTCTGTCGTAATCAGTTATTTTGAAAGCAACATGATACTATTCATGATTCAAACTGTTCAACCACTTACATTGATCTGAGCCTGAGCCCTTTGTCACATCACAATTGTGTTTGTTTGAAACAAAAACAAGACGAGTATGCTTGTTTTCTGCCTAATTTTGTAGGTTCAAAGATTCTCCAAATATCTCATTGATTATAATTATTGAACCTAAACAATATTTTTAGGAATGAAAGAAGCAAAGCCCAGACCACTTCATCTTAACAAAGAGTGGGTTTGAAATCTGGATTTTAATGATTCTTGTTCATATGAAACATTATTCTAAGCAGTGGTGAGTGGTGTTTTTGCTGTTTAATTCGATTCACTCATTCACGCATTTCTACAGCTTGCTACCCATTCCTTGTCACATGGGTGAAACCCCCCATTCATTTATCATTGGGGCTCGATACAATTGCACCCATTTTATGGATTCTCGATCGTTTGCTCGTTTGGGTCTGTATGTTCCACGAAAGGATCCAATAAGGACTTTCTTGAAGACTTACAAGGGAGGGGATGCTTTTACTGACCCAGGAAGTGATTCAGGTAGATACTTGCATCTATCTATCTACTGGAATCAATTTATTACCTAATTCAAAGTTTGTTAGTATTAAAATTATAGCTGACTTTTATTCATGAGAAAGTACAAGGTTTTCATTGTAGTAAGTAAAAGAGTCAGCAAAGTAATTTTTGGAATTACACATGAAAAATAATTCCATTGTCTTGCTTGCAACTCATAAGTTTCGTAAGCATAATTTTTTCATTAAATAGTCACTGTCAAATGACAAACAACAGCAAACAACTGTAATGTACTGGTAGCAGATTAAGAACTTGTAATTAATGTATAACTTGCATGACCAAAAGCAAGAGATCTCGCTAACCAAACTTAGTTCGCAACCCAAACCCACTATATGAGGAAACATGAGCCAGAAAATCTATGATATTGTGTAAAACAGCAATTGTTTTGATAGTATACACTAAGTAAGAACTGTTGATTGTGGAATTCGCATCTTATCTTTGTATAATAAAATGCGACTATACTTAAATCTAGACTTCGTCGGATATACAAGTGTTCGAGGTGGAAGTAGCGGCAAGATGCAAAATCCGCCTCGATCCCAGAATATTCAAACTCAAACACGAAATCCAGCATCCTTCCCTGGCACTCACATCCGGAAAGTTGTGAAGGAAGCTTGGTTGAGCGGAGATGGTCAAGAAGCAAAACCACTAAAGTATAAGCCTCCGTCTGTTGCAAGCACCATCAGCCAAACAATACTAAACCAAGGTAGAACTTCTCAACGGAAAACACCATCAGATGACAATGTGAAGAAGGTGAGTTACAATCGTATGTTAATGTAGCTTACGCCATTGACAAAATAATTGATTTGTTAAATTGCTACAAGTCGTAGATCCGGACACTTTGTGCTTATGAAACGCTGCAAGAGGTCCAGAGGCAAGTCCAAAAATAATTCAACCTTAAACCAGACAATAGTTGACAGCAAGCATACCGGCTAAAGTTTACTGAATTGGAAGAAACAACTGCTATGGAGCTATATATTACATGCGTGGTGGTGATTATGACATCACAATGTAAAGTCAACATGCTTAATAGTTGGCGTTTGAACAAGTCTGGTAGCGTGGCTACCATATTTACTTGACTGTAAGCCTCATATGATAGTGCCGAAAATTGAATTTAAGCCACTTGCTACAGCACAGTAAGCCTCTACAATATACTCTCTATTTTATAACTTCGTGTCGTGAGAGTTGAAATAATTTATTTTACCAGATTTAAAAAAATGAAGCCCTGTAGTGCAAAACATGATAAAAAAGGTGCGGCTAACAACTGAAAAAATAAATGTGTCCTCCACAGATAAACAACTAGTTGCATTTGATGTTTATTTACAGCATAGAAATGTCACAGGTGACAGTAGATATACTAGCGTTTATGTCCTTTTAGCTATTACCAATATTGGACTAGTCTAGCCAAGATTGAGATGTACCTTGGCACCTTCTGCTTTTACCAATAATTGCTTAACGGCTAAATATTATTAAACAATTCTTTGTTTGGTATACTTGCTGACAACTCGTTTGTGAATTTAAGTTGAATGTTTTTACACTTCGTCTCTCTTTATGGTTGAGGGGATATTCATTAAATTATTATAAATATGGATTCACAATTTAAAGCAGGGCATGATTCCTATTCATTTTGTTCAGGCAAATCAAGATAAAAATGCTCGTACCACATCACCTAGCAGTGGCAGACGGAAGTCAAGTTTAAAGACACCTCCACCTAAAGCCAAGTTCAATGTTAAAGGTCAACCAGTTGTGACATTCACTGGACTTGAAAGGTCGTCGCCTATCCCTAACCAGGCAAAGCGCAACATCGAAGCAGTAATCCCAAGCACAGAGTAGCTTGAGCTATTTTGCAATTTTGTGTATCTCTCTGTACTCATAGGAGTTTTAATAATAATCCCGTTTAGATCTTGCCCAAGTTACGTAACATAGCTGTGTTTGTATAGTTTAGGAAACGCTAAAACAGTCACTGCCAATGGACTGGTGAAGTTGAAAGTATTTGGAGTTGCCAAGTCAAGATTAATGCTATGATTGTCTTAAAAGTCTATATTGATTAACGTCACATAACATTCTTTATTGCATCGACAATTTGTTTGCCTTGCTTGCCCGCACAACATATTTTCATTCAATCTGATACTTCTTTTGTATGTTACCTAGCTAAGAATCCGATATTTCCTGTGGAAATTTTCTTAACAAAACACTGTGATATTTTTATTAATTATTGCTATTGGGTTATTTATATTCACTGTGCCAAATAAACCAAGACAACAATCGTACTTTCGCTTCCACCAATTCGATCATTAGCAGATACAGTACAGCATGATATCTAAACAGCTTAGTAATCAAGAGACAGTTGCTACAGGGGCAAATCTTTTTGAGTTTCTTCAGCTGACTGCTTGATACTCTCTTAACATACGTTGAAAAACAAAGTTCCAATATTTCCTACGCACAACATCTGTCTCTTCTGCCAATTCTCGGCATAGCTAGGAAAAAAAGATATATTTAAGGAACTTAATGTTACATTTTATATAAAAAAAAAGTGCAGGATACCTCCTTGACAACATCCAGGGTTTTTTCTTTGTTGCAAGTTTTATTTTCAAGATCCTCTTCGTACATGTCTATTAAAAATGCAGCTAAGTGTGGAGATTTCAAGCCCTCTGCCCTCCAGGAAGTTGCGCGGGTTCTAAGGTCGGAGCTCCAGGTTAAGCCGCGATCTTGCAATATCCTACACAACATTCTACAGTTAAGCCACCTGAGCAAAAATTACGCCATTGAGAGGAGTCACTTAACTTACCCCCGTAAATAGCTCCATGCGCTTTCATTCTTTGTAATGACATCGATCTTTTTAGTGGTGTACCTAAACACGACTGAATTTAACAACAATCCTATTTTCTGTAGTTAATGTGAGTTAGGTGTGCTGTGAAGGTTTTGTATCATCTGATATCACTTTCTTACTCTATCTCTTGCTTAACAACTTCATCTGTAAATCCTGTTGTGTGTTGAATAATGAAATAACGTTCATTCCAAGCAGAATTATTTCTCATATCGTTGTTTATTAACGTGTCTACAAAGTCCAGTTCACCTTCCCATAAGTCAAATTCCTTTTGCAAATAGATAAGCATTACTTAATATTTGTTAGTTGTAAAATATGATTTATTGACTTTAAATAAATATTGATCGAAGCCTTCAACTTACTTTAATCACCCATTGTCTGTGTTGCCAAGCATGGTAATTTTTTTGGTCCATGTTAATTATTTTTGAAGTAAACTCAAGCTCCTCAGAATGCTCTCGACTCCATTCCACCAATGCCCTTCGATGGTGCCAAACCTAAAAAGGACTGAAATTTGTCTGGTGGTGTCTCCAAATGTCTGGCAAAATTTGGCAATTAAACTCGCATTCTATTCTCATTACCTGGTAGTTCTTTTGCTGTTCGACTATGATATCGGATAGAAAGTCCATTTCCTTTTTCACATCCTTGTCTAAAGCTTTCAAAATAACACGTCTAAACAAGAAAATTATTGTAAACAGACCTTATACAAATAAACAAAAGTGTTATTGTTGCCCCTCACCTGTAATGCCATACAGTGTAGTTTGCAGCATTTAGATCAATGGCCGTTTGTGTTAATTCTAAAGCACGCTCACTCTTTTCGTCTGCAGCCAGAACAGCTCGGAAGTAATCAAACACATCTTTGACTGTAATGAATTTTTAGTTACAATTTTGCCCAATTCTCTACAGCCATGCACACAAACTTAGCAACATACACATAACGGTATACTTACACTTTTCACTGTAAGCTATCTGCACAACAGGCGCAACGCCATCATTTTGTGGAATTGGTTTTACATCACTCCATTCTGGCCTGTCCCTGTACACAATTGGAAAACTTAAATTCTACAGTTAAATACAAGATTTACAATTTTGGCAACAACTCACCTGTAAAATTTGTAGTCATCATCCTCATCTGAACTTGAAGACATTTTTGCATTAACCCTAATTTAGGAATTATTTCAACATATCTGCATGTTGGAAAGGAACAAATTAAGTCGTATACTTTGTAATGTAAATGTAAAACAATAATTAATATCACATTACATACTGTGCTATAGCTGTGAAATGATTTCAGTTTACAGTCTGATTTGAAATCACTTTAAATTATAATCATATTATACAGAAGATTTAAAATCTATGGATAAAATTTCCTTATTATAGTAGAAAGATAATTAAAACAAGGCAAAGTTCTAACTTTGGTACAATTTTTTCTCAAATATTGTAACAGAACAATCAGTGATGAGTTAAAAATCAAACACATAACAGTGCAGTGCGAAGCTAAATATAGCATACGGTGAAAAACTCTTTTGCGTAAGACATAAGCGTTTGGCATATTCACAAGAAACATGAAATGATGAATTTTGTAAAGTTTATGTCCGAGCAAACGAGAACGATGGAGGCAGATGACCAGACATCACAGTTGGGGAATGTTTCCCTGTCATAAATGTCGGAGACTGGGTACGCTGCATCACAATCTGATCATATTGTTCGATGAGATGCGGATTATAATTTTCAATGCGACCACGTAAAATACTTGCCCCAAGAAATTTGGCGAGCCCAATCAGGCAATCTTGTGCTGCTGCAACAGTAAGCTGGACGTCACTTGACAAGGCATAAAAAATGGCATCGAAAAAGGTTTCGATGTGCATTTTAAAAGCTCGCTTGCCGATCCTGGAAGCTAGTGTGGGTAGCAATTTGCATGTGGTCTCCAAAAACACAACATGCTGGGAGAATTGCTTGGAACTTAAAGCTTTTGTAATAAATGGTAGAAGTGTGGTGACTTTCTGTGGATAATATGTTGCCAGTTCCGCAATCAGGTAAAGGCAACCATCCGAACGCTCCCAGGGTTCTGACGGGCGCCGAAATTTACAATCACTGCATCCTCCTCGCCCACCTCTGCCCATTTTCGGTGCAAGCGAGCCACAAGAGTACATTTGCTGATCAGTGTGTCGTGGATCTGAAGTTTCGTGAAGATTTTTGACAACACCAAATTGAGCAGGACGCTTATCTAAACCGGTAAATCTGCCACTGTTTTCAGGCTGATTTGAAACTTCTTCTAATCCATCCTGGATCTCTTTGATGATGATTGGCAAGAGCTCATCACCATAAACCTTTGTATATTTTGCTACGGCAGCTCCTGCACCTTCTCTCACAGATGGAATTGGATCTTTCAAATTTTCCAAGAAGAGACTGTAAAGTAAATCTCGCTTCACTTTTGCTTCAGATGCAAAACTAAGGATAAAATTACCGCAAGCGATGCAAGCAGCATCACGCACGGGCCAGCTGTCATCTTGGAAACACTCCAACAACGCGTCCAGCAATCGGTTCACATGATCTCGCACAGCTTCTGGTTTTATTTTGGTAGCGAGTTCAGAAATACAAGCACAGGCGGCCTCTCGTACGGCATGATTGTCTGCCTGAGTTGCTTCTATGTAGTAATCAACAACAAACGAGATGTATTTTTCCACAATGTCCTTGCCGTGACCATGAGATATTTGTCTCCAAGTTTCTTGCGAATAAATGCGAACTCCTTCTGCTATGTAGTAACGATTGAGGCACATCCGTGGTATCAGGTCTGGAAAGAATTTCTCCTGTTCCTGGGTACCAGGAAAAGACAACAAGAAATTTCTCACTGCAACTGAAGAAGCTAGTCTTACTTGAGACCAGTTATCTGCTAAGCCTTTGCCAAGGTATTTTGAAAACTGATCACCATATTTCAGTACAGAGTCACTAGTTGCGACTCCGTCAGTTTGGCCACAACGAACAATGGCGGCACAAACATTGTATCCAGTTTCCCTTACAAACCGATTCGTGTGGTTGAGAGCAGAAAAAAGTAAGTTGAGAAGCTCTTGAGTAATGTAAGGATTAAAGGTCTTTCCACATCCCTCAATCATGCACTGAAGACACTTCATGCTGGTTTCAAGATACCTCCATCCGGCTGATTCATGAAATATGTTAGCAGCGTTGGATGTTGTAGGACTGCCACGACCATCACCTTCCTCATGAAGATCACCCTCAATTTCTCGCTTTAGGTCTTTATGTAGAAGATTCAGCACAACATCACTGCTCTTGCTATAGACTTCACTCCCTTTCAATTTGCAAAGAGCACCAAGTAATTCTCCAGCTTCGGTCCTTACTCTTACTTCCGGGTTGGCGAGGCACTTAAGAGCGAAACCATGAAAGAAATCTGTTATGGCTTCATCCACAACAGACCCACCATCATCTTGACGAATGGAGTTGTCAATGATGCATCTTACTCCTAGCAAACATCCATGTAAGGCTTCCCACGGAGTTGAGTCATTGGATGAGGATGCATTCTCTTGAAATTTTGCCAGGAGCGCTTGGGCAATTTTATCTTTTTCTGAACTTTTCAAAAAAGATTTTAAGTGAACGATTCCTTTGTCTCTTTCGAGTTTCTGTTCACTTTGTAACAACTTGTTCAATTCATCCACTTGTCGGTCTGACATGTTATGACAGCAGTTATGAAAATGTCTTTTTAACTGTAAATGTTACTCCTAACAGTTACCTAAAAGTAACGTATTATAAGATTATTGAAAGCAGGAAACCAGTTCGCATAAGTTGAAAAAAACATCGAAAAATGAGAATGGTCTTAAACAAATGGTGACGAAACATCATTGCAAACATATAAAAGTCGCATCCTTTTAATTGATTATTCTAGAAAAGATTTGATTATTTTAGAAGCCTTGAAATCACAATCACAATAAAACATGGCAACTTGTAGATAACATGTATTTATACATAACAGACCAAACTAGAACAAATTCAACTATTATTTTCAGGATATAAATTAACAATTTTTTCAATCTTGCAACAAGTGCTCAGTATAATGATATATTACACGCACTATACTTTGCAATAATAGTTCTATTGTCATGTGCCCTCCATCTAGTTCGTCAGAGTTAACCAAGTCTATGGCAGTAAATAACAGCTTGACAATAACAATGCCAACAAACAGAATAAAATAACGTTTGATTTACAAATAGGTTTGATTTCAGCGTTTCAACGTTTGATTTCAGCCACTAAAAATTCTACATTTCTTAATGTCAAGAATCTGAAATAAACCTGTTTTAAACATGTGCACTATTGACACATCACGCATCATATATTGACTAATATTAATCCAAAAGAAAATGCTTTTTCTGATTAGACATATCTCGCGCTCCAGTGCTACTAAACAAGTCCACAGTTACAACGCTTTTTCATGATGAGTCATCAGAGTCCTTTGTCTCCACTTTGTGATGTCTGTACTCCGGCTTCAGCTCCCACATGTGACGATGTCCAGGATGTTTATTGTACAAGCCAATCTCTTTCAACACATCCTTCAAAAATGCCTGCCAAAGTGAAAAAACAAACACTTGAGAAACTGTGTATATACAATCGGTAAGCTTCTGGCACAATATGTTATAATGACATTAGTAAGCAGGTAGTTTTATTCTGTTCGAAAACATCAAATTAACATTTAACTTCAATTAACATTTTAACGAAAACATTAAATGGTGCCAGAAGGTACAAATTACAGACGTCTGATGCCTATAAATTTCACATGAAACATTTATAGCCGTTAAAGCACACATACCACCGGCTGTTGAGTGATGTCCTTTAAGTCTTTAATATTATAATATTGATGCTTCTCAAATGCTTGAAACAGCATCCCTTCAAGTTCTTCTTTGGCCACTCGAATCTTCTTGCCTTCACTTTTCTTCTGCTCTTTATATGCCAACTACAAAGAGATCAATAAGTTGTAAACCAAAGCAGGGAAACAAAGTGCACAAACATTTTATCAAAAGTTGAAAATATTAGTAAATAAAAACCATACTATTCTTACCTCTTCTTTAACAACATTCACTGGCTTATACACAGTCGTGACTGCAGATTCAAGCTGCTTTGTAATCCTTTTAGGTTTGCATGCTTCAATCATTTGAGTTCTCTTCAACTTCATATAATTGTGGCTTACAACAGGTCGACAATCCACTTTCTGGACGACGCGCCCTTCCATTGACCTTTTTTCACCAGCTAAATGCCATAATTTATTACAAGCATAGCCAATGCGATAGGAGATACTCAGAAAAACGAGTAATATATAGGCCTGAAATACTACAGGTACACATAATGGATATAACATACCTTTGGCATTAGTTGTAGAAAAAACGGCCAAGCTCTGTCTCTCAGCTCCCTGTAGAACAAATTTATGATCGGTAGCAAGATTTTTTGTTGAAGCTTCTCCAACAAGCTCTAATCTTTTGTCCATTGAGTAATTTACTTCTGTGCGCCCAGCATTTCTGATAACAAGGTTACATTTAATTACAAAACGGTTACTAGTTAGTTAGTTAGGTTAGTAGTTTGTCAGGCACGCATGTTAAATACCAGTTGATGGAGATTTAATATTAAGCTTTAGCTTACTTTGTAATTCGCAGTTTTCCCACTGGACAGCCGTCCGGGGCATTCAACCATTTATTTGCAAGGTATTTGGGCACTTTGACCAACCAGACATCGTGTTTTGCTCCAGACAATTCTAAACATGAATCTCCAGTATCTCCACCATCATGAGTTTCACTCATTCTGTGTTCAGATTAAAAATTGCCCAATGCTTCAGACATGTTACAGAGTAAAAAAGTACTAATACAGTATTTTTCTCCTATTTAACTGTAATAAGTTGATGATTGTAATATCGGCTCACACAGAGCGTACACACAACACGTTCTCTACTAGATACGAATGACCTCTTTGGCCAATCCCAATGACAAAACTTAGCTTCACACGAACTTAAAGGGAATAGTACTTAAATTAAATGATAGCATTAAATGATTAAAGTTAAACATGGAAATCACATAAAATAACAAGAATTAACTCATAGTTTCCTTAATGAACAATTGCATGATTACAATAACAATTTGACTCAAACATTATCACATCTCCCCTTATACAGGGAATAGAAAAGCACAACACAACACACTACACAACTAAAACTATATTTCTTCAATGAGTCGACGAGAATGTTTTGGAGTTCGCCGAGACCGTCGTGGCAACACCACGTTAGTAGGAGGCGGTCCATCCACAAAATTATTTGAGGTAAAAGGAACTATGGTATTCAGTTCACTGCTGACCACTGGTGGTGATTGTTCCTCCGTTGAAGAAGCTTCCTTGCAGGTACCCATTTCATTCTTACTTTTATGCAGGTGAGATCTGTTTCGACGCAGTATTGCCCCATTGTCCAACTGAACGAGGTATGACCTCAACCCGACCTTTCGCAGTATTTTTCCTTTTTCTCCCCAGCGTTTGGTCTTGTGGTCATATGTGAATACGACATCATTTACGTGCAGCTCACAAAGACTTTTTACTCCTTTGTCATAATAGTGTTTTTGTTCCAGCTTTTCTGCCCAGACTGGCCGTTCAACACCTGGTTCAGGATTGTACAAGTTGTTACAGAGCGATAGATTGTTTCTAATGCGGCGGCCCATCAAGAGTTGCGCTGGAGAGTATCCGCATTTCAAAGGGGTACTCCTATACACCAGTAGCGCTAGATTGAAGTCTTTTCCTGAGGCGTGGCTTTTTCTCAGTAGGTCTTTTACTGTGTGTACAGTTTTCTCGGCTAGGCCATTTGACTTCGGATAGTGAGGGCTTGATGTCTTGTGATGGAAACGCCAGGTTTCTGCAAACACTTTGAATTCATGGGAATTAAAAGGGGGGCCATTATCGCTGAAGACGACTTGAGGGATTCCGTGGCGGGAGAAGATTTGTTTTAACCTCATTATGACTTGTTTTGAACAAGTTGACGGTAATGCACATACTTCAGGGTAATTTGAATAGTAGTCTCCAACAACCAGGTAAGTAGTGTTACACCATTGAAAGAGGTCAATACCTACTTTTTCAAACGGTAGCATTGTTGGTTCATGTGGTAAAAGAGGCTCCTTCTGGTGCTGATTTCTGTATGCAGCGCAGGTTGCACAGCCGGAGACCTTGTTGACTATGTCCTTGTTGATCCTTGGCCAAAACACCGCTTCTCTTGCTCGCCTCTTGCATTTCTCCTCGCCCAGGTGTCCTTCATGTATTATCTCAAGAATGGATTTCCTTAGTGATTTTGGTATTACGAGGCGGTCTCCCTTCAGAATGATGCCATCTTTTACTGCAAGCTCATCTCGGTAATTCCAATACTCTGAGATTAATGTTTTACAGCCTGCCTTGCTAGATGGCCAACCTTGCTGTACGTATTGGATGAGGTTTGTCAGCTGTTCATCCTTGGCTGTTTCTTCTCTCAGTTGACTTAGGAATTTGTTGGTTACTGGTAGAGTACTTATTATCATGTCTTCATGCGATTCAACCAACGAAACTGTCGAAGATGTCTGTGGCTTGGTAGCACTTCTTGATAGCGTATCAGCTGTGTGCATGAATTTACCAGGTTTATAGACTAGTGTAATATCATAAATTTGTAGTCTAATCATGAGTCGTTGCACTCTTAAGGGGCAGTTGTTGAGTTGCTTTTTGAACAAGTGCATTAATGGCTTGTGGTCACTTTCGACTTCAATGGACTGTCCATAGATATACTGATGAAAGCGCTCGCAGGCATATACAGTTGCCAAGAGTTCTTTTTCAATTTGTGCGTATCTTGTTTCTGCAGGTACCATTGCTCTTGCAGCATACGCTACTGGATGCCAATCCGAATCATGCCACTGCAGGAGTACTGCCCCGATGCCTTCCTTGGACGCATCTGCAGATATTTTTATTGCTACCTTGGGATCAAAGAATTTCAAAACTGGTACTTCCGAGACTAATCGTTTGAGCTCATTCCACGCACTTTCATGTGTGGAGTCCCAGTTCCACTCACTTTTGTAGTGGGTCAATGCGCGCAAAGATGCGGTTTTGATTGAGAGTGATGGTAAGAACCTGCCGAGATAATTTATCATACCCAGGAAGCGTTGTACATCCTTTTTGTTAGAAGGCCTTTGCATGTTGTTGACAGCATCAACCTTTAGTGGATCAGGTTTCAGACCTTCCTTACTTAACACATCACCCATGAATGTCAATTGTTGAACCCCTAGTATGCATTTGTCTTTGTTTAGTTTAAGATTGGCATCACGTGTTGCTTGCAGTACGTTTCGAAGTCGCTTGTCATGTTCTTCTTTGGTAGTGCCCCATACAATAATGTCGTCCATTGATGTGTCGACGCCAGGCAGATGCGCATATATTAGATGGACGGCTTTGTGAAACACCTCAGGAGCTGAGGAAATGCCAAATGGCAGTCTTAAAAAGCGATATCGCCCAAACGGCGTGTTAAACGTACACAGCTTCGAACTGCCTTCATCTAGCTTCATTTGCCAAAATCCTGACAAAGCATCTAACTTAGAGAAGTATTTCGCATTGGCAAACTGGGACGTCAATTCCTCTCTCGTTGGCAGGTTGAAATGTTCTCTTAAGATTGCCCTGTTTAAGTTGCGCGGATCAAGACACAGGCGTAAGTTGCCGTTCTTTTTATTTACCACTACTAACGAGTTAACCCAAGAAGTAGGTTCATTTACTTTTACAATTACATTGAGCTCTTCGAGGCGTATTAACTCGTTTCTCAGTTTTTCTCTCATGGCAAATGGAACCTTTCTTGAAGGGTGGACTACCGGAACAGCTTCTGCGTCAACTCTTATGACATGCTCACCTGGAAGACAACCAAGACCATTAAAAAGATCTTTGAATTCGTGCAGGAGAGTGGAATAAGCATTTGTCTTGTAGACGGTGGACACCCGTTGTATCAGGCCAAGCAGCTTCGAAGACTTCAGTCCTATGATTGATTGTGAGTCTTTGCAGTTAACAATAACAAACTCTACGTTTTTTGATTTGGGGCCAACCTTCGTTTGTACCGTACACGTACCGAGGACAGGAATTTTGTGGTTTCCATAGCCCGTAAGTGCAATAGAGGTTTTCTTAATTGTAGGTGTGTGACGTAACGTTTTGTAGTCGGAAACGGTTATTAAGTTCACCTCAGCACCTCGAGGTATGAGGTGATACCACGAGCGGAATTTTCTCCAGGAATGCAAGGTACGCAAAATTACGGCCGTCTATATTGGCCTTAATTTAATTCTTCCATGATGTTGCATGTTTACCAGCAATATTTTTCATAGACATCTCAAAATTAAGAGTCAATGCAGTGCATTTGCCCGACAAACTAGAGAACTGAGTTAAAATATTGGGTCGTGGTTGCTAATATCTGCACTTTGTCTAGTAAAACCTTTTACATTTTAGTGGGGTTTTTCTTCTTCCATCCAGACACACAGGCCGGTTCCATCTTGACGGTGACACAACGCTTATGACCTGCCAAACTATCAGCGTAACTTTTGTTTTATATTAAATGTGTTTAAATTATGTGTTTTATGTTAAATTATGTTTAAATAATGTGTTTGTAATTTGGCTTGGTGGCCGTGCTGGCGCTGATAACTTTTTCACATTCTCATATTAGTCTGTAATGCACGTGTTTGCCTTCGAGGCCTTGTCACATTTGTCCATCCAATTTGTGGAAATTATTGTCTGCTAATATGTTTGCGACCACCTGTGTCAGAACAATTTTTTCGTTCCCCACATTAAAGACAAAAACAAAAAGATGAATGAAAAAAATGAACTGAAATATTTATTAAATTGGAAATTGCAACTGGGTCTTAATCGCTCGTACAAAACTTTAATTACACTTTAGAAAATAGCCAAACTAGGAAAGAAAAACAATAAAATCTGTCGAAAACCATTCTTATGTCGGGTAGAAGAGTAGTGAAATTGACTGTTAATTTTCGTGGAGAACCAATTTATTAGCATTACAATGAGAAACAGTATTTAATGCCACTAATGCTATTGAGAGCTACTACAGGAGGCTGAGTAGCTATAGCAATTCATTCTATCATAGCATCTTCGAAATAAATGTTTCACAGCACTAGGCAACAAAAATTGCAAACATTAATTATGCTTTCCTTGAATAAATATTCAAAATTTTTTTTTAAGTCTCTGATTCTCTGTACAAGCTTACATGGTGTGGTTGGTTTTAATTAGTCTAGAAATATGTTTAAATTCTTGTGAAATAAAATTTTCAGCAAGCAGCGATTTCTGAGTAAACCAACCTTTTTAGAAACATTAGCCAAAGGCTTGAGATAAAATGAATTGAGCGTTATTGCAGACCTTTTGCATACTAAAACGCTTGAATTAAGATTTAAGCCACGTGATACTTTTTGATGACATTTGGCTATTTCTCTTATTTTTTACAATGCAGATTTCTTTTGTTAGCTTTTACAATTTTGGGAGAGTGTAGTTTAAATTTTCAAAGTATGTTTATATTTTGAATAGATACCATACAAAGCTTTTCCATAAAAATTGGAATGTAAAGTGAGGGCAAGTCCAAAATCAGGTTGGCCTTAAATCAAAAAATAGTTGTCAATAAAAATACCGCTGAAAGGTTTTTTAATAATATGTAGTAGGCCTAGTTAAGTAGTTTTTGCCAAAATTGTATCACAAATTGGCCTCTTATAATGACGGAGACCGTTGACGCTATGGTGTCACAATATAAAACAATTTACTTGATGACTGTGATATGTAATAAGTTAGGTATGTTAGTAGTGGTAGGCTAGCTAAAACGGTTTAGAATTTAGATGGAATACGTCTCCATAGGTAGGTGATTAGTAGCAGGTGATGTTGATTTTCAGCATAGGAATGTCGCAGAAGACAGCACACGAACTGGTGAAGCATTCCTGTTTTTACCACAGTTACCTTTGCTGGACTACAGGTTAGAGGCAGCAGCCAAGACTGCATGGTATGCTACTAGGCCTATAAGTTAGCATCCACAATTCTACATTTACCACTAAAAATATTGTACAGTGTACAATGACATCAACATTAAATTAGTTTAGACTTATTTAATGCCTATATTTGTAATTTATTTTATGTCTATAGGCTATATGATTGCGTAATCTATAATTTTTGTTCATAAATAGAGCTGCTGAGAATAAAACATTAAAGAAACCAGTGTTTGTACAAACACTTTCCTAGGACCCAAGCAAAGCTCAATCGTCATTAAATTTTGAATATGTCATTTTTCATAAACGACGTTCAATGAAGGATGCGTTTGTGGTTACCGACCACAACCACTGTAATAGTGAATGGTAAAATAATGATTTTGTTAACTTCTTGTATACCTGTGTAGAATAAGAACATATCTAAGTATCGTGACAACATAACAAACGGGATATTTACTACAACAAACTATCCGTGAGTTATAAGCGACCTAATTTCAAGCAGAATTTTGCTTGCCAGCAAAGTTTTCTTGACTGCAAAGAACTTCCGAACTTATGTAGTATATATTGCTTTTTTAGTTGTGGCTTGTATTCATATTGCTGCCCAAAATATTACGCAGCATGAAATATAGGCTATACGTAGACTATTATAGTTAGTAGGCTGTTACCAATACGTAGAGCTCGAAATCATAACTCTGCCTGCAGAGAAAAGTAGACACCTCGGATAGCAGAAGGCCAGGACGGAGACGTTGTTTTGTATTGACGTCTTCATACCAAAAGCAGCCACCTGCTACATTGTTTGGCTTACTTTCGAAAGTACTGTATATGAACAAAAAATTCTTTTTTTTCGGAAAAAACTTGTTTTTGTCTTTGAATTGCATAAGCCTTTTGCAATAGGGTGTTGCTTACAAACTAACCGCAATATTCAGGGTTGTGGAAAAAACGAAAAAAGCGAGTGTGAGTTCGAGCTTTTGAACAAGCTTGTGCGAGCCTGAATCTATGAAATTATAATAAAACCAGCCGAGATGCTGATTTGTGAAAGCATAAAGGTCTTTGTCGATATTCAAAGCCTAAAAATCTTCTGTCTCCGTACTTCTTACAGATGAAATAATAGGAACAGAAGCATTCTAGTAACACTGCTTAGTGTAACTGTGTATGCACGTGTGACGTATTATGCGCTAATTTTCTTGACTTAAGATGGGTACAGCAAGATTAGAATCATTCCCGGTAGCAAATATTGGAAAAATTGCCACTTTTTTCTCTTTTTGGTCAAACAATCAAACGTTCGGGTAAAACCAAAAAACAAACTTCGGGCTCGTGAGAACAGTTACTAAAGGTGATGTTCGTGCCAGACGTTCGGGCTCGGGTTCGGCATATCCCTAGCAATATTAGATAACTAGTCATAGTGGTAAAGAGGTAGGTAGACGTTAAATGAAGTTTATGTTTTTCTTAATACTTCAGCCTTAGAAATCAGGCGAATTTCTAACACTTCAAGCTTACAGTGCGGGTAGGCGGATGGGAACTTAAATAAGGGATTGTAAAGTCACCATAAGGTCAAACAGTTTCTGCTTTTTCTTTGTTATGACTTGGGCCATATAGTATACAGTTGCACTTTTTATTGCAGTAAAAATCGTCAAAATGAAGTTTTGGTATGCTCAACGGAACACTCAATCAAAAAAGATGGACGCTTTGTCTCCTTGAAACGTTTGAAAGGAAACATTCGACTGCGCCAGTTACAAAATGAAAAAAACAACGCTGCGGTATTAACGATAAGATCTGTTTGCACAAATAATGACCAATAAGAATCGGGAGCGTATAAAATACAAACACCAGTGAAAGTTCCCGCTAAAATGGCGGATAAAATGCAAACAGCGGAGCATGCGACTAACCTTTTAATAACTTTGAATATGTCATTATTGACGCTTTCAAATATGCTGGAAAATGACACCTGTCGCTTCGAATTTTTTGCTAAAGGGTAAACTAGTAAAAAAAGCAAGCAAATCTGGAAAATTACATAGCTAATTGCAACGCCTATCAAAGAAGTTACTGCCAGCGATGAAACCTCGACTTCCATAGTTAAAATACAGCCACCTGCAGAAGTGCTTTTTAGTCGATAGCTAAGCGTTAGCGTGAGCACAGTGGCGATCAGGGTAACGTAAATGCCAACAATAATAATCGCACTTACGCGGCGTAACACTTTGCCAGAGTATTTCTTCAGCAGTTTATCCGTGTAAAACGATCGCTGTCGTAACCAGAGGACCGTATACGTGCTCAAGGTCCCTACGCAGTAGAAGGTAGCGACCAATGCTGTGTACGCGCTGCACCAATTGTCTGAAATTTTTCCGCCTTGAAGCTCCAGTTGCTCGGATAGGCAAGCGAGAAAAGACGAAGTTGACGACGTGATACAGAAGAATCTTATTGTGGTTTTAGTAGCTGGACCTGTCTTACACTCGTACGCGAGCAGAGAAAGCAGGAGGTAGAATGATATAGCGGTCAATATTCCTGTAAGTACGTTTCCTGTTAATTCGGCCTGCAAGCCGCTGCCTTGAATGTCTGTTGACTTCTGTTCCAAGAGATCTTCTATGGCGGTAACATTTACCATTTCTGAACAGCAGAAAGTTGATTGACAAAAACAAAATGAAAGCTTACTCTAGTTACGCCTTAACACAGTCTTGTAGCTGTTTGGTTTGGCTGACCTGTAGCAAGCAATTCAATTCGATTGCTTATTGATAGCGTGTATCAGCGCCTCTGCTGCACAATTCAGACATGACAAACAGTGTAGGCTGATACCTCGCTAAGTACAAGCGAAACCAAACGTTCGTCTGGTTTCAACTCTACTGTATGTCGGTGTTGAAGCACAAGAAATAAACCGTACACGCGAAAAAATGAGGAAATGTCTCAATGAGCACAGTTGTTTACAGCGGAGGTTTTAGCGTTAGGCGTTGAATATGTCTCCCTTCCTTCCATAAATAAACATATAACTACAGCCATATAAAGTGATATTTTTAGACAATTGAAAGCCGCTCCTTCCTGCAATTCATGTAGGCTACTCCGGCTCTGTCTGTTCCCATAAAAACTATTTATGGAAACGGGAATACCTCTCAGAATACCGGCCGCGCTGGAACGTTAGAACACCACTGATAAGGTTTTCTTAGAGTGTTGGGAGTTTTTCCCTCGACAGCACATGTAACAAACACAAGGCGAAAATCTTTGTCGTGTATTTTAAATAAGGATGAGCTTTTACGTAAGTGCAAAATTTTATCACCAATTCACCATAAATTATTGAATGGCTTCTTTAAAACGGAACAAATAAGCAGTTCAAAAAACTGTTGTAAAATAAGCGAAAAAAGCAGAATAAAATTTTGACTTTATTTGTGAAATACACATCGAACGTTTAATCCAAGAATACTGAAAATATAGACTCACACAAACAACTTAGATAAAACAGTGCGAAACCCACAAGTGCTAGGCTTTGAAAAAAAAGTTTTCTCTTAGCAAATGTAGACAGGATTTGTATTGTAAAACATTTGCGTGAAGATTCTTTAAACGACTTAAAGCCTGAGTGTGTATTTTGCTTCTCTTGTTCTTGTATTTGATCTAAACAGCAAATAGGTTATTTCAGCTTTCCCCTTATTTCCACTGCGGCGACGAAGTCACAACAATGATTTTTGGTAAAGTAAAAAAAAACAAGAACTTAATCACTATAAATTAGGGATGACCAAAATAGAATTCTGAACGCTTGGTTTCGAAAACATTATGCGTCAGTTGTCAAAAATGATACGGGCAGCCGATCAAACGATATGCCGACCAATAATCATGGAAGGTGGCAACGAAATAGTTGAGTAATGGAAGTTACAAAAGACAAACGTTATACCAATGCGTTCAAAGGCCATAGATCAAATAGTCGGCCATTTACACCATGTTCAATGTTTCAATCAACGTAAATATTTGCAACGACATTGAACGAGTCTGGTATAATTAAAGCTGACACTATTTCACAGGGAAAAAATCGTACGTTCGAAGCTATTTTTCGTCGTTTTTTTGTTGTTAACATAACTCAAATGTTATGACATTGTAAGCTAAACCTAACCTAAATCAACCTCCTAATCTAAATCTTAACTTCAACCAAATCTTACTTAACTAAAATCAACTCTTTGTACACCATTCTCCTAACTTTACCACCGGGCTGCGTGACCCACTTATAGTGAAATAGTCACTCTCATGGTAAATTCAATCGAATCCGTAGCGAAGCGTGGGATGTTTGCGGTTTTTGTCTCTCCACGTTCTGTCTGAATAGCGCAATAGCTATAGGATAGAGAATAATTTCATGTAAATTTGTAGTACCAGTTATCGTAAAACCTCATCAAAGGAAAAATTTAACCAGTAACGCATCGTGTATCGTAGTCCCTAAAACGGGTTTAATTACACGAGAACATAAAATCGACGAAAACAACAGGCGTTGAAATACCTCCACGCACAGTATTAGCATCTCTGTTGTTTTTCTCGCATAAGAAACGAGTTTGTAACGTTTCGGTTACGGGCTGTCGCTTTTAATAAGACTAGTACCGCACACAAGGGGTGACTCCAATACATACAAATTAGCATGGACGGTTAATTTAGAACAGTACGTACTTCTTAACCGGGTCTTAACGTTTACCAGCACGTGGTATTTCGTGTCTATTATGTGGAGGGTATATTTGCTGTTAAAACTCTCATGTGGGTAAATTAATTAATTAAATTTTTGAAAAGCTACACGTAAGTTGTCATGAAGGTGCGTTTGAAAACTTTAGTAAGAAATATATTATAAAATTTATTAAACTGAAAATAGCCGAAATATTTTATACCAAACCTAAGCAGACCGAACTTTCTATCTTCTATATATAAAATTAATTCCGTTTGTTTATTTTAACAATGGATTCCAGTGTTTTTAAAGCGATTTTGAGGGCCAAAACAGTCTCTTAACTTTCTTCAACAGTCTCTCAAAATTTATATTGGTGCAATTACAGCAGAAAATTAGCAGTCAGTGTTTGAAAGTAGCGGTCTCTTAAAACTTCTTACCGGTCGCCAAAGTCGAACCATTAAAAAAAACTGACAGAGTCCAAGTACGTCATATAGGAGCTGGCAAAATTATTGGCAAGTGTTTATTACAGCTGCTTGAGCGTTGAAATTATAGCTGTAACAGTAAAAAACATATTCTATAGCTTTAGTAACGGTTTCAAGTTGTCCACAAACGATCAAAACATCGAAGTCGTCCAAGCGAACCTGTGTATTTTAGAGCCACCCCAACACAAGTTGGACTTATATTGCAACCTAATGGTAATGCGTTTGTCAGCTAAACGCATGAGTGGACATTTTTTCCCACATATCCTGATTTAACACAGAAGTTGAATTAGCACAACCGTATATGTATCACGGTGAATCAAGCCCCCTGCTCTAACACATGTTAATGGTAAGAATATTCTTGGTTTACGATAGGGTACCAGAAAACTGTAACAAGGATTTGAATGGATTATAATTACTACGAAGAGACGGATGGAAACATCCAAATGTTATCTATTTTCACCAAACACACTGTCAAGGAAATATTCTAAAAACATCCAAATGTTAATTGTCCTACTCACCTTATTCAAACACTTATCAAGGAGATAATAAATCCAAAATACATTTGTTTTAGGTTTGAAGACAGACCAGTCCTCGTCAACTTCGCTTCTCATCATCCGATAAATTTCAAACTGATAATCTTGGCTTGCATCTCCCTTAAAAATGTCCGGATCACACGACAGATCCTGATAGAGACACAATCCTCCTACAAACACAACATTTGTAAAACAGTTGTACCAAGAAAATGGCCTTGGATTACGAACTGAAATAGAATTCATGGATTACGAACTGAAATGAAACAAAATAGGAATATAATAGTTTGTTTAAGCGAGCGTCGATAAACACAACATAAAGCTACATACTACCTTTAGATATTCTTGACAGAGTGAAGTCGATGATGTGAACCCTTAGTCCGCAGGTGGATATCTGATTGGTTTTCCCACAACACGTGTACTCAGTTTCATTGCTACCATCCGATCTGATAAGGATATTTCCCCAGTGGAGATCTCTGTGCTCAAACTGATATGCTTCTTCAGCAACAGCGAGTCCTGCTACCGTTTGCTGAACGAGTGTGACTGCCTGTTTTGAAAACTCAGTATTTAAATTTTTTAACCAATAGCAAATGATACTGAGTGCAACATCAAACTTCATAATCTTCAGTGTAATTAACATAAGCTTGCTTTAATTGCAAACAATGCATTACATGCATTTCAAATGTGCTAGGTTGGAAAAAATGCCTCTCCAAAAAGTAAACATTTTTAACCTGCGTGGCGTTACGGAATTGAAAATGCTCGATATCTATGCCACCATCAGCAAACTCGAACACAATGTAGAGCTGATCTTCATCAAATACATCGGGTCGATCGTTTTCAGAGGTCCTCTTTGCATCATAATCATCCCAAGCTTCAAGGAAGTGAGGTGGGTATTGACCAATGACACAGTGAACCCTGTTGCAAAATAAATACTTTCATGACAATTGACAAGCGCAATTTCAATCTATTCTTTCTGCATTTTTTACGATAGCAAAATCATGTTTACACAACCCGAAGCAGTCTACTGAAAGTTTGAAACCAAGCCCAATCTACAATACTTGAACAATGAAATGAATGCATCTGTTCTGTTGGTGACGCCCTTTGAGAGACCAGAGAGTTCACAAGAATTGATAATCTCGGGTAAAACTTGTGCAAACGTTTTCTGTTTTTCGCCGTTGATCTCCTTGCTCCCTTCCACCGGTATTACCTAAAGTGTACAAACATTCTAAAAAGTTATCGGTTGACTCGAACATTAACCATAAATTATATGTACAGTATTTTCATGTAATTACTTCATTAATGTTACCTTCACAGCAATGTGGCGGCTAACTGAACTTGATAAACATCGAAAAACTTCACCATAGACCCCTTCGCCTAGTTTAGTGCAGGAAGAGGCAGACGGATACAGAGTTTGAAAAGAAACCGGTTCTGTCTGATTGCATTCCAAGAGCACTTGGTCCCTACTATTGCAAATACTTTTCTCAACCAAAGGTTTTCCAGGAATGACATCTGTTTCCTAAACCAAGAAACAAGTTTCAATCGGTATGCTTAGCCTTTACCTGAAGTAGAAATAACAATAAATTTGTCACATGCATTTCCCAGAAAACTTTGTTTATGTGCTGGTCAGTTTTAAATTCATCGTTAGTGATATTTCTTATCATTCATAACTGACCAGAACATAATCACCACACTGAAATTGAGTACTGTAAAAGCAATGAGAATTTCTTTTGCTTTTGCAATCCATGCTGTTTGCTAAAACTATCAAATTAGGCAAAAAGGATAAAAAAAACTTTACAAAGAGTTATTATGATGTCACAACAGAAATTTAAAAACATAAATACATATTTGCAAAACTAAAGTAAGTTCAAAAAAATCATTAAAATAATCACTAATAGTAATTTAAATTAACTGGAACCACGATATTGTACCCATGAGCAAAATATTTGGTCACTGGTCAAGGTCAAGGTAACTCTTTTCAATGACCTCACAAATTGTTGATCCTGTTGTAAGTAATACCTTAGAAGACTAAATATTATGATTTGTTACCTAGTTAAAGGTTTGTCAAGTGAGTATACATATGTAAGTTTTACATGGTAGCAATTTCAAGGGAAGAAAAATGACTACAACCAGTAACATAATACCTCAAAGATACGGCAACTTTTGCTGCATGTAAGCAAAGGACTGGCAAATTCCTGCACAAGACTCTTTAACTTTTGGCGGGGAAGAAAGGATGGTGTGCTTGGGTGATGAATAACGCTTTGGCTCAGATGAAGCGCAGCTGGAGTGTTGTTTGAATTCGAAGCCCTTGGTACGATTGGCGTTGATTGAATGATATTGTTTTTTTTAAAAGCACTGATTTCGGAAGGTTTGTCAAAAAAATTTATAACTGAGGTAGACATAAACGTAGTTTCATTGCGAGCATTTACAGTTGACTGATGGAAAGAAGCAATCCAATCATTGGCTTCGGCTGGTGCATCAGATAAGATATAAGTTGAAAATCCGTCTGTTATTTTAAAACTGATGTTTTTTCTTCTGCGTCCACGAAACTTCGTGACATGCTTTGCGAAGTTTTCATTCAGCAATGGCCAATGATGGGATGAACTTTTATTGGATGTTGGAGTTTGTTCCATAGAACAAGATAAACCATTAATAGCATCATCACAATCAACTTGTACTGAGAAGCCTTTAAAGTTATCAGAAAAGCTGTTGGAGCTTTTAAAAATCTGATCGAGTGCTTCATCTTTAGCGCTGGACAAATCTGAAGAACTTTGAGGGAAACTCTGTTTGTCAGATTTTTTCACAGTTGGTGAAGATGGTTTAGCCTGAAGTTGTTCTAGCTCAGCTTTTTCTTTAACACAGCTAACTAATATTTTTGACTTTTCAAGGCCATTAATCCCCTTTGTTAACTTATCAATGATGTGTTTGTCTTTGGACAAATCAACGTAGCATGGTGACATAGAAACACTGTTACGAAGCAGCTTGGTGATAACATTTTCTTTCTGAGTTGAACTTGTTAATTTGTTGTCAATCTCTTCTTTAATTTTACTTTGCTTCCGAGGTTTTCTTTGATTCTTCTGCTCTCTGGTTCTAAAAAATTGCAAAACATGATAAAATTAAGGTGCAGGAAGAAGAATCAGATTCAGTTTACAGATGTGAGCTTATTAACTAGACCAAATACAAATAATACTTTAGAATAATATAATACATATAAATATATATAATAATAATAAATAAGTTTTGTCAGAGCAGTACTGACTTTTATAGATATGTTCATGTGTTACCTTTTCTTTTCACGCCCTCTTTTGGCAAACACACGTTTTTGTTTGGTGGGTTGAACTGGACTAGTAGTAATGATGCAACTTTTATCAGAATCAGAAAACAAACCATGTTTCTTGCCAGGAAACAGTTTTCCAACTGACTTAAATTCATCCTTTGATTGACAAACACTGTCATCAGAGTCAGAGAATATATTCTTTTTAAATCCCAAGTCTCCTCGAATGTTCAACCAGTTTGTGTTGGTCTGACAAAGAAGAAGAATTTAGACCTTAAGTGGGTGAATGTGCAGCAGTGCATGTATACACACACATAGCCTACATGTAAGCTACCTACAATACAATATTCCAGTAAATATATTTTATCTATTATGTAAAACAGTGTCCGTGCTCATTACAAGTAACCATGGCCTTCACACCATAACACAGCCGATCAAACATTTAATATAATGGCATAGTATGTATATATATAATAAAACACGTGAACAGTAAACATATTATATAGATCTAAATTAAGATGTAGCTTTTGCCATAACTTCACTTAAAAAATAAAATGACACAGGGAAACAATCCCATTTTAAGTGTATAGGCCTATAGAATCCAAAGATACCTCTAAAATTCGTATGTTATTTTTGCCGTATGTAGAAACACTGGTATTCAGACCGGAAGATTTTCTTTGCCGTTTGTGGAAATTCTTCATGATGAAATGTTTTCAGCTACATTGACACATTTATTTAGTCCACCAGAATACTGCTAACTATTAGATTGTCAAGCTTATTCTTAACCTTTTATTTAGCTAACAGCTGAACACTGCATTATTATACACCATAGTATGGGGTTTCTCATAGTGTTTGCCGCAAACATTTGATTAATTAGAAGCAGTTTTTAAGTTGCTTACAATTAACACTATCAGTCATGTTATTTAACTGCCAGGATAGGTCCTGTTTATCGCCAACAATTTTTGATTTTTTTAGACTGATCCAGTCAAATTCTTTTTCCGATTGCAGCATAATAATCAGCAGGTTAGATCGCACAGTTGGAGGGTTAGCCTGTCGCGCTGAGAATGGGCCAGACAGAAGAATATAGCAAGAGCACACATGAGACAAAACAGTATTGCACACTGGGAAAAGCCGGTGTCTTCAAAAAAGGAGACATATTTTTGCTCCAAGTTGAACTGCAAAATTAGTGTAGAAAAGCGATGTCTGAGACATCTCTAAAAATCTCTGAGACATGTCTCTAAAAAAACACCAGACAGCCTTGGGCCACGAGTCCCAATGCACACCAGCAAAGTGCGCACCTGCAGACCCGAGGTTTTGGCAAAAACTGCTATAGGCTGTGGTGACATTCCGCCGGTGAAATTCCTTTGTTTACACTAGTTTGCTTTGCGCTTGATCACGCCTCCTTGATTGATCGCCTTAATTGCTTCTCCGCCTTAAATGTGTTGGTCTCATCGATAGAACGTCACTTCAGTAGTAAGCGCAGTGTCGGTGGGTCGGCTGTTCAATAGTATGAGTTCATATATAAGTGTTATATAGCTTTCACGTTTTGCCTAACTGATTCTATTTGTTTTAGGACTGTTCTGTTCTGTTTTTAATGAAACCTAAGTTACTTGAATTTAGTGTTTGAGTTTCGAGGTCATAACATAGGCTACTCTACAGTCCGGGAATGGGGCTCACATTGCTGTCCCAAGTAAAAAGCACGACAGTTTTCAAATTTTTTGGGTGCTCTAAAGCCGTAATTCTTTGTTTATTTTACATAATTGGAATTCAAACAACCAGGTTTTCTTTGTTTGCTTATTATAAATCGGCGTGATACTGACAAGTACTGTCAGGCGTACGCTATTAAGCGTGTATGTGATGAATCTCATGCGTGTAGCCGCCACACTTTGCACTATGGACAGGACAGCAGTCAACAGGCCTTTTTATTGCAATTACAAACTGCACCTCAACCTCTAATTCAGGCTAGGCCTATGAGCTACCGATATTCGATATAAATTGCTCAACTTAATCAGCATGACAGACTAACTAACCTAGTAACTGATATCATACATCACTGCCATAACATAAGCTATCATGCTTTGCCAGCCCGTATAGAAAGAAAGTGTTGTGCACAGGACATGTCTGGTGCACAAAATAGGTCAAGAAATCTTCTTTGTAAGCTACGTAATTCCAAAACAGCGGTATTTGGTGTACACTTGCGCATATACCGGTAGACACTTTTCACCCTTTTGTTGCCTACTGGTGCACAGCAGTGTTTGAAAATTACGTTGTTAGGCGCATAAATAACTTACATTCCATACTGTTTTTGGAGCTGATCTTTTCAGATCAACATGTCGGCATATCCACGGTCACCTAGCCTAATCTCTCTCCTCAGTGGCTATTGGCGCCAGGGGTTAGGCTACTGGCACTACAGAAATCAGCGAATGAGTAGCCGCTACTCACTCGCTGATTTCTGTGCTTTAAAATTCCCGCAATGTCTGTTATATTTTCACAACACAACATTTAAGTTGGATAATGACATAGATATCTTATAGCTGAAAGGCCCGTCATAAGACCTTAGGAGAGGCGGAAATTGGCGGTACTGGAAAGTGACGGCAAAGAAAATGACAGTACTGGAAAATGGTGGCAATCAGTGTTTTCTTTGAAAGTTGCAAACCATATGGATTTTGAGATTGAACGATCTAGTTTTCTGACGATAACCTTTTTAACGCTTTTTGTTAGTAATCTGTTTGCAACAAGCTCAGTCTTCAAGTTTGTGAACTGGCTGACACAGCAGACTTAAAAGCAATTTTGAGCAATTTATTTAAAAGCAAATTTAAAGTAGTTGTACATATAAAACGATGAAATTTTACGTGTGTTCCAGACATGATACTTACAATTACATAAACTTATAATTACAATGATATTGTAATTAATACAGTTTAGTCAAACTATGTAGTAACGTGATTACTAAGTATTTAGTAGCGACTTATTCTTTTCATTAGTTTTGTTTGTATTAATGGGTTGACTTTGTGAGGTTTCTTTGAAATTTTTTGAAGAAACAAATTTTTGTACGGTTCAATCGAATATGTTCATAAAGTAGGCTACAAGTTTTTTGTGGGCAAAGCGATGTGGACTGTTTCACATCGTATGATATGTTCCATGGAGAAAAATAGCTAGCCTGTAATAGCTATTAGTATGGCGATGTACCTTGAAAAAACTACCATATTTCAAACTTTTTACCATTTAAATTATACGAAAAACAGCGTTTATCACAGTTAAAACATCACTGTCGTTAAAATATGTCACTTTTACAGATTGAGACCAATCAGGCCAATGTGAACCATTGGCAAAACTACTGCAAACCTAGCCTGGAGCTTTCAAGCCGTTTATCTTCCGTTTGCAGTCCAGAAATACTTACCAATTCTGAATTTTGTTCGGACAATATCAATCTATTAAAATACATCAATCAACTCAAATAAAGATGAGTGAAACTTGGAGAACTGTACTAACTGGTTCAATTCTAAGTTACAACAAATCAACAACGGTCTTGTAAGCTTTATAAAAGCTGGAAATTAAATTATATCACCTAGGGCCTAGGCTATAGGCCCTCCTGTTCCAAAACCTACAAAAAAATATGCTGTTTGAAGACAACTATCGAAGAGCTGTAATATGTAAAAGAATTTAACTAAACACAGTTGGTTAAGAAGATACAAGGAAATAAATTCAGCACGATGAAGAAAAATACATAGGACAAAAACAGAAAACAAATATGGGCTAAATATTTACTCAAACAAGTTTTTAAGATAGGGAACTACAGTAGTCACCAACGAGCGAATAATAATGAAAAGAAACAAGACAAAAAATGAAAGGATAAAGAATATATGGTGCCGTGGTCCTAATACGCTATAAGCGATGCAAACGCGTTCAGAAAATCAACATACAATATTTTGTGTTGAATACCAACCTACATATTGTTGGTGTCTTAACAACTTGTTAAACTCATTGTAGCATAATTTAGTAATCATAGCTCTCAGTTTAAAATACAATAAAATTTTAAAGCTATTTTATATTGTAATGATAACCTACGTGGTACTATAAATAGTATACGCAAACATGCTCCATATATACGAGGTGCTTTAAGTTTAAAAAACGACATGACTGACAAAACACTGATAAAAACACCACGATAAACAAAAACTAAGTTCCAATAAGCACCAATTCTGTTTAAAAACATAGAAAATAAAGTCTGGGCATTATAGCGTCTTCAAACGCGATCGAACTACGCCTGATCTATCATGTCGAATGCTCTTTGAAGATTGACGGAAATAAGGTGCAAATGCAAAATAAAACGGTACACTTTTTCAAAAATCTTTCAGACGACCAATTTTCTATATCTCAGAGGCAGTTTTATAAATAACTGAAAACCAAAGTTGCGCTTCAGTTGAAGCTCGATGGCATTGAGTGGACAGTCGACTGAATTTTTGCCTAAATGAATTCCACTATACTGCTTATAAATACGACAAAAGCACAATCCCGTATCTATACCGTACAACCGAGCGGGTTGGCATTCGCTTCCTTTTTTTGGGATGCAGTTGCGACTTTCGGGAAGAAAAAAGTTTGATTGCAAAAACAAATAATTTTCACATGATTCGGCACGTTTTGCTTTTCCCCTCCGCCTCCTGTGGCTTCGGAGACTGTGACGCGTTCTCGGACGCCACTCTGTTCTTCCGCCGTTTTTTGGTTTTATTCTCGGAATTATCATTGTCAATCTGGGAGTTGACTGCAGACGACGACTTTGCCTTTTTCTTCGGGGAAAACACAACACGCTCAATCACAACCTTTGAAAAACATAATTTCTTTTGAAAGATTTGAAGTTATATGTTTACGACAACTAGTCTGAGACCTAAGAGGCGCATGTAAGTCCTAAACTTCCTAAACCATAGTCTATAATAATATGTAATGCTTTGAAATACAAGGTATCAAAACGCTAACTGACTGCATAAAATTAATAAGCAATTCAACTGCATTGGTTACCTAATATAGCACAGTATTATGAAAAAAATCTTAACAAATATGGTCGTTTCCATTTGTTGGCAACAACAATGAAATTACCAAAGTCCATATACTCTATAGTCTATAGGGTTACCATATTTGATAATGCGCAATCCCTGACAAATTTACCTCAGTTACATTGACCAACTTTAGAATATTACCAAAGTAGGCCTACATTGTCGCCATTGCTTTTTGTGAAAGAAGGATAAACAGGAAATAATACAAAAACAGCAAAGAAATGTTGCATTGCAATACAGAAAAAAGTTAGAAAGAGTTGGAAAAGAGGTGGCAACCTAGAAAAACTTGGACTAAAATACAATTTTAAAAAATTCCGGACTTTTAAGCATATTTTAGCATTTCTCCCTGACGCAGATTTGAACACTAAATTCCCTGACATGTCAGGAAACATCCTGACGTATGGCAACCCTAATATACTCAAAACATTTGATAATTAATCGATAAAAATACATAGAATTATATCAAAGGAAATCGCAGTTTAACCGAAATGACTTAGAATATACCTACAGCGCCACGTGAATAATAACTTATAGACCAATGTCTTCAGTTAGCCCGCGCACAAGTGATGTTTAAAAAGGAGTCTCGGGGAGATGTTTCGTCTTATTCCGGCATTCTTTAATGCCCTTTAATTGCTTTTATAAATTTTTGACCTTTTCTGTTACATCTTCTTAATTAAAATCTTACCTCTGGCGGTTTTTCATTGGGGTCGATACCCCAGATATAATTTTCTGGGTCCATGTTCCAGTATTTCACCCACAGGTCCCCATATTCTTTCTTGTCTTCCTTCCTTTCCTTGGGTGCGTCTGGATCCGGCTTCCCTTGTTCAACTAAAGGAAAAACAGAAGCGATTGAACGTGATTGATTCAAACAGAGCATTTGTTTCAAAATCAATATTTTGAAACTCCAAAAGCAAACCCAAGGTTCAAAGGCGTTTGTTAAATACAAGTAGGTGCAACTAGATAGTCAACATTAGATGTGGCGGTCATCCAAGTAAATATATTCTATAAGAATAAATGCAACTCACTGGCTCTCTCGCGCCAACGCTGTCTGTTGTCTTTCATTCCGTCTCTCAGTGGTGAGAACTCTGGACAGAAATCGGCCATCATCTGCAAAGAAAAAGAAAGCTTGAAAGGAAAATAAACTGAAACTTAACGACTGCTGTTTTGGCATTGACCTTTCCATAACAGGCATGCCATATTTTGAAGCATGTATTGACAATGGGAATTTTCCCTATTTTTGCAGGATGGTTTGAAAAATCGTCGCCAACGCGACACCAAAGGAATATAGAACTAATTTGTGCCTACAATCAGTCCTTACTCGACCTGTAGAACCTTCTTACGTTACTGAAGGCGTAATTGGTAAAAACAACGTCCCAAACAACAATAAAGTACAAATGAGCTTGCTTTTACCATAACTTTACAGCAATAAATTAATATCGTTAACCACCACGCACGTGACAACGCAAACAATGACGTAGTGATACATACCACAGTCAATTCTGGTAAAAGGTTTATAAAGTAAAAAACCTCAAATGCTATTGGTTGGGCACATGAACTATACTTAAATCGCAAATCAGACGCAAACAAAACAAGGACTTCGTAGAAAACTAAGTTACATGACAAGTATTTGCTAAGCTGCTTTGTGATATGGACGAGAGGACGAGCCTAGGTCAAACATTATGATTGTATGTGAAAGCTTTCCAAGGGGTTAATTTTTTGACAACAAGGAAAGCTGGGCTAAGATTTTTATACGTGGCCAGAACAAACGTCAAGAGCACAAATAATAATTAATGACGCCATATGAAAACAACGCCGTATTATTGTGAAGATTGGCAGCTTCGACAATAACACTAACACACAGTCTCTTCATAATTTATTTGGCAGCATTTTTGCCTGGCGCTCTCCACAGCGTTAATTCAAAATTGAATCAGTAAAGACGACGCTTATTCGTTGTAATAAAAACCATGCAAACAATAACTAAAGAAAATAAAAATAAACATAAAGCGTTCGGTGACGTATTTAGGATTGTGTTGAGGGAGGGAGTTGTATGTATGGTTTTGAATGAACGTATAACTCGCCAAGCCCCTATTATATATGTCTTCTTATAAGCTATAACCCAATAAATAGCCTATGCTATGTAGTTATAGTCGCAAACAAAAAACATGTGATGAACGAAAAGAAACGAAAACATAACAACGCCTCCGACCCCCAAAATGGGTTCGGGAGGGCGCCATGACCCAACGCCCCTCGTCCTAATATCCTAGTGAAATAATTTCCATCTGACTTCTGGCAATATCCTGTATCAACAAAAACTCCGACACATGCGCAGCCGCATTTTACAAACGAAATGGCAAGAGCCGAAAATATAAAAGTCAAACAAGGTGTTACGGCAAAAATAAATTTTACGAGTATGGAAGAACAAGTTTAGAAAATTCGTTAACATTTACGGTTCGCAGTAATACGACCACATAATAAATTTCATGGTTTCAAAAGCGCTATAAAACTGTTTGAAAGCTCGTGTAGGGATTTCAAGAACAAGTTTGACGGTGGAAGAACCGTGCTAACCTGAATAGTATGATTAATAAAAGCAAAAGCAGGATAGATAGAACCTCCAAGGTTAAATTTAATTCATTAAAGAACAAGTTTAGCTCACTTCGCTCAACCCGCTGTTAACCGGGTTATAAGAAATGAATATTTCACGACAATTCGCTCAACCTAGATGCGGACTGGAATGAGCCCAACGGCAGTGTAGTCACGTTGATTTATTTTAAGCAAACAGGCGGGGTCTGGCCAGTCATACTTGATCTGCGCAGGCATGTGTATTGATAAACAACGATCGAGCTTATATAGCGCTTCTGCCTTTAAATAGAAATCTTTTCTAAGCAAAGTACAGGATCGCGTGACTAAATCTCGTGAATTTTCCCGCACACTATAGCCTATTTGTTTGTTATATCGCATTACAAAACGTTTCACATTGCTGTAAGTACCGAGATGATCCAAAATTGATGCTATAGCCTACTTTACCTGAAAATTATCTTCATTTCTGAATGAAGAAAACAAGTCAATCCAAATTATTTAGATACCAAATCGTAGTCTATTTGTCTTCCTGAATATTAAAACCCTAACCCTGTTAAAATGCAATAGAAATTGCTGAAAATAAACTGGTTTAAAATACTTGCATCGAAAATCCTCTGTTTTGTATCACTTGAACATAAAATCATCAAACAAATACAAGACCATCACAGTGCAGTAACAAAGTAATGTAGATTTCTCGTTGACTAATCTAACCCAGGAATGCTGAAAAAAGTCCACAAAACTTCCACACACTTAATCTCTAAGGCTAAATTGAACGGGTCGTTGCTAGAAACGAACGACTACTCCCTCTCTCTGTCACACACACACACCACACCCAGGAGCCTTGGGACTAGCCAATTTTTAACTTAATATAAACACTGCGAGTTTTTCGGCCGCTGGTCGGTTCTTGCGCCTAACTTATCAAATCAAAGAGTACCTGAAACTTAATTTACCATTAAAAGTCACGTAAAACTCCCATAACGATCGATTTGATAATCTCGAATAATGAATACAACGTCTCGTTTGAATGTGGGTGAGCAAACAGCCATAAACAGGCTTCGCTTATCGATCTGGTAACGTTGGCGTGTCTTATTGAACAAGAAAATCAATAAGACGATATCCGCCGGGGGAATTCGACTGGCATGTCCCTCAATTCTGTCTATAGCCAGCAGCAAGGAAGTATGTTTTATACGAGGTTCGAAAAATTACTGTTTGTCTTAGTTGTGTTGAAATACATAGTAGTTTTGGCAAATTTGTAATATTTTTAGAATAAAAGTATCAGTGGCCTATACCCAGTTGCAACGGATATCCTATAAATCATTTATTTTCGAGCAGACGATTCAGTAAACATTAGTGCCATTTTGGGTACAAATAGCTATCGCAACCCAGCAGAAATGGAAGGTCCGCACCTTGCTCCAAGTTCAAGAAAACACTATCAATTGGCAGTCTTGTTGAAAAAATATACACCACAAGCTTTTCTGCCTTATCATCTCTTGTTCCCTTGAATTGTGTTCCAAATTAATGCGCATTTCCGCTCGTAAATAAAGATTAGCAAAGCAAGCCAGAGACGAGTTTTATGCTTTGGTCTGTCTCGCTAAGTACAAAGTGTGATACCTTTGTAATCAGTGGAAACAATGCTATATAGTGTTACTTGCTTATCACCTCCGCATTGTAACTGACAATCCAGACTTCGTTTAAGGATCGTTACACACAACAGCGTTTGGCAAAAAGGATTTGACAACCTGCCTTTTAAAATTTAAACAGTTTTCTAAGAAATCGTCCACACGTTTACGTAAAGCACACATCTCTACGTTGGCCCACAGAACATAATCACCAGCATATATTTGTGTTATCGACCAAACGCTGTAAACAATGTTATGCGTACGCTGCCATTCCATTGTGACGCACCTCATACGCCATAGAGCAAACTCCGTCAATGAAACCGATTTGCATATTGGGTAGATCGTCGGACTTGCTACGATCCATCATGGGCATAGGTTCGGTGCCAAACAATTTCCGTTCCTGGTCGCCCTGGTCGTAGAACTCGCTGGTCACTAATTTCGCCATCTAAAGTCAATTGATAATAATTTAATCAGCGATGATTAATCATTTCTTGGCCTTTAACATCAACATGGTCCGTGCAAATAGATAAACAAAACAGAAAGTTTGCCGACGTTAACTTAGCAGTGATAGTATCAGGCTCGAAACTCGCCAAAGACGATTTCAAAATAGTCCAAGCTTACCTTCTGTTGCACTTCCCATGGCTTAGTGATGGACGAAAGATCGCAAGCTGTCATCATCATGGACATCAGTAGCATCCGGTTGTCACCGGAAAAATCTCGTTCCGCCGCCTGCTTTTCCAGAATAGCCTTAAACGTATTTCTTCGCCTGTCAATTACAAAATAATACGTGATTTGTCTCATCATGTAAGACCGTAACGTTTCTTGAGTCGATGAAGAATTCGGTGATAACGGTACCAGATATGCGTAGGCTGAAGATAAGACGACAAAAATGACTTCAGAAAAGAACCCTGATAAGTCAATCATACTTTGGTCCATCGTTAAATGGTCGTGATAATTCATTGGTGGTCACGCGGGTTGACCAAAGTTTGACTTGAATTGAAAGTTAAATTGAGGGTTAGATTTAAATTACATGTTAAAAATTTAAGTTAGGCTAACAAGAAACTGGAAAAAATTGTTACTTTATACCTACGATTTTTTCGGTGAAATAGTGGCGGCCTAACTAAAACCGAGCGAAAAATTAAAACAAAGAGTGTCTCTCAGAGGGTCGCGATAATCCATATACTGTTAGCAACAATGGGATTGACAGAATATGACACAAAGATTTATGACTTCGGCACACTAACGTAATTACATTGTTCTCCTTAACATGATTTTTGCCATTTGATGGGGCTTTTCACGTTTGTATTCGCTTTGGAATTAATCACATCGTAACAATGAGGTTACCATGACTTCTGTTGTTTGCCAAAAAGTTTTGATGAAAATTATTCTATTGACGCAAAGACGAGGGCGTCATTCGCTCTGCAAACATGACGTCAAGTGACACTTAAAACTCAATTTATAATAATTTTAACCGCTCTTGTACATACGGAGCCATATATAACCGTCAAATGGGATTGTCTGAATTAAATTGATTTTGTCATCAGTTTACACGTTTTACTTTACTGTAAAAGCATGGCACAATTTTTTCGCCTATCGTAACATATAACCAGTAACTATACTAGAGTAAAATGATTCAAATTCGGTCGTAGACAAATTTTCAGATCTCAAAGCTGCCAAACCAACTCACTGGAAATACAGGGCAAGGTCTGTAGCCAGAATTGCGTGTTTCATCAGTTCACAAGACGCTTTGAATTCGTCCTCGGTAAAATGTTCGAAAATATTATTTCCCTCCATGCTCGAAATTCTCAAGCACGTATCGTAGTGATGATTCTCCAGCGTTGACGTGTTGTACAGCACCGCAAGTGGCGCTCCGGCTCTGCGGTAAAAATTGAAACCAAACTCTGGTCAGCTTGCATTCAATGTGTTTTTTAGAAAAATAACGCTAAAGTAATAATAACCTTATAGCCTAACACACAAAAGTATACAGTGTACACATGAACCAGGGTGATTAGCCTGAGTGAATGCGCATCATTGTTACTTTCACATCTTGCCATGATCTAAGCCAGGGGTGGGCAACATACGGCCCGCGGGCCGGATCCGGCCCGCGACGGGATTTTGAGCGGCCCGCAGACAGTTTCCGGTCTTACATGATAATGTGGCCTGCGGCCACATTCTACCGCAATCCCTGTATTGCGTCACTGAATAAGTCCAAGTTTGCCAACCTGAGAAAGATGGCCATAAATCTACTTGTTCTGTTCGGGTCTACATACATTTATGAGCAAACATTTTCGACCATGAACATTAATAAGACAAAGCTGCGTTCCAATCTATTCAGGAATCCGGCCCGCCAAGTACTTCATTTTCTCATATCAGGCCCGCCGACCGAAGAAGTTGCCCGCCCCTGATCTAAGCAGACTCCCGGAAAAATCAATGCAATTCTTATGGGCATTCACCGTACAACATACTACTGCGGCAAAGTTTGCAGAACTCAAACAATTTTGACGAAAGCGCACTAATTTTGTGAGGCTAACCTTATCAGAAAAGCGTTGTTCGTTCCTCGATGATCGATGTCGTGACAGAAACCAGCGACGACCAAAGTGAATCTTTCCATTGGGGTGAAAATTTCAGAAATACCTGGAGTCTGTGAATAGCGCGTGACACCACTTTTAAGCAGAAGATAAAAAGACAAACCGTAAGAGGGCGCTAAAGAGCGCACGCAGCAAAGTGGATTGTGATGAATGAAAGGTATCAAGTATAGAAGTATGAGTGCACATAAAAAACACGGGCTTTTGAACAATTAATAACTTAGCAAATTCGTTGAAAATAATTGACCACATAGGAGCTATGCATGGCCTTAAAATAGCTTAAATCATTATTTCATTCACCATTGTGGCCGTTTTAAGTCGATCAAGCATCAGGAACATAGTATGTGCAACGTTGAAGCCATGTCGCCAGTTGTGGTAGGATACGGGACGATAACATCTTCTAACGGAGATCACCCAGCGCATCATTTTCTGCGACAGAAGAAGACACGCGTGGACTTGGTTTGAATTTAGTAAAAATATGCCTCCAAAACCTTCCTTTTCGCATAAACTCACTTATCTTCCAGCTTATGCTTTTACCTCTTTCGGAATTTTGAATAAATTGAATGCGTCCAGATCTTCAAACATCCTCATCGCTCCAAGCACCGTCTCATCATTCGTCATCGGAAGATCAGAGAAGGAGAATTGATAAAGGTTGTATTTCTCCCCCTCTGGGACGGGTTCGTTCTGTTAAAAATACTTTGCATTTGTGCAGTAGTCTGATAACCACATTGGCAATAGGGTAAGCGTCATTATCTAGCGTACAAAGTTAACATACTTAACACTTTAATATACAGTACAAATGTTAAAAGAAATTTCATTCAAATAGGTTCTGCACTTACAATCACTCGGTCCACTTCCTCCGCGAAAGCTCTGGTGTGAAATCGTACAATATCGTCGGCAACATCAGTCTTGGCTTTGTTTATTACGATGGAGTTAAATCCGTTGGCAAACAAGAGTCCATTCATGATGTACGGGCGCACTGACTACAAAAAGCATATAACAGATTACGTTTTATCTTATGACGTCAAATTATGCTTTGACCTAGACTTCCACTATTGAATGCAAAATATTACATTTACTGCAACGTTTATAGCCTAAACGAAAATATACAGCATGGCAATGAGAATCTTTTCACATGATATAAAATGTGCATGGGACCAATTCAATTTTTTCTATAGCACTAACACAATATTAAATGTACTTGATTGTAATTGTAATTGTAATTACTGAGAAAAAAAGTAAGGAAATAACGAGCGAATGAAGAATTTCTACTTTTTGGTTAAATTCAAGTTTAGACCTCAATTATTGCTTCATCATTTTCATCAAATCCCTTCTTTTTATTTGCGAGATGCAGAACCCCAAGCAATCTATCTGCCTCGTCATAATAAGGAACACAAAGAACTGATTTAAGGCTAAATTCTTTCTTGGCATCCTGAAAGCAAATTGTAAACCATCTTTGATAATAATTATAGGCTATACTTTAGCTTGGTTTTCAACAGTTTTCTTTTCATTTACAATTTCTATAAAATCATAAAAAATTTTTGCTTTTCCATTTTCAAATGGATTTAATATCACAACATTTCATCACAAGTTACATCTTTGAGATGTATTTTTAATATTTAACATGCAACTTTGAGGCTTACCAAATTGTCATAATATTATCAGACCTTGAATATCATTGAGTAACATAACATAACTGAACATAACATACCTCCAACTTAAACTCTGAGAAAGGTGTAATTTTTCCCATGTTTAACATCTATAGAATAAACAGAATTATTAAGATAAAGTTTTCTACAATTCAAGTTAAAAAAACGTGTTGAAACATTCAACTACGTATACCAGAATCAGTCAAGAGGAATTTTTGTTTTTTACCTTTTTGGTTTCGACAACTTTTTGAATAACTTTGTGACTAAATATCCAGTCATTCTTTTTTAACCTGAAAGTAAAAAATCGCACAAAACCGCAAAATAAACACAAAATGTCATGTTTGCAAAGCTTAAAACAAACTCTTTGTCAGGAAACGAAATATGTGTATCTAAGTTCTCACTTGATAACATCAACCTTGTTGCTCACTTCTTCTTCGTCGTCATCAAAGAGACCTCCCTTTGATTTTTGTATAAGCATGTCGTAGGATCTTGCAAATTGCAAACAACCTTCGATATTACAGTTGTCAACCAGTGCAATTGCTAACGTGTATCGCTCGCAGGTGATTAGTTCCGATATTTGATGAATGACCTCCTTATTGACATCGTCATACGATCGACTCGGCCACAACTTCGCGATTCTTCCCGAAAGTGTCTCTTGTAGCTGCATAAAGAACAAGATCAATTTCAGTGATTATGTTACGATTAGACAAACATTAAGCACAATTCAAAAGTGAAGCCTTGAAAATGGACTCACAAATTTAAAACCTTTATTCAAATTTAACACTCATGTTTATCTGTGTCTACACAAAACCCAGTATTTCAATACATCAAAAAACATCGCAGTCAATGTTTACCGTTGCTGCTTGTTGTAGCCGTTTTATTTGACTTGAATGTCGACTGTTTTGTATTGCAAGTACACAGAGAACAACAAAATGATCCAGAACCTAAAAAATTGAAATACTAAATACATGTACATAAACCTAGATACAAAAAATATCAACACATCATACTGCAAGTGCTACACATGTGAAAAGAAAATTATAATCTTACGCACTCTTTTCTATTTTATTGGAAAACCTTTGATACAAAATGTGGTTATCCTGTTACCAGAATTAGACAACAACGAGGAAAAGAAATCAAAAACAGCTTTAACCTCTTCATCTTTTTCTGTAAAAGGCTCCTCCGATTTCTTATTTACAACTTCTGCTACACCCACAACCCTATCTTCTTTTTCTAATATCAGGGGATGACATAAGATGTCTCTGGTTTCAAATCCAGTCTTGTTGTCGATTGTTTTGTTAAAATTCTGGTGCTACAAAACATTATGCAACAAAGCTGTTAACAATGCAATTCTCTTTACGCTAATGCACATGACTTCATAAGCAATAGTATGTAACATACTGTCTATAATAAATAGTAAGATAAGCTTTATTTTAAGATATTTTTATCCGAATTTAGCCTAAACAAGTAATACAGCACAGAACGTAAAACATTACCTTACATAAAACATTACCTCATAGGCATTAGCAACATTTATGGGAGTCTTGGTACTCGCTACTAGCCCAGCAATTCCGACAGTTATTGGTACAACCAGTTCATTTTTAGCATCACAAACCACATCTTTAAAGGTAGACTTGGAAGTTATATTCCACAGGCGTGAAGCAAGTTCCTTGCCATCACCCTAAGCACAGGTTCGAAGTAACATATTATGGTGCATTTGCAATGTCTCAACTACTACTCGATCAGCTGTAGTACTTTGGCATTTAGCCATAGTAAACACATGTTGAATCATTATTAATGTGCAGTAAACAATGTGTATTGTGTAGGTGTCATTATCTATTATATTTTTATTTTACTTTCAACTTATTGACCAATTGAATGCAAAATATAACAGAAAAGGGTGTTTGCCTGATAGGCGAATGTTAATTTTACGTCTTGGTTCTTTTAGAGCTGTTTTAACTTGTTTCCCATCAAATAAATGTCACCGGTTTAGAGAACGTTTTTAGCCATAGCCCACAGACTATTTTTTCTTGGCCCAAATTCGTTTGAAAAAAGAAGTTTGGCAATAATATTGCTTACTAAATTCGTAATATATCTATAACCATCTCAATAACAGTTTTAACTAAACAAAACACATTCGCAGTCAATCCGTACAATCCTGGTGATTAACGTCAACATTACGGTTGCGGGCCACCGTTTGAAAATCGCCAAGCTTGTCAAACCTTCAAATAAATTAAGTCATGAAAAGCGATTGTTGCGTTTTCGTCTTCCGTGATTCCCCATGCTTTCATGTTAGGTGCTTCCCCTCACTAACAACCTATTTTTTTGTACGGACACAAGCTAGTTTGGTTACTTGGTTCTACTTTACATATTTTTTATAGTTATACAGAATGTGAAGTTGGTTGGTTTCCCCTTTACCTGATAGCTTAATCGTTTGCCTATCAACAGATGAACTTGATTATCGGTTTTTGCCTGTGGTTACTTATTTGCAAATAAATTTGGTTATTTGCTTACACTGTTGTTAAATTTGAAGAAGTTTTTATAAATTCCAATTGATACAAATCCAAACAGTCAAACTTAACTTTTATTTCTAAAATTTTACATCAACTTCGTAAACAACTTCATCGCGCTTTTCAAAATGACGTCATAATTATATCTAAATATCAAGTTAAATGCTTTCAAATTGCATTGGTGGTCGTAATCGATGGGCTACGTAAAAAAGCAGCTTTTTTTGCAAATAATACGTATTATACGTAAGCTGTTAACTGCTAAACAACTTCGCGCTTGAAATATGTAAGAAAAAAAATTCATAAATAACTTTATCCATGAATAGGTAAAGTCTAACAAGTTATTGACAGGTTATCAACTTCGCTCTGGTTTGCACGAAAATGCTGTAGTGCTCTTTTCGAGTTTGGTTAATGATGCCTATATTTAGTGATAAAAGGATAACCCTCGGAAATGTCAAAACATACCTTTGCGTTATCTCGCATCCAAAACAAACTGCATCTTTCCGCGTTTAGGAGCTCGGCGACGTGACGTAGAGCGCTGAAGCAAAACTTATCAGGATCTTCAGTTGTGGCGAGTTCTCGTGCTAAATCGATCAATCGAGCGTCTTCACTGAAACAAAAATGTTCCTTAATCAGTGTTACACAGAAGAAATTAAAAAAATGGATGAATGCTAGAATGGTCTTGTAAGAGGTTAAAAATGATGAAGGATTTTTTGCAGCAAAATTCATTGAAAATGAAAGGGAAGTGACGTCTTACCGAAGACCACGTTTATGAGAGCGTTTTTTTGTGGGCTTGGAACAAGATTTTTCTGTCTGACCGTGCAGAACAAACGCGTTTCGACTCGCCTTTGACCTCAAGTCGTTCCATTTCAACTTGCTGGAAGACGAGGAACGATTTTGTGAAGCTGGAGTGCTGACAACATTTTTGACAATTAGCTTTCGAGGAACTTTAGACAGTTCATTGGATTGCTTAACGGTGTCTTCAAGTCGACATGGTTTCACAAGTTTATTAGATTTAGCTGATAAACCATTCAAGTCTCTGGTAGGACGATTTCGTAAATATTCACTAAGAAATTTAGGGTTATATTCCAAGTAATTAGTAACTGCTTTTTGCATCTTCCGTTGCAAGTACTGGGCCAGAAACTCTGGATGATCTTCCAAAAATCCTTCCACTTCATTCATCTTGGCCATGGCGGAATTTGGTTTACTTGTCTTACTCCAGAAACAGTTAAAGTAGCCTATAGGGGTTAGGCTATGCTTGACACAGTGTTGTGTTATTGATCATCATGCAAGGCAAGATATAAGCTACGATTACACAGCTCTCAGACCCTTGGTATGAGAAATTATACAAGCAGAAGATAATTACATTCAAAGTCCAAGTGACGACATCTTTCCCCAAGCGTTACACACTAAAGATGCAACGACTTGAAAATTTCGCAAAACTAAAAGCTCAAATTATCTATAGTTTTAAAGTATAGAAAATAGAAACAAGTCCCTATAATTTCTATTTATCAGCAAGTTTATCAGTAGAAGGTGAGGCTGGATGAATGGTATCTGACGCTGGGTGCTTTCTGTAGAAAGTATATTGCAAGTACTAAAACTAAAAAAAGTTACGTGGAAGATATGTGATTAATATTGACATAATAAAAAACACCACGTGGTGAAAATCACATTCAAATATATATAAATGTCGTTGGTTAGCGTATTGCGTCGTCACTTATGAGGTAGCACATGATATGTGTTACATGTTTTGTACGCGTATGGAGATAAACGGAGTGCACTGTTTTTCCAACTGAAAACAAAACATACGTTTGAAAAACAAAACCAACTTAACTTGAGTTTAGCAACAAACCCCAAAATCAAACAAAGCTGAAACATCCCCACAAGCGGTGTTTTTCTCTTTAACCGACTACAACAGTGCGAGGGCTAACGGACTTGCGAAGGACGTCATAGGACTCCCATAAATCAAAAACGAGAGCAAATATAAGCACGAGATGTGGTGAGAGCGGCACAAGGAAAGGCAATAAAGTTTACGAGCAAGAATATGGCGATCAATTTGCTGCCTGACGTTTATACAACTCTGACTCTGCGAAGGCTGTGCCGAAGGGGTTTCGGCGTCAATTCAAAAATACGTCAATGTCATAAATGATTTAATACAATTTACGCAAAACCATGTAATGGCCTTTTCGACAAAGTCGAATTGTCTTTCTAATTACACAGTACCCAAGTAACATTATAGCATATCGCGCATCTTGGAAAAATTCCTTATGCTTGATGGAATGTTAAATCAAAATGCGGTTACAGTTAGTTTTTACAGAAATATTTTTAAGTAATCCCAGAAGAAACCATTTTTTTTTTCTTCACAAACATACAAAAACATTTAAGTCCAACCACAGAGATATTTCCGTAATATAGGCGCCATGTGTAGCATTTGTTGTGGTGTTTGTGACGCAACAAACTTTCACTTATCCACGCGATGTATCTGGAAAAAAATCAATATACTCTTTGCTATTATATACATCGACATACCAAAACCTGTATCAAAATTACCGGTCTTCGAAAGAAGAGCTGTGAATAAATATTGAAGAGCAATAAATATTGCTTTTAAATATTGAAGAGTTAAATTACAATACTTTTTGACCGTTTTTCGCTTGAAAAAACTATAACAACTTTTATTTCATACATTTGTCATATGTCACATGCTTCATGTTGTTGTACAATGGTGCTAAATAATTTCGAAAATCATGTGATTTTAAATCGTTAAAAATGATTCCATATAAGCTGACTTTGATTTTCCATTTCTACAATTAAGCCTGCCAGTGACGTTAATTATCAAATCTACTAAGATTTATCTCGAGTCAGAGCACGTGAGCTTAATCAGGAGTCTTCAACACAAAACCTCATAATAAGTTCCCAAGGCAACTCCCTAAGTTCAGCATACTAGGTACAAGTCAAATTAACAAGAACGCGTTATAATTAGGAGCCACATAATGTATATCAACTTTTCCCCTTGCAGTTTTCTTTTGCAATAACTACACCCAAAAGACATTTGCAAATCGATAAATTAGGCTTTGCGGGAAGGAAATTATCTTTTAAACACTAAATATGCCAGGTGCTTATAGCTTCGACAAACAATAATGATAAAAACATTTCTCAACGGAGCATAACGTTGAATATAGTGGGTTTCTAGCGAGGTGGAATCACCCGTTATCGATCCATATTTACTTCATTGAGACTTGGTCTCATATTTTTCGATATTTTAACATCACGTCTATGCAGTTATCCCCCCTGTTTCCATCTAAATTGGTAACCCGCTCATTTTTGTCATTCTGGGGTCATCAGCATGCCAGCGGAGAAGTGACAATTGAAAATAAAAAGGATCAACACTTCGCAACTTGTATATTTTAGCATTATTTTAGTATACGTTAAATCGAATCTATGCTGTCACTGAACACGAAGTCAAATAATTTTGCTGTAAACTTAAGGAAATCCGGTTATTCGGCGACGTGTAGTGTTGGTTCAACTGAAGTGAAGTAAAAGTTCTGACCTTGGCTCGAATATGACAAATCGTTTGTAATTTCACCTAAGCCTTGGCAATGACAATTTAGTCAAGTTTATCGACCACACGGACATATTCACTTCTTTTCCATTCACTTGTGATTTGCGAAAAATCCTTCAGAGGAAATTAAGTTATAACATTTAAGTTTTTGCCAAAGCAAATCCTAATTTAACATTGCTCTTATTCATTGCAGATGCTTGTAATTAGCACGGAGATTTGCAAACAGCAGACTGCAAGAGCGTGTCCTTATCAAAGCATATTTAGGGTAACCTTAGCGACCACTGCGTCATTTCCAACGGAGAACAACGCAAAATTGACGCTTGAAAACGCCGCACTAGATAATCTAATAATACAAGCTTGTAATAACAGTCTAAGTAAATATCTTGACTAAAATAACCACCCTATTTGCTGAGCTATATTCATAGATTGATAGATAGACTCACAACGCAATAGTGCTCAGCATTGAACAGCGAAAATGGTGACGAAACAATTGCAAAGCAACCATTACAATCTACTCGCTAAAACTATCGATCATAACATGTGTGGCTGTCAAGCCATAATCCAAGTGTACAATATGGTGGTTCTATTACTGTTGTAAAATCGGATTATTAGGCTATTATACTAAGTGATAAGATGGAAGCGAAAATTTATACTAAAGCAAAAACATTCGATTTGGAACAGAATTATAACTTTTTATTTTAGGTCATCCCCAGTTCATTAAAATAAAAAATAAAAAAACCAAATATCTGACGACATTAACCTGGGCAAATTTCCGTCAAATCGGTTTTTGAATAGGTTATGTTTTCGGGCTTGACTATACCGTTGACATTTACGAGCTGGTGAATTATAAAATTTCGTGTTTACTAGGTTCATAAAACATATATTATTGCCACAAGGCAATATAACTTTAAGGCATTAATAATGGCATGGGTATGTGTATTAGAAATGTCAGCTTCAATTCGTCGATCGATGTAATATCAGCTTTGACTCCCGCTGGAAATATGCCAGCCATGCAGATAACAAATAAAGTATTAAATAGCCAGTGTGTGTGCTGTCTTCTGGACTTTGGAACTTGACATGATTTCGATAAAAATTAAATTCTAAAGTTGAACGGTGAACGGTGAAAATAACTGACCGCAGACTCTTCGACTATATCAGAAGAATTAATCTGTGCACAACGACGTTTCTTCACCATCACAGAAAATGACGATAGCAGGCTGTACAATAAAAGATGTGCATTGTGCAGTAGGCTACCGGTCACATAGCTGCGATTCAATTGAACGAACGACGCATCAATTTCCGAGGCAAACAAAATCTGAGGTCTTCGGACCATTTCTTGCAATCACGGAAGAATAGCTAGAATAACTGAATTTGCCTCATACGCCCAAGCTTTACCGTTAATTGTTTTCGTGTGCCCAAACGTGTGTAAATAATTAAATACATATCTATATTCTTTGGCAGGTGCACAGGGCCTGGTGCATAAGATTGCAGACAACAACTCTAAATGCATTTTGCGTCCAACTTATAAATAATTCACTGCAGTGGACCACTTTGATTAAAAAAGGAAAGGCGAAGCGGTAACACTTCAGTGGTAATGTTGTATGCATATTGCTTACCCTGGATACAGCCTATACTTGTCACACGTCTAACGCCTAATAAATCAAGCCGAACAGTTAGGCCTTACTTCCAAAACAGAGAAGCGAAATAGAGAGAATGCGTTACCTCTTATTGTTGTTTTCCATCGCCTTGAAGCAACTTGGAAGCAGTTACCAGCTGTGAAAGATTTGTTTAAATATTTATGGCTTCGGCCTTCACTGCGTGTGAACCTTGTTGTCTGGAAGCTGTACAAAGCAGGCAATGTTACAATGATCGCGTTTTGGCTTCTCGCGCGCTTCATCCAAGAAAACTAACTCACACACTCTTTGCCCATCCTAGTATGAACAAATTTTTCAGCAACTACTAAAATATTTTCAATAAATGCCAAAAATCTGGAAAAGTAAACAAGTTAATTTTTCAAGCGTTGTAACGATAGTTAAATAAAACCAAATCAATACCCGAAAAGCTTAACTTCAGCCCACATTTAGCTGCAGTTTTTCGTAATAGTTGTTATTGGATGACAGCAAGCCAATAACCTTAGTCTACTGCTTACATGGATTTCTTAAGAAAATCTTTTCATTGATCCAGCAGACTATCTTTTCTGGACTTTTGTCCTCTTAGATATGGCTTACCATACTTAGATTGATAGCGCACGCCCGTAGACAGTTTGTTATAAGAAGCGTAGTGCTGAGTTAAGACAAATATTTGCTAAAATATTCCAAACTAATCCCAAAATACCTTCGTTGCTTCCACTTAAACCAAATGGACCGTTATCTGTCCAGAAATATGTCAAAGACTCTCAAACTTTGACACAGCGCAGGTCGCCCCATTCAAATACTGACAAAATGGGCATTGGACAGTTCTTTTCATACATTAATTTCATGGAATGAGTGTCCAGCCATTAAACTAAGTGCATTTGAGGATCAAGTGCTCAACTTAAACAATTAAAGGACGGTCTGCATTCAGTTTGTTTATAGCCTACTTGTGGCCATTATCAACGCTTTCAATTTCTGCTTGCTTGGCTGATGTCAATTATAACCTACGTTCAAATTTAATTGACTACGACTTTCAAACTCAAACAAGCAAACCATTTGCCCTGTGAAACTCTTTTTTGCAAACATTGGTTTTAAACGTATTTAAAGATCCGTTCATGAAGGCATTGACAGCAAAGTGACGTCTTCGCAATATTTAACCAGGATTGCTTAACCGCGACTGTTAGGTTCTGTTAAACAGCCAAAGCTTGAACCACCAGTCTAAGCCCTTTCCCACGCAATACGTGGATTTGGCGGAAGTCTGACCTTTGCTGGCAGCAAAGCCACCGTTCCAAGTGACAAGCTCCTTCACTGATCTACGTCAGTCGCACACGCGTTACATCAGTTGTACGTACAACGGTAACCAAGCTTAGGATTGAAAACCCCGAGTTGAGTTCAACTTATTCAGGTAGGTCTACATCAAAGCAAGTCAATCAGCATTTGTGATCTTCGGCGAAAAATATTTTAGGACCTCACTTGCGTCCTCTGTTTGTTTGCAACAAAGTCTTCTGGCAGTCGTCATTGGTTATCTCTGGAGACTGGAGAGCGACACTCAGCGAAACTGTAATCAATATACAAAGGCTAATCATAACTTTATAGCCAAGGCTTAAAAAGCTACGAAGCTTTACATTTCGTGGGTTAATTATAGTAGGCCGTTAAAAATAATTTAATCTGTCTCCGTTGTATGTCTGTCTCTACCTGGTCTGTATAGCTTCTTCCATAAAATGTAGGAAACATGAAGGCACTGTACGTCTAAAGCAATGTAATGGCCTACTTAATACAGTACTTGCGTTTTGCTGAATCCCTTCAAAATACCTTGAACTAGGTCCCATTTAATACCACACGTTGTGCAGTTTACGCCTTCACTAACCCCAAGTTAGCTACAATGCAATTGGTATTACAATATTTATTTTTGCATCTTGGGTCTGCTTAAATAGACTACACCACAACAAGCTTTAGAAAGCGATTTTATAGATGATTAAATTAATAAAATTATAATTCGTTCCTTAATATTTCCTCTTAACACCAGCTTCGTCTTTATTTTAGTGGTTAACATAGTAACCTAAACCTAAGTTAAATCCACATTCTAATCAAAATCTAACTCCAATAAAATCTTAAATAGCTAAGATCAACTTTTTACATACCCATTCTCCTAACCAAAACTTTCAGCTAGATAAATACTTTTCCATAACCACTTTATTAGGCTGCTGGGTGACATCAAAAAAATATGATACGAGATGTCTGCAACAGAGAATGAAGTCGTCTTAACCGATGGCCCTAAAACTCCCAAGGACAATAAAATCAATAGCAAGATACATTGAACTAGAGACGCGTATTTTCATCAGACAACGGTCGACTAATGTGATTGAATTCCTGTCCTTTTAAGTCGCACACCTGTACAATCCGGCGCACTTTGGCCGATCCATTGGAATCAGATTTTACAGGTTCATGTTCGTTTTTTCACGCCTGGCTGATTCTGACACATCATAACAATAGACGTGACGACATTCGCTTGCTCAAGCGAAATTGCTTCTGAAATATTTACCCGTGTAGGCTGCAATGCATGCAGTTTATAAAACTCAGAAAATCTACAACGTCATTATCTAAGCAATATGAAGATGCGTTCGTCACAGTCACTGACTCACTGCTAGCGCGTTGTTGCTTTTTTAAGGTTTTGGTTGCTTTGACAAGCTTCTGCTATATAATTGATACATATATTGTTTATCGTTTCCGTTGTTCCCGCTTTTTTATCACCTTAATGGAATCCACGGAACGATCTCAACAACGGGAAAGCGACAAACACTGGTGATTTCATATCGACCGGAAAGGAGATTGCCCATAAAATAATACGCGTAACATCACATGTACGTTAGACTGCACTGTAGACTTTCGATACAAACAACAACATCCAGAAGAATTTCAAGCTACTAGTCTCTCAAACTAAGCTTGGTCGTTTATTAATGAGAACTGGATTTCAGCAGATGAAAATGCATACGTTATAAAGATGCAATAACGACAGGTTTTATCTAATATTCAAATCTGGTATTTATCTGCACAATTGTTTGAAACCATGCACTCGAAGTGGCACTTGTGGGAAAACTAGAAAGCATCAAACGCCTAATTCATCGTCACAAGAAGTTTTAAAACAAAGTCAATACCTTAAAGCTTATACCAGAATAATCTTAAGCATGCAATAAAAAATCCGAATCACGCATTTTGGGAAATTTATGGAAATACTATTCCCAAAACTAACTCAGAAATTTCACTAAAAATTCGAAACTGTCGTCAAATTTTGCGATGCCTTATACCCCTTGCACAGCGGAACATACGAGATTTTATTGTATTCTCGCGTTGATGTTTTTACGTTGCAGAAATTTTACAGCTTTATGCAACCAATTGAAGGCGCACGTCATGAAAATGCAGAATGAGGTGTCAAAGGTAAGGCAACTAAACATTTTATAACAGAGTGCGACAAAAAACTTGTAACAATACTTCAGTTACAAAACTTGAATTACTAAGTTTAGTATGATTTCGCATAGATTGATTGATAAAGAATATGCAATGAAAGAATGGGACTAGTTTATTGATGCTGTATATCCTCAATCTTATCACAGCTCAGAGAATCGAATTTGAAGTAGTAAAGTGGCAACGAGTAAAAATATTGTTAAAACATTGACACCAGATTGAGACACCAGTATTTACAGAATATTTTGTTATTTCTGTCATTTTTTCGTTAACTTGAAATGATAAAACCACCTCAAGTTGCATAAAACGCAGCAAACACAAAAAATCCAAATTAGTAATTAAAACATATACAAAATGACACGCTGTAAACGAAACCTTTTTCTTGGTTTGTAAATGATGTTTGTTCGTGTAGGTACAGTCAAATTTACACTTTGACACTTAACTTTGTTATAGCCTTTAGGCTGAGGATTGCTGTGGTTGAAAAAATGTAAGTTTGTGTGGGAATAAATACAAACGCCTCTTCTTCAAAGCAGCAGTACATAAATAAATAATTATTAAAAGTAGTCAATAAAAAGTTAAAAGCTGACCTTACCGTGAAAGATAGGTTCATGAAATTGGCAGAAACTAAGACAGAAACAGCGATATAAGTTGGAGTTATATAAAAGAGCTTTGTGTATTTTGCGTGTGCAAAATCACTTCATGATATCTTGATGTATAGATGACAGTAAAGTTAAGAAGAATGACAACGAAAACCTTTGATGGTTGGTTGTTTTAAGTGGTAGTGTTTGGGAAACTGATTTGCGAATGAGAGATGGCTGGAATGGAGGACAATGAACACAATGGAAGACGCATGTACCACCGTACTGTTAAGCGGGCACCTCATGCAAACGTTGGCTGGTTTTCTTCCTCAAAACTTGATGATTCATCAAGTAATCCAACATTAACCATTCGTTTTCGGCCGCATCGTTTGTTATAATAGAATATCTGGCTCAAAATCTAAGAAAATTCAAAAAATTTAATAAAAAATTATGTTAAGTTACAGTAGTTTGAAAAAGAACAAAAGTAATCTGACTGATGGGTAGTTGTAAAAATTAAAGCGATCCACCGCGACTGACGAAAATACTACATATACAATATTTCTAACCAACAGCATAAGCAACCATTAACAATTAAACATACAGCAAAGTCCAATGAGAGGGTTCCAATAGATCCAATCAACCAGGGAAGATGAAAAACTATGAATTCACCCCATGTGTGTCCTGGGTCTGGGTCCTGTAATAGAATCTGGAACACAAGATTAGAGAAATTGTATTTAAAACAATTCAAGACAAACAATTTAAGTTAATGCATTTTCTAACTAGAACAAGCAGATTTTTAGCAAATTCAAAAAATTTTGCTTCTTTCTTCCCAAATGTCGTGATGTAATCCATGTAATAATGTCCTGATACATTTTGCCGGTCACTGGCAATATCAGCAACGGAGAACTGTATGTTAAACAATACTTACAGATGTTCCATAAAGTGTGTTGCCGGCAACAGCGAGGAAGAACATCATAAATGATACTCCTTCAGTTTCTCCGCGACGATACTGCAAAATTTTGTAATTTAATTAACAGCTGGCCCCGATCGGAATGCGATGTGATCATTGAGTATAATGTAATAAAATGTGCAAATCATTTCCTGTTTAGCAAAATTCAGTTTTAACGCCCATATTACAAATAAATAATTAATTCATCGTGTATCCTTGCTGAGAACCAGCATCGCGACAGTTCAAACCCAACCAATATAACCTACAATTTTTGGGTACAGGGCTAGAGGGTTAGAATTGTCATATAAGCTGTGAACGTATTAGCACAGTGAATGGAAGCTCAAATTAAATAGGAAAAATGCACCTACTGACACTTACATTTTTCAAAATCTGAGGTAATCTCGATCCAAGATAAAACAAAGAAGAAATGCAGCCAATAGCATATCCAATGATTGTCTTTGTGGTCTGTATTAAAGATTACATAATTAGTTTACATAATCTCATCTCACTGTGGTAACGTTAACTTTTCCACAAAAGTGCAGAGTTTGCACTATTTTAGCCTAGTTAGCTAAACTACAACAGCTTTGACCTGCAATTGTGCCTCAGGTGCACAACCTAATTTGCTGTAACAGCGTATGCTGTAATATTTTCAGCAGAAAATATTTACTGAATTTAACTTATGTAAGGTTTTGCAAGTACAACTCTTTCAAAGTATGGTGTGATTGCAACAACAAAACTTAACGCAACAACTTAAATTCACTGAAGACAAACATCAAGCATACTTTCTGTGCCATGGTACAGATATTACAAATGCTTAAAGTAGGTTAAGAATCTGGCATGGGGAACTGTAATTAAAACTTTAACTTCAACACACAGAAGCTAAGTCAAAATCCAAAACAAATAGTGATTTATAAAATACTAAATTATTATTATAAAATTGGTGAATGCAAATTGCACAAACTTGAGCGACATTCCGATACTATTCATGCTAATACTAATGTATGATAAGCAATGAGTTTAATCATTTTGTCATATATGAGTTACCCATTCTATAAATGGAGGATCCTTGCCCACAGAAAGCAAAGTTCTACCAATCCTATTGCTGCTGGAATAAGAGTCGACTGAATTACGTTCAAAATGCATCATGGTCAGCGGCAAGAATACCATCAAACACACACAACAGAGAATTCTTTGGCTTCCTTGTGCTGAAGTCATGGCATCATTAATAATACCATGTCGATCTACAAAAAGTATATGTTTAAGAGAAAGAAATCCCAAACGATTTTGAAAATTTGCAATAAACATGCCACTATTGCGTTAAATTTAAACAAAGTATATAAATGAAATAAACTTACCAGTGATATAAAATACAATCCAAAAATTTTAGTGACTTATCATAACGTGCTTTAAAATGTAACAGTACCAACACACCTTCTGCTATTCGGCGATGTTTCCAAGCATAGTAAGAAAACTGCACAATCATTATGAGATCCATAGAAACATAATACACAGCAGTGTAAAGTTGGATCGGGAATTGATTTGTCAAAATGCAACCCACCTGAAATGAAACAAAATGTTTAACTCTAAAGCATTTACTATCTTTGTGTAAAATATTCATATGTAGCTGGAAAATTGTGTATTCCATGTTACTGGAAAATTTATTAGACTGTAGGTACTTAATATATGCAACTAATCAGTCATAGGTTTTACTTGTTAAAGTTGTTTGACATGATTCATACAGGTAATGCAATAGTATACTTTTTAGGATATTAGACTTAAACATGATAAAATAACAAATTTCGCAAAATTAAAAATATGAAGTATATAAAAAGCAAGATACCAAGTTACTGCTGTCGCCAAATAGCCACAACAACAAAAACCAAATGGAGAGCGCTTCTTCACACTTGCCATTTTTGTAATTCTCATAAAGTTGCCTGCAAATAACATACATGCGCCGAGTACATAGTCAGTAGACCAATATAACAATATGCCCTAGTCATCAATTTCAGCTTACGGTATTGAGGCACAAATCCAACAAAGTATTGAAATCAGTCCTAAAATAAATCCAACTTCTTCTTTCGTATTATAGATGCACTCGTCAAATATATCATACACCCATGGAATAGGATTTTCTTTTAAACAGGATAAGTTGTTGTTACCACTTTCATTGCCAAATGTTGCAATATAATTTGCCTCAAATACAGCACTCAGTGGTTTTATTGGATACATAATTTTAAATGTATTCTATATACAGAAATTTTATATACAAATTATAAGTTGTATCTACAAATACAGAAATAGAAAATATGAGTCTAGTGCACAACAACGCGATGCAATAATTTGTAGATTGGACTCTTGCTACTTAAATTGTGATGTCATTTGGTTGTGCACTTTTGCACTAGACCCTAATAATCATATACACAAGCTGTGGTGCTTAAATATCAAGAGAGTCTAAAGTTTATAATCAGCAGTTTAAGTCGTTCATATTGTTTAGGCCTATATATGCCTATTAATATAATCAGCTTTACCTTTGAAATGATAAGCTAGTACTGTAGTACACTACAGAACTATGATCGTTTATTCAAGTTTACTGTTTAGTCTCAAGTACACATTATTCGTACATGCGTACTAAACCAATGCTACCAAATTCTGACATCACAAACACCTACATGGCTGAGCAGTATGCACTTCTGTACAAATCCTTTCCTTTCCTGTACAAATCCTTTGTGCCGGTACAGTATCAGTTTATCAAGGCAAGACGGTTCCAGTGTGCTTATAAACACAATAACTCGATCAAAAGACCCTTTTTTCTTGGCACTCACGCTTTCTTGTTTTTCTCCGACCTAATTACAGATGAAGCTGCTTAAAGTAGGTAAAGCGCAAGACACATCGAACGTTAGGCTTCCTGTTACAAAGTGGTCGTCGATCACGAGCTCTTTGTTACAAAACAGCTGGAAATATAAGTAAACAAAACAATTCAATCACGTGATGACAGCTCAAAGTACATTAAGCTCGACGCCACATTATGAGATAGGATGTGGCCTGTGGGCAGCTTCTTTTATGTATTACATTGACCATTAATCAAAAGGAAAAAGTAGGTCATATCTTAGCAACGGGCCGGTACATCGAAAAATCAAATGGCAAAGCCTTTAAATGTAAACAATAAAGGAACTGACACCGCAAAGTAGGTCATGGCGTCACGCTGCCCGTTTTAAGATAGGCTGTTGGGTTAGTGAGAGGAGAATGGGTATGCAAAAGATTTTAGTAATTTAGGGTTTAGTTGGGGTTAAATTTCGATTAAAATGCTACTATATTATAACATTGTGTTAGGTTAACGAGACACTGGGGAAAATAGTTTAGAGCGTATAATTTTTCTAGTAAAATAGTGACAACCAGCATAATAATTATTTAACCCTTTAGCGCCAAAAATCTCCTCCGCCCTAAAACCATGCTAAACTATGACATTAAGCGTGGCAAAAACAAAAAAATGATTTCAATTAACTTATGCTTGCATATGTAAGCACTTTCCAAATCAAATAGGCTAAATAGGCCTATATCTAAAGGCCGCTTATATAATTGATTTACGCATGGGCTTGTGGCGGTTAGCACCATCATACCCTCATACCATGAGCAATTGACTTTAATTTCTTTGATTTACAGAATTCTTTACTTTTCTTCATTAATTATAGTTTATTATACTTTGCGTTGTATAATTTTCCGTTCGACTTTTGGCATAAGACCGATTCGTTTATTTTATTTTTTCAGTTGGCGAGTGATCAAATAGGCCTACAGTTTTTTACTTCTACGAGTGGACCGATCTGTTTCTGTGGAAGTGCTGACGAGAACGACACGCTACTTCCCAGAGAAGTTAGACTACAAGTTTTTACGGGAGTCATTTGGGTCGATCGGCAGGGACCGCCACAGGCTAGTATTGATTGTTTGGTAATAGCGAAACACAACTGACTTGTACATACACGATTCTTTCATTTCAATTTTACACCCTTGTACTAACCGGATACGCGGAAAAAGATGGCAGCAAAAATTATGTTGTGGAAGATAACGATAGCCTATTGATAAAACAGCTGAATACAGCTAACAGATATATAATATTTACAAGCACATGTTTCGGTTGATAGGCCTAGTCCTACTATTTACAAGCATTTTCAATGCATAGATAAAAACTGCCGCAGTATTTGTGCTAGCATGGATTGTTTCTATAATTTTGGTTCTTTTGGTATTTCTGTAACAAGTTTCACCCAAAATCATGAACTTAACTTGGCTATCGAGCATTTCACTTCCACAATCTAACGCTTGCTCGACAACAACTAAAACAAACCTGCCACGCCAGACGACAAACATCGCCCTTGTTCGTTAATTATATTTCATGACAATGCCCGGCTTAAAGTCATTGAAACTGAACAGGAAATGACCAGAGAAATAAACAAAAAGATCGAGACTAAGATTATTTAGTTGAACAAACGAAACTGGTTTGACTGTCCTGCACTACCTGGTTAAATGTGTCACTGTACTCCGAAACGTGCTAGTGGAAAAATCAACGGCTCTGATTTAGCATGTGCTCGGGGCCCAATTTTAACAAGTTTAAAAATATATAATCGGCTTAAATGCAACCCTGCCTGGCGATATCTTTTAAGAGGAATTTTGTATTTATATAACTAGTACGTTAATAGCTTTTTATGTTTGTGACCGTGTAACGTGGTACTAGCGTCACTAATTAGTATAATTTTAAACAGATTACAACCATTATCTAGGTGAAGCAACGTGGTAATATTGCTGACCTCGTAACCGACATAGGCCTAATATTTCAAAATGCAAAACAATTATTTTACAGGTTTGACCTGTTTGAATGAATGTAAAATCGGATTCACGAAAAAGCCCCGTCTTATATGATGTCTAGCAAACATAAAACACTGAGCTTAATCAACCAACATGGAAGATGTGATCAGATGATATTTGATGTATTTCTATAGAAATCTTCTATAGAAGATTTTTTTATAGGCCTACGAACTTAAAAAGTATCTTTCTTTGTGCACAAGTTTAATTGTATAATTTTTTTAAAACATCAAGACAAGAACTTGTTTTAAACTGAGGTTTACCGTACAAAGGTCGAACTAACCGTTTTAAGTTAAAAACAACAGGAATGGAAATTGTTATGTATGGCTAAGTTTTGAATGAGGCCATACAATTTTGTACATGTCGCGTTTAAAACCAGCTCAACAAAGAACCGGTAGTGTACGTAACAAACGAGACAATTTTCAAAACTTTGCGTTGACTCAATGCAAAAGTTTCTTGACGTTCTAAAAATTACCTTTACAATTTCTTACAAAAAAATGAGATTAGGATATATGTTAAACAACAACAAACGAAGTGACTGCTGGAAATTGCTGTTAAATAATAATTATTGACAATTTTAACTTAAAAAGTCAAAAAGTTGAAGTCGTTAATATTAAGAATGTGTATATCAGAATCTGCGCAAATAAACAATCTACAAGAACAAAACGTAACGTAATGATGCAACAAATCCATACATCCAGCCTATGCAAGCGATCTCCTCGGTAATTTATGACGTAAATGAGGTCAGGTCAGCAGCAAATAGAAATTTTTGTCACGTTCAAAATTACGAGCTGTCGCGACAAACTGTAAAATTTTTATTTAATTATCTTCATTATTTTATTATTTTATTTCAACGAAAAAACGTACTTTTTAAGCTTTTTGAAAAATTTTTCATAATTCAACTGAAATGTTTTACTGCAGCATCCAAAACCTAACCTAACTGATTTTTATATTATTTAAATCTATAACATCAATCCCAGCCTTTATCTTATGGTTGTCATTATTTAACCGGAAAACAATGTTTGAAGTTTTTTTACAGTTTCTTGTTAACCTAACTGAAATGTTTCCTCTATTCTAAGTCTAACTTCAATTAAACCGTAAATAAGTAAAATCAATTTTTAGCATACCTATTCTTCTAACATCTAACCTAACTGCCTACCTACCTACCTACCTAACTGCCTTATAGCAATGGGCTGCATGACCTATAGTTACGGTAATGTACGCATTGTCGTTTTAGAAAGGTTGGTATTTTTGTTTTCGGTAGAAAAACACTTAAATTAAGCAATAAATATTTTTTGCTGCCTGTTATAAACTGTTCTGTGTAATTGCTTCTGCTCTAAAACTTACAGTAGTTTATTACCTAATAATTGACCTTATAGGTTGCTAATACTTTTAAACCCCGGAAGCTCTAGCAGTTGTGTAAATCATCATATAGACTTATAGAGGTTAATATATTTAGACTTCAGACCAGTAGTCTTCAATCTTTTCTGAAAAATCGCCCTCTATGAAGGAGTTTCGCACCAAATTTTCCCGCAATATAATTTATGCATTGTCTGAATGTGTTGTTTGTTTTCTAAAATAGTTTTTGTGTATGATACGCATCCAAGTTAAAACAAAATAAAACTAACAAGAAAATCAAGATTTTCAGAGTAATACGTTTAATACAGTATACATTTAGTACAGCATTTAACAGAGTAGAGTAACGAAATTCAGTTGCAAAAAGTCGCAGGTATGAACAAGTGCAAGCCTATAATTGCGCCAGTTGTTTATGTACAAACATTTTCAAAGCATGATTTTCAGGTTGCAAGCTGGTCAACTCATAAAGTTGTATGTCATTTCTCCCAGTCGTGTTCGTGTCAAGAACATTGCGATATCTATTGCGCCAGTTCAGGCTTACTGCAGGCCAGCTGATAATAGACTTAACTGTCGTGTTGGGTGGGGTTCAATTACTTGTTTCGTGCTAGGCATATGGCGGTTGTCATCTGGATACCGGAATGGTCGAGTTGGTCATTACGTGTAGTGAAATAGAATGATATACAGTGCAATAGAGAGATATTCTGGACCGTGTTCCAACCTATTTCCTAAACGGTAAAAGTTCTTCATTTTTAAACACAATTTAAATATTTCTGTATTTCTTTTTTTTTGCAAATAAATGTGCAATACAGAGATATTCTGGACCGTGTCAAAATCGTAATCGTGATACTGGGATTGTCGCGTTGCCTTTGCGGTTGTTTAGCGAGATTCTTTAACTTTTATAGTAGCCTATTTGCTACACAGTAATAGCTTTTCATTTTTAAACTCAATTTTAAATATTTCTGTATTTCTTTTTTTCATATAAATGTAAGAAATAAAACAAAATACCGTAAACAAAAAGAACCGAAGACCTAAAACGCCTTTTTGCTTTTGAAAAATGGCTGCTAGCGGAAAAAAATCGTGCGTTTGAAGCTACTTTTCTGAGTTACTTGTTAACCTAAATTAAATCGTATAACATATTAACCTAAAGCTAACCTAAATTTACATTCTAATCTAAATCTAACTCCAATAAAATCTTAAATAGCTAAAATCAACTTTTTGCATACCCATTCTCTAACTTAACCGTCTATCTTTAACAACAGGCAGCGTGATCTTCATACGGAGAAATAGTCATTTGGTTAAACAATTGATCGAGATTGTGGGGTGGAAAGTATGCCTCCTCCATCCCAATCGGTTCCACGACATATGACCGCGGGAAAATGACCGCGAACAAACTCACCGGGGACAACTGAACGTGACGTAAATTGACCGCGAACAAACTGACTGTGATGTAAATTGACCGCGAACAAACTAACCGGGAACAGACTTACCGGAATGAAAATTGACCGGGAGGTAAATTGACCGTGCAAGTGCTGAATTATGAAGGGTGAAGTTGAATTAAAAGTGCTGAAGGGGAGTCCTGACGTACAGCTTCAATCTGACAATTTACTTAACTAAAGTGTCCATTGTTATTGCAATGAGTCCATTGTTACAACATGAGATAGGCTACAACGCATTGTTTCACAATCTCATCAAACAACTCGTCTAGACCGGGAAAATGCATGTAACAATAGGAAATCTATGAATAAAGGTGAAAAACCCGTAGGGTCACCCTACACCAGTGGTTCTCAAACTGTGGTACGCGTACCACTAGTGGTACGCGAGAGCTTTTTAAGTGGTACCGCGTACCGCTGAACATGATTTTCGATGTGCTGTGAGTAATGTGTTGCCCCGGATAGACAAGCTTGTGCAGAAGAAACAGTTGCTTCTATCAAATTAAATTGTGTTTTCTTGCTATTCATTGGTGTTATGGTATAGTAATAACGGTAATAACTAATAAATACCGGTACATTTGAGTAAAATAAGTCATTCAGGAGCCAGGTGGTACGCAGTGTAGCAAAAAAAACGAACGAGTGGTACGCGATCGCAAAAAGTTTGAGAAACACTGCCCTACACCCTACAAGGGGCCAAAAAACTCTACGAGTGGCAACCTTGACTGCAATACACATACTAAATTGGATAGTGACTAGATAGCGACTAGATAGTGAATTAGAATTTTGACCTTTTGACGGCCAATTTGTCGCCGGTTAATTTGATCGCCGGCCAATTTATCGACGGTTAATTTCATCGCCGGCCAATTTACGTCAAGGTTAATTTGATCGCCGGCCAATTTGTTGCCGGTCAGTTGTCCACTACCAGTTGTCGCCGGTGAGTTTTTTCACGGTCACTTCTCGTGATCCCATCCCAATCACCCCATAATGCGTATGTATTACCAAAGTTAACGGATTTTCTTTTAAATTAAAAGGACACAAAGCAATATTTCGGCCTATATGTTCAGCAAGTAGGTTAAATTATTTCCATACATTTTTTTCGCCAAATTAAAAACCTAAACAAATAGCTTTCAGCGCTGAGCAGTGGGATCACGAGAAGTGACCGTGAACAAACTCACCGGCGACAACTGGTAGTGGACAACTGACCGGCAACAAATTGGCCGGCGATCAAATTAACCGTGACGTAAATTGGCCGGCGATGAAATTAACCGTCGATAAATTGGCCGGCGATCAAATTAACCGGCGACAAATTGGCCGTCAAAAGGTCAAAATTCTAATTCACTATCTAGTCGCTATCTAGTCACTATCCAATTTAGTATGTGTATTGCAGTCAAGGTTGCCACTCTTAGAGTTTTTTGGCCCCTTGTAGGGTGTAGGGTGACCCTACGGGTTTTTCACCTTTATTCATAGATTTCCTATTGTTACATGCATTTTCCCGGTCTAGACGAGTTGTTTGATGAGATTATGAAACAATGCGTTGTAGCCTATCTCATGTTGTAACAATGGACTCATTGCAATAACAATGGACACTTTAGTTAAGTAAATTGTCAGATTGAAGCTGTACGTATCATACGTATCATTACATATCATATACTACCATCAACTTAAACACAATAATTCAGCACTTGCACGGTCAATTTACCTCCCGGTCAATTTTCATTCCGGTAAGTCTGTTCCCGGTTAGTTTGTTCGCGGTCAATTTACATCACAGTCAGTTTGTTCGCGGTCAATTTACGTCACGTTCAGTTGTCCCCGGTGAGTTTGTTCGCGGTCATTTTCCCGCGGTCATATGTCGTGGAACCCTGAGCAGTATTCACCACTTTCTGCCATGACACAAACTATGACGTAGAACAAGGTGGAATTGAAGGCTTTGAAGATAGAAGAATTGATTTGCAGGCTTTACCGAGGTATCTAAACTACAAAAGTTGGTGTTCGTAAGTTGTTGGTATGCTTTCATAAAGCATTTTTGCAACGTTTCATATCACCATATTTTTTACAAGTCGATTTAAAACCAGCGCAACAAACAATGGGTTGTTCGAAAACAAACGATCCAAGTTTCTTAACTTTGATCTGGCCTGACGTAGGAGTTTGAGTTTCTGCAGAAAGCCTTTACAATTTCTAATATAAAATGAGTGTAATTTGAGTAGATCACACTAACAATTTAAAATCGCTCGCTGATGCCTTTGCTAATATAAAGAAAGTAATAAAAACTTAGATCAATCTTTTCTTCATAGATACTTAAAAGAAAGAATATGTTTAGAACGAAAAAAACTATACTCACGTACTAAGTATAAAAACGATATTTGCGCTTTTCGTTCTCACAGCTGTGATGGCCGAGTGGTTAAGGCGTTGGACTTGAAATCCAATGGGATCTTCCCGCGCAGGTTCGAACCCTGCTCGCAGCGCTTTTTCTTTCAGTGTTTTAGAATTTGTTTTAAGTTTTTAATTATAATTTGAAGATTGCTTTGTGCAGCGTTTCATGTAAATCGGCAAAGTTGGTACCACACCTTCGCTTCTACCTCAATTTTAAAATATCACTGAGTACCTTCACTGCAATAGCAACAAACGGTTTTTTCACGCTATTGCGAAACTATAGTTACTGTATACTAGGGCTTCCCAAACTGGGGGTCGCGACCCCGCAAGGGGTCGCAGAGCGTATACCAATTTTACACGAAGTACAAAATACAATCAAAACAAAATATCGTTCCAGCCTAATCAACATTGAAACCGCCTTGAGACCAGCATTAACATATATTGAGCCACGGCTGGACTTGCTTTGTAGCAGAAAGCAGTCGCACCAATCACACTCAATAAATGTGTGTGCTTTTTTGTTTCCAGTAGCCTACATATGTGTAAAGTAGTAAGTAGGCTTTGAGTACTGGTTGCTTGAATTCAGTCTTTGCATCTCAATAAATGTCACTAATGACTAATGTATATTTCGCACTGCTAATCAATTTAAACGTGAAGGGTCGCGGAAAACTTCCGAAGTTTGAAAGGGGTCGCGAGCAAAAAAGTTTGGGAAGCCCTGCTGTATACCATTAACCATTTTCTAAAAGCCGGGAGTTATACTAGAGAAGTGGTTCCCAATCTTTTTAAGTTTATTCAATTTTTTTAGAAGTTTTTCAATCCATTTACGTTTGTAAGCGTAAAAACTTGTCTAAGCGGTTCTTTACATTATATATTGGTCCAAATATGTTGAATTATACAGAACAGCCGTTAACGGTATTAAAAAATTGCACCGATGCTTATAACTTTAGCTGCATTATAAAGTCGAAAACATCATGAAAACCTGAAAAGATAGCGTAATGCCTCACGGGCTCCTTATTTTAGACATCTCAGAATGTAAGGGTTCCAGTTTCTTCATTCACTCGGTTAAAGAACACTGCACCGCATCATGGCGTAACCATCGTTTGTAAATAAATAGTCGATTAATTTACTTGCGTGATCGCTGACACCATGTCACTTTATTTTTGCAAATTGTGGGCCACAAACAATTGCGCCAAAAAGTAACTAACCTATATATATGTTTTTATGTTCTCACCAATTTCAACGTACGTCGTATACATGCTGCATAACTTTACTGCACTTTTTTAACAAGAAAACAGTTCAGTGCCATGGATAATATAGTGTTTATTTTCTCATGCAAATAACAAAAATAAAGAAGGTAACGCCAAGATTTCATTTATAATTGCTTGGCCTCCACAAAGGATGAATCCAATTGACCTGAAACATTACAAAATATTTGTAATTGACCATTTGCTTATGAATCTACTATGTGTGTATATATATGTTGGTAAGACATCTGTTGTATGTAATGGTTCAGTTAAGACTATATTGCAGAATGTTTCCATAGTCTCCCAACCATTGAACTATTTTCTACTCAATTACTTCATCATATCCTAAGCCTATTTAGCTAGGGATTTAAGTAGGTTACGCTTACAAACATTAAACAGATGGCTGCCACTATTCCACCAGAAAGAATTGCACATTCGAATCTATTTTTCACAGATTTTTGTTAATCTAACTTAAATGTTATAACCCAGTAATCAAAACATAACCCAAAATCACCTCCTAAGCTACATTCAACTTCAATTAACCCTTAAATAAATAAAATCAACTTATTGCCAACCCCTTCTCCTAATATAACTGACTATCTTTAACAACAGGCTGTGTGACCAACATATGATGAAATAGTCACTGTCTAAACCGCTTGAGGTTGAATTAACAGGTCTTGAAAAACAGAAAATTAATGAACTGATGCTGAATTGAGCAGGCTAGACTTAGAGCACAATAGACAACATTACACGCCACACAAGTAAAAATATATGCAGTGTAAACCTGTAAACTGTATGAAAACTGAATGTTTGATAATATCAAAGCACTCAATTTGTCAAAAAGTGTGAATAAATATGCGAAATAAACCTTTTTACCTCTGTAGGGTGAATTGCCAAGCGTTCATCTCTTTCGTTTAAACGGCCATGGCAAGTATATCGGGATACATGAGCTCCATAAGGTACCTGAAAATATCAAACAAATACTTTTATTAACAACGATAAGTCATTTCGTCTCAGTAGCCGAGTGGTTGAAGTGCGGGTCTTGCAATAATGCAACCCAGTGATGCTACCACTGTAACGTCCTTTGGCAGGGCATCAACGATGCTTGTTCCTGTTCTTCAATGGACCTAGTGAACAATTCTAACTTTGGGCAATACGTTATAAAAAATCAGGTAAAAAATATGTGGGTCTATTGGAACTTGCACAAAGGCTAACTTGGTGTAATCAGGGCTTGAGCGATGAGGCATTCTCATGGGGTTTAGGGCGTGCAAAAAACTTTTCACAGTCCGAGGAAAACAATTATCCAACCATATTACTGTTTTAATGCAAGCTCAGTTGCAAAAAGTCTTATTATATCTGGTGAGATTCCTTTTGGCGCTGGAAATGAATCAATATGGCAGTACTTCAGTCTTTGCAATTTTATATTTAGCTACATAAGTAGTATAGCATTTGAAACAACTTGAAGCACTTTAGTCTTACCCTTCTATCCATAAAACCTCGATATTGAGAACGCTGCAGGCAGATAATGGAACCCATCATGACCATGCCACAACCCATGATTGCAGCAGTAACAGGCAATACTTCAATCCATGTCATTTTTTGTTTCAATTTAATAAAAAATCTGTCAACAGTTGAAATTTTAATCTTAGATCCTTTATGTTAAGATGGAATGAAAATGAAACTATTTGGCCTTGATATGCAAAACATCTATAGTGGAAAGTAGGATACCTGCACGCACAAGGTTCATCAAAGTGCACGCTGAACTTTTTTATCTTCCTATTTATTTATTTATAATAAATAAAAGAAAACCGGTTATTTGAGCGCCAATTTAAAATAGTTAAACAAAGAACTGAGGCTTTTGTGCGCACCATCAAGCCAAAAATTGCATCTTTGCAATCGTGCGTGCAAGCCCATTTCAACAACCGTCCATGGACGATTAAGGGAAAACGTCGGTTTTGCGTAAAAGCGTCCATTTTCAACCGTCGATGGACGATCCGCGGATTGCGTCGTGTCCAGGTTTTACCCAGTCCCAATACCAATCACTATTACGAGAATGCCAATTAATTACCATAAAAAATTAACTGTAATGATATTAGTGAATGTTGTTGACAGTGAATGTTCAAACAGTTGAATAAAAGTGGAATGTTCAAACAGTGAGCAGCCAGGAAGCAAGTTGCGAGATAGACTATTACTTTTGCAGCAGATGATAGCCTAGGCAAACCAGTGTAGGCTTACTATTGAGTTCCCGGTATCAATCATAGGTAGCTTACAGTAGCTAGCCTAGCCTGAGGAAATTTTAAAAGCGACTGTTAAGAGCAAGGTAACATTTGCTAGACATAAAAAAATAAAACTTGATTTTTTTATTGCTATTTCACAAAAAATAAGAACATTTTAATAGCTTATTTCATATACAGAATCAAGTTTACCGAGCCAAGTTTACCGGTTTTCAACGAGCAAATCAAAAGCAAATCACGTATCAAAATTTTTGGAAGGGGGTTGTTAGTTACATTGGGTTGTTAAAATGGGTAGTGGTATGAAAAAGGTTGAAAACCACTGGTCTAAGGGGTCGATGGCAAGAAAAAGGTTGGGAACCACTGCACTAGGCTATGGCATACAGACACACTCATGAATAATTCAAATAGTGTAAAGTTAAAACAGCAAAACCTTTAAAAAGGTAGGCTACAGTTTACACTTTACGGAAGATTGGAAAGACGACTTTGCATCATTCTTTTCGCTCCTCACAATCAATGACAAAAAATAAGAGATACAATGTTTTCATCTAGTATACAAGTGCAAGACCAGATTACGTCACAATTTCAGTAGCTGCATGAGGTCCAGTATACAAAAGCAACCTGTGGACCACTAGTATACTAGACCCCGATGTTTACGGTAGCCTATATAAAATATTTTATAACTGATTCGCAGAAGTTTGCAGGTGGTGTGATAGGCCATAGCCTAGGCTACGCCATTTAACACCAAAATTGATTTAGCACGCGATATCTCCTCAAAAACTACCACACATATTACTTTCCAGTTTGTTTTGTCTGCAATCTTGATGGGAGCTTGCGAGTTGCGACCTACCTATTTAGAAAATGTCGATTATCTTGACACCAGTTGAACGTTTGCAGCTAGCAAGGAAAGGCTAAAAATTAAAATAAACCATATAAACGGGACTGATAATGGAATTTTCACATTTCAGCGTAGCGTTTCGAAAACAAACTATAAACACAGGCTTTATTTCAGAAATTTAATAAAATAACTACAATTCAAACAGGCTTAAGTCTCAACTTAAAAAATATTAGAAGGCAACAGTAACAGCCTAAATAGCCTACCGTGTTCAAAAAAAATCATTAGGTTTGTACTTTATTCAAAGAAAATTTTGTTCATAACCGTGTATTATTGAGTTAGGCGTCATGTCTTCATAAAGATGTTGTTAAAATAAGAGGTTAGATGTAACTTTTCTTCAAGTTTCTATAAAAGTTTTTCACTGAAAACAGATACATGAAATGTAATAATGAATAGACGTCATCAGATTAAAATTTGTGAAGCAATTTAGCTTTCTAGTAGCCTACTACTTGTAGAAGCTTTTCTGGTAAATAACGTCACAATGAAAAATAAAGGAAAATTACTCACTACATTATAACAGCATGTCTACCAACATAATAAATATAAAATAAACATAGTTTTGCAACATAACAAGCTTACAACACATTGAATGATAGGCCTACACAGTAATCCTCAAATGTGTAAACATTGACACTGAATCATTTTGAATTATTGAAATACCGGTTGTAAAAATGTTTGATAAACAACGCATACGGTAGTTATTTTTGCGTGATATTTACCTTTCTACAGTAGTCTATATAAATTAGATTTAACGATCACGATTAAGCTACGGCTTATCTGTCTCATGAAAAAATAAAGCTTCTAAAAAGAAATGACGTTCGACGTGCATGTAAAGTTGATTTGTTTTTGAAAACACTTCTGGCCTAATCTTTATAAGAACAACGCCTAGCAAAGCCACTTGTAAAATAAAGCGCAACCACTTGGACCACTTGTATTATCTATTAACATCTTATAGCCTACAGTTCTTGTATCAGTAAATATGGCGTGAAAATACATGTAGTTATGATATTAAGGGCGTCTTCAAAGCCTGATTTTTTAAACTCAAGCACGGGTATTTTGAAACTTTAGTATCTCTGCATTTAAGTTTAAAACAAGCATAGATGTAGCCTACTGTTACTTAAGCTCTCTAAAAACTTTCCACTATTCACCAAGATTGCAATTCAATTAAATTATCCTCTAAAACGTATAAATATAACTCTGAATCATATCGTGCTACTGGACGACCAGTTGTAAAAATGACAACGCATGGCTATTTTATGCATGATATTTACTTTTCTAGCGTAGTCTATATTGATGCTTGATTTAACGATCAGAAATAGGCTACGCATACCACCTCATGAGTAGATGAAGTCTATAAATAGAAAATACGGCTCACGTGCTGGTAAAAGAATGATTTGTTTTCGGAAACATTCTGACCCTTTATAAACAGCGCCAAAGCAGGAGACCGCATTCACAAGTAACCTTCAGCTCTCTATTGCTTGTCACTGAATTTAAATTATTTCTTTGCATTTTACTCATTATTTTTCTTAGCAAAAATGGCTGTAGGCCTATTCAAACAAAGGCACATTGAAGCGACACTTTGCATCGGTAGTTTGGTTTTGTTGCTGTTGGTGCCGGCGGAAAGCTACACAACAAACAGAAAAATCGACTATAATTCTTACAACACGACAGAAGCACAAATAATGTAAGTTTATGAAAAATATTACTTAAAAAAATAGTCTATAGTCTATCCTTAGGGATGAATTTTATCAATTGGAGTTTAAGTTACCCATAGGGCTAAGTTAACGTAAATCCAAGTCAGAGGTAGATTATACAACTATTTATGATGTTACAAAGAGAAAATTTTAATAACCTACTGTTTAAATTTCTTTTCAGAGGAGGAATAGTTTCTGGAGTAATCGCTTTAATATGTCTAATCGTAATGTTGGTGGTCTATTGTTACAAAAGAAAGTGTAATTCTTTATCAAATAGACCTCAGCCTACTGTTTGTACCGTGCCACAAGTAAATACGGTCACCGGCACCCCTGGATCGATGACGAATTACTGATGTACACACAAAGTAAGTTCAAATATAACTGACTTGTAAAATGTGCGTCCGATATTATCCAACAGTTTATTTTGCAAAAATTGAGCTTCGGATAATAAGGTAGAGTTTCAAATAAAATAATATCAAGCCATGTCAATAAATTTAAATTGAATAGTCTAATACGCACACGCACCTCATACACAAGAAACAAAGTTGCAAATATGGGATAATATCAACCCACGTTTGTGAATTTATACTGTATTCTATGCTTTACGGCTACGTCTAAGAATGTATTGAAAGGTGGCGTGTTTCTATCAAGTCATTACTAAACTTACTTCAGATTATTAATGACTTAAATCTAAGCATTGTAGCCCACATTTATAAGCTATCTTCTAATATAAATTTCAATTAACCTATTTTCTTTTCAGATAAAACCATTCACCGCTATGAAATCTGCTTCAACCGTTTCCAAGTTACAACGGAAAATTAAAATATATAAGAATCAGCAGTAAAGTGAAGAGAACACGTGACAACGAAGACCACAGTATATTTCACCTACATTTGTAACATACACAAAGGCTTTTCCAAATTTTCAGATTTTTATTTTACGCTTTGACTCGCTGTATGCTTTTATAATCTATTTGACGTAATATATTGCCTGTGCGATTTTGAAGTTTTAAGCTATGTAATGTATAAGTTCAAGGTGGACCGTAAACACATCACGTCATTTTCGAATATTTTTTTAGATAACAATAAAATTTTTAATAAACCATGTGGGTTATAGAAGAAGAAAGATGAACTGCAAGAAAAATTTGTTTCAAATCTTTACGTTTAAATTTTCGTAGGAATAAATAATACAAACTGGCTACAAACTTGAATTCTTTGTTCTTTTTATAGCACAAACAATTTTATTTGGTATTTTCAGGTTTTTTAAGCCAAACCATGACGTACATATACTGTTGATTGGAAAATGTTATTTATTTAAATTTTTATGTTTTGTGAGATTTTTTATCCGTTACTTGAACAAAGTAGGCCTGCTTATTATTCTACGGTGATTTCGATGTGCAAATAAAACCTTCTTTATGACTATTCGGTGAAAATAGCCTGAGAGACCGTGACTACACGAATAGACTGGAACGGTGCTATAGCTTGTTAAATTTTATATTAAGATTAAATTACAACGTTTCCTACTACATATTCGAACACGTTTTCTCTATTCATTGGTACTGTACTTGGTAGGTAGGTAGGCTACAAAGTACTGGTACTAGAAGGACAAGGCTTGCTGTTATGAAGGCTTGCAAGCGCGCCACATCATAACAGCTACTACCACGATAAACTCAGCCAATTATAATACAATGAAACAAAGAAAAAGTGCGCTCAACTTTTTTCTTGTATGTAATCGAGGCTAAAAGCGTCATAATGGGGTAACTCCCACTTTCGATAACTGAAGTTAATGGAAATTTAAACCACGATTCTAGTATAAATTTAAGTGTGTAACTTTCAAGATCAATTCGACAGCGTTCGGTTTAGAACTGTCTTAGTCGGTTGATGATAGTGCTTGCCTTAAAAAACGAACACCAGCTGACTGCAGCCAGTAGCCTGTTGTCATTGTCAATTGATTATGACGTAGATTTATGCAGGGGTGAATGTTTTTAAGCGGAAATTGATAATACGCACAATAGGTTGTAACACTACGAAAGGATGATGCATCAAAACGTAAAAACAGTATCGGAACCGCATCACAAAATTTTACGTCTCCGATTATGTCATTATTCTTTTTCTGTCACAATTGACGTAAAACCAAATGTCACACAAAGAAGCAAAAATCTTCGGTTGAATTTCAATTTTAAGTTATTTAAAAAACCGATTAAACTGTGAAATCATCAAGTTTACACATCTTCAAAGTGTTTGCAATGTTTCACCATATTGATTGGTATGCTGAAATTCCTTCACTACTCAGTTCGAATCACCAAACCCTTTATACCAAAGCTGTATATGTAGCCTACGTTTATGTATAAGCACTTTTATTTCTCATCATACGTCGATATTACGATATTTTGGTAGTCTAGCGTCAGTTTTTGCAAGTTCCTGTCAAAATGACTTAAACTGAAGCCTTATATTGTCAAAACCCTCCTGTAACAGTCGACATATTTTTGTTGCTTTTGCTGCGGGAGGTGTTCTTTTGATCGGCATCAGGCAGGAGCCTTTGCGAGTCCTGCTCTTTCAAACGCTTGGAATAGAAGAAAAGTTTCTTTTTTTAGCTGAAGCATGGAGCTGAGTCCCATGAGTGTGGAAGATCTAGAAATGTTAGTTCAGGATCAACCCGAATCAACACTAATAAACCACGAATACATCTTTCTCCGTCCCAGCGACATCCGCTTCACAAGACAGTTCGTTGCCCCGGAACTGAGGAGCGGAATTCTCATCCAGGACGCGGTCGATGGCATTTTGAATAAAGAGTTTGAGCCAGAAAAATTTGGTACACTAAAAGTGTTTAAGTTAAATGGAAACTGGTACACCTGGTACAATCAAAGGCTGTACCTAAACCGCCTCCTGGAACGTGAGGGTTTCTTGAACTTTGTTCCGGTTCAGTGGGTTCATCCAATCAGCAAGGGCTGCAAAGATTTTACTTCGATCAACGATGGCATTGTGGTAGAATTTCGGGAAGGTCAAACTTTGTCTCACGGGTACGTCAATATGTACTTTAACCCAAGTTATTATAACCATTTCAATGTTTTATTTAGAACGTATGACATTGCTGTGTATAAGTTCCAAAGTTGTTTTTTTAATTTTGGTCTTATTGTGACTGTAATTGACTAACTCTGATTTGTTGCTTCTCTTTCTGTAACGTTTCATGCACAGACCAATAAACGGAAGTAAATCAGATTCCAGCGAGAAAGAAGAAGAAGAAATAATTGAAGACGGTCATGAAGAGAACGAAAATGAAGGCGAGGACGAACAAGTCATGAAAGTCCAAGAAGAGCTGAAGAAAGAGATTTCTGCTCTTGAGACGTGAGTCTTAGCATATGGCCGCCGACAGAAAACAATTACTATTGTAGTAGGTCTATGACATCTTGGATTGTATACACTACTATATTTTGAAAAATTTTAAGCTTTCAGCAAAAAGTAATAACTCGAGGGTACCCTTCTCTATGGGTCGCAATCCTCTTATAGGCTGGGGTATATTTAAGCAACTGTTGCCTTGTCGCTTCTGCGGCATGCTTCTTATTCCTAACACTAATTTATTGCGGTTAAAATTGATTTGAACCAACTAAGTAAAAATAATTCCTAGACGTTACGGGCTAGCTATATAGCTTTTTGCTAGAAGTTAGTATAAGAAGTTGTAAACTAGAATGAAGATTTGCTATATAGCCTGCTTACTGCTTATGACACCGACATTCACTATGCAATCTTTGGTTTCACAGAAGCACTGTAGATGTTGCTGCACAAACCGAATATCAACCTTTAAGAAGTGATGTTTGGGATTTGGAAAACTTCAGCAACTCTCTTGATCTCCTTAACCCTTTGATTTTAATTGCATTGTTTTTTGCGCTTCTCGGATGGTATCTATTCTAAATCTCAAACATCATTTGTTCCTCGGAAAACACAAGCTTGCATTAATTTCCGCATTCGGTTTTTTGTTTGTTTTATTACCTTTGCTTTCTCAAATCAGATCATTTACAAAACTCATTTGATCAATAATAATAAACGGTTCTCATAATCGGATTTAACCAGAGCATTATACGTTTTGGTCCTTGGTATCACTTGTCGTGTGTAGCCTACATAGCAAGCCCATAGTCGTATGACAAATAATTATTCGTTGCTGTATTACTTGTGTGAAGTATTACACAACAAATATATTCACCATAACCGTACACCGTACACTGGCGCCTATTGTTACAATATGAGCGAGGACGATTGGTGGTTGATAACTTCTTTTGCTTTTGCTTCGATGATATGAGTTCTCATTTCTCAAACGGCGTGACTATGCTGTTTAGTTGCTTGAATTCTGTCTATTCATATTACTAAATGATAAAGTTCCCATTTTATTTATTATCAGACACAAAGACTTTCACCTAAGCTTACTGAACGTTACATTGCGCAGTCGTAACAAGTGAAAGAGTAAAAGAGTAAAGGGTAAAGGAAAGATTGTAAACATTACAGCAGTATATATATGGCACACCAATTCAAGCGAGGTAATTTATCTGAACGTCATTAAGGAGAATTTAAGTTTGGTCAACAACTGAATTGCAATATCCCAAAATAAAATTTCAGCATTTCCAAAACAACTCATGATTCGTGAGTCGTGACGTAACCGTCACAGCCGAACCAAGTCCGCATGCTTAGACAGTTGATTAATCAGAAAGCTTTTTGCTTGCAAATTCTTTCAACTGAGGAAGCAGATAATTAAGCGACTGAGTGGAAACTGACCTAAAGTCTATTAAGGCTTAAATAAATCTTGAGCAATGTGCTGCTGCTAAATGTTTCTTAGTGTATTTCACTTTACATTAGGTATAAGTCATTACTCAGATAGAACTACCAAACTGATAAATCAAAATCCAGTGTAAAAGGTTCATAGTGTTTGCAATACGACAAATCAGTTACCATACGACCCTTTCCAAATCAGTCACATTTTGCTGAAGAGAAAACCAATACTGTACAAAGCGTCAAAACATAATGGAGAAGAAAGGGATGTATAGGCAATAAATTTACAACGCAGTGATATAAACGTTAAACTAATATTGAAAAATTGCTTTGTAAGGGCAAAATGTCGGAAGTTACTGTTCATAAGCTGAACAAACACTTATGGTTAAGTTATAGTTTTGGTACTTTAATAAGTGTACTTTTTACCTCTGCGCACTGAAACGATTTGTTGAATATATACAGGAAAAGCGTTATTTAAGTGTTGCGTTATAGCGTGAATGACAGTGTAACAGCAGACAGCAATGAACAAGAGACAGAATTCTTGATTAAGAGTTGTAATTCGTGTTAGCTCCAGTGCGAGCGATCACGGGATAGAACTATACTTGGCTCGAGCTACTCCAAACGTGCCGAAATTACTCCAAATCCCTGACCTGCAATACCATCAAAACCTTTATTATAAAAAAGAAACGTCGTACTATGTGCGTTTAAAAGCTTATTACCGGGACAAAACAGCTTTCGAAATCACATGCATTTCTTCAACAGTTGATATTGCAGCAGCTAAAATATGAATTTTTAAACTGCGTTTATAGTTGAGGCTTAGAAAAGTCTTTTTATGTGCGCCACAATAAAAAATCAGACTACCTGTCCTAAGTGAGTAGTATTATATAGATAAAAATTTGGCAATGACTGAAGTTAATGATGATGCAACCACACCGTTGATTGATAAGTCACAGAAAGAAAAACGACAACAAAATATTTCATATTGGAATGTGGTAAGATCTTATGAATATCAAATATTAAACCTTTACTTTGTTGTGAATTTTTTTAAATTACGGTACTGTTATTGCAATACTGGTCTGAAACTGGATACTGGTTTTCCAGTTATGCTTATTCAGTTACTTGTACAATATCGATAAATACCTTTACTTAAGAATAATAAGATGAATAAGTAACTATATGTAACATGTAACCAACTTTATCTGCAAACAAGTAAATAAATAAGGAACCAGGAAATTGGCAACCAGCTTCACGCCGGTATTGCAAAACTACAACTTGTCATTACTTTTTACACACGCAAAAGTATTGATGATGTGCGTCATTGCAGTTCCGGTTCGCTGATCATTTCGACTGGATTTTGTTTGCTACTGGTACCGTGGGAAGCGCTGTGGCCGGATTGGGTCAGCCTTTACTTTTCCTCGTTCTGGGAAAGATCTCAACTTTGCTTTCGACTCACGAACGATACCAATCTTGCGGATTTCAGTATTCCATTTGTTTCAAAGACAACTTGACAAGACTGAATGAAAGGTTTGTGCAATTGAATTTTTGTCTAAAATCTGTTCGCGAAAACGAGCTGATGTATTCCAAGATGGCAACGACAACACAAAATGACTCAAACGAGCAAAAAAGAAAATTCTCCGTTGTTAATGCTTTCTATCTTTTCCTATCCAAAACGAGTTTTTTTAAGTTTTATTTTTATATAAATAAAGGATTAAAGGTCCACATGTAGATGCGTTATTTACCGGCCAAACTTTGTCATGATTACTGATTTGCATTGTAGTCAATGGAACAAAACGTTGGGCCCACAGCTACTGTCGTTTGAAGCGTCCGGTTTTCAAATGGTTTACGCCTTCCTCGTTATAGCAGCAGCGATGTTTGTAGCTGGTTTTGTGCAAATGTTGGCCTGGAGCTTACTCGCAGTCAGGTGAGGAAAAATTCTAAAACTTGAAAACTGTTTTTGTTATTTGGCAAAAAACCTCCTTGATTTGTGACAATGCAGACAAACAAAAATGATTCGCGTGAAGTACTTCCGTTCTATTCTACGGCAAGAGATTAAGTTTCATGACATCACTTCCTCTTCAGAGTTAATCTCTACCCTCGGAAGGTTAGTTTCAATTTACGAATCACTGTTTTAAGTGATGTGCTCATTACTCTAAATATAGGCTCTGGAAGTGCATCTTACATCTCTATTCAGCTTTGATAATTCTTTCCAGAGACATCACTGTTGTAGAAACCACCATTGCTACAAGAACATCCAGGTTCTTGCAACATGCTTTCATGACAATCGCTGGCTTAGTTATAGGTTTTTACTACTCATGGCAACTCGCGCTGTTGGCATTGGCATTTACTCCGGTTATGTTTCTTGCCTTTATGGTCTTATTTAAAGTAAGAGAGATGCCGTTTTAGTTCTATTGAAACTGGAAATATCAGTAATCAATGAAAATACCAGAAACGAAACCATAACGTAATTTTCCAGAGGAAAGTAACAAAATGGTATTTGTAAAAATGGGAAAGGAAATTTACCAAACTCTTGCATGACACTCAACTGCAACTTGTAGGCTGGTCATTTATTTTTTTAAATATAACTTATATGAGTGCTGACAAATGTCCTAGAATTTCAAAGGCTTTGTGAGCTCCTTTTGGGGTATTTTCATTTTGTTATTTTCTTTACCAGTATAATTCGTAGCGTACTGGGTAAAAGGTTTTTTTTAAAGCTTTGTAAGCAATATTTCTGTCGTGTGTTTAGGTTATGGACGGTTTAAAAAAGAAAGAATTGGAAGCGTACGCAAAAGCCGGCGCAGTTGCCGAAGAAGCAATTTCCTCAATAAAAACCGTAGCAGCTTTCGGGTGCCAAGACAGGGAAGTCGAAAGGTGAGCATTGGATTGATGAAACGTGATGGGCTTTTAAAGAAGGTTCACCACTGATAGATTATTTCCGTACATATATACTGTATCATCTGGAAATTCTTTTTTCTTTGGTTGTTATATTTTTGCGTTTGGAGTTCTCGAGGGATGAGATGCTGGAATGGGTCATAAAAATAGTTTCATTTACAGCCCTGGTCTTCTGTACAATGTTTTTATATAGTATGCTGCCGTAATAGATCTAAATACCTCTTGACTCTGACACTAGCTTTACTTCATAGAAGGACTTGTTTAACTCAGAATTAGCAGGTGGCTGAAAACAAAAGCACGATGGCTGAAGAGTAGGTCCGGGTGGACATAGCCCCGCCCCCCATATTTCTAATGGCCTCTCCACCTTTAAAAACCAAAAATGTTACAGTTGGAAGACATATATAAGATATATAATGTTTTAGACTACACTCCACTGTGTTTTATTGGTAGTGATTTTTACTCGCCATTCAGAATATGAAAGAGAAGGTATCTTCTTTCAAATTGTGGAAGCTTGTCGTCCTATAGGTTTAAAATCACTCGAGCATAATCATTTTCTCTGTCATATTCTGAATGGTGAGTAAAAGGCATTACCGTTTTTATACAGTAGGCTATACGCTATTATAAAAACAAATCCTCATGATTAGATTTTGTGTTGAAACTCTTATGGTAGATACGCGGGAAACTTCCAGGACGTCAAAAAAATTGGAATCTATCGCAGTTTAACCGTAGGCGCAGTACTCGGCCTTTCTAGCTTGTCCATGTTCTCTATGTTTGGGTTGTCCATTTGGTTTGGCATGACTTTAGTATTTGAGGGCCAGTTTGCCGTCGGTGATATCATTATCAGCGTATTCAACGTGATTACAGCAGTATACGGAGCCCGTTTAGTAAGTCTGAGTAAGGTATAGTTTCTTATATGCACACATATATTGTAGGCTAACAATAAAGACTGCACGGTGCAAACCCAGGAAATTGAATTAGCTGACAGATGGAATTTCGTCTATATATCTATATAGCTCTTGCATTTTAAGGATTTGCAATGCCCTATTATTGTCAAATATTTGCAGGCGTTCACTGACTTGGAATACATTGTCGAAGCTCATTCAGCAGTTGACCGATTATATGCAATCATTGACCGAATTCCAGTCATCGACGTGTTTTCTGAAACAGGGGAAATACCTGATTACCAAAACATAGAAATCAAATTTGACAATGTCACATTTAGCTTTCCTTCTCGTCCAGATGTTAAAGTAAGGAAAAAGACAAAATAATATTAAACAACTTGAATTCACTTTGAAATAAGAGGCATTAAAAATTCTTCATTTTATATTAAAGTTTTGCATGATTTCTTTCTGATAGGTGTTAAAGGGATTAAAATTTACTGTTGGCAGCCGCAAAAAGCTGGCGCTGGTCGGCCAAATAGGATGTGGTAAAAGCACGGTTGTTCAGCTCATACAAAGGTTTTACGATGTTGAGGTAAAAACAGCTTTTGTTTGTGATTACCTGTATGTCTAAGTTTTAAAAAACTTTCCGTTCAAATTTCATCACACAGTTATGTTGCAAATATTGCTAGATCTATGTTAACAACAACATATGGTTTAGTTTCAGAATGGAGAGTAGTTATAAAAGCTGATATATCATTTTTATTGGTAGTCGATTTCAAAAGTATAAAGAGGATGAAAAAGTTCATTTGTTTGCGAGAAAAAGTCGATTTCCCATTGTATACAGCTGCCTATATATAGGCCTACACTGCATAAACTTATAGTTAAACCACAAAATTTTAAAAAGCATGGAGATGTCAAGATAGGCGGCAAAAACGTCAAGTCGCTTCGCTTAAAGCAGTTGCGACGAATGATCGGATTCGTGCCCCAAGAACCGGTATTTTTCGCCACAACAATTGCTGACAACATCCGCTGGGGTCGAGATGACATCACTGATGACGAAATATACGAAGCAGCCAAACAAGCGAATACCTTTAACTTTATCATGAAGTTGCCTGAGGTACATACAACTCCTTTACAAACATACCGCTCGCATAATCACAATATTCAAAAAAGCCATCAAGCAAAATGTTTTAACAAACTCATATTTTTGTTGTACTTACTGTAATCTTCTTTTCACTTTCATTTCTACACATACACACACACAAATCAGAGAATTTTTACATTTTAACTCTTGTTTTAGAAATTTGACACCTTACTAGAAGAAAATGGAGATCAACTGAGTGCTGGACAGAAACAAAGAATCGCCATCGCGCGAGCAATTGTTCGAAATCCGAAGATTTTACTTGTCGATGAGGCGACTTCCTCTTTGAACATTTACAACGAAGCAGAAATACAGAAAGCCCTAGATAAAGCCTCTGTTGGTAAGAAAACATTAAAATGTACAATTGTGTTTAATTTTTCCTCCTACTGCCACAAAGCCGTTTACAAAAGTCTCTACGATATTTATGATAGAAAAAAGATTATGTTTGTACATGAAAACTTAAATCAAACAGAATACAAACATTTGAAACAATTAGCACAAATACCGGCTTAAGTTTAAGATGCAGTTTTTATCTCTTGTGCGCAAAACGAAGTCCCTATGCAATTTCGATAAACAAAATCATTGTTCTACTGTATAGTCAGTAGCCTAAAATTATTCAATAATTAAGTTGTTTATGCAAAAACATCAGGCCGTACCACTATAGTGGCTACGCATCGTCTCTCCACGATACGTGATGCAGACAAGATCGTCGTCATCGCAGGCGGAAGGGTAAAAGAGCAAGGAACACACGAAGATCTTCTGCAAATTCCAGACGGCTTCTATAAGAAACTTGTCCAAGTGCAGGCAGGACACCAAGCTGACCGGAGTAAAGGTAACGAAGATTTACTTTAAAACACTGGAGGTCGACATGTGACATACTGCATAGTTACGAATATGACAACGTGTAAACGTACAGATTTAGGAAGCGTGTTTCTCAAAAATGTGACATGTCAGGGTCAGTAACGAAACCGCAAACTATTTTATAACATTTAACTAATTGGTAATAATAACTCTCCCTATTACTTACAAAGCCGAAAGATTCCAGTTGGACTTGCATGACACGTACTCGCCTGATGATGAGCAGCAGACATTAACTGAGCATTACAGACAAAGCAGCAAGGGCACAACAGTACGAGATGAGCTGCAAGACAAAAGAGAAGAACCTGACGGTGACAAAGATGAACTTCCAACGTTCAGCTTCCGGCGTTTTCTTCGAATGAACAAACAAGAATGGCCATACTTATTAGGTAAACTTACCGGTACTGGTGCTTGCTGTATTGGCTATAGCTTGGAAGTAGTGTAATTAACATGAACAAGCAAACAAGGAAGCAAGAATTTGATACATGGCGTCAAGTTTAGTTAAGCGCACAATTTTGGCATTTTCAGGAAAAACCAAAGGTTTAATAGCAAGTCTTGTGCGTATATTGTCAGTCAGCTGTTCGCAAATCACAGAAATTATTCTTGTCAAAAAAAGAAATCGGTATTTTGCCCATGTTTTCATATCTTTATGATTTCCAAAATATAAATTGGTTTATTTTTTTATTTATTTATAAGGTGGATGTATCTTTGCATTCATTGCTGGTGCCATAGATCCTCTGCAGACAGTGTTGTGGTCTTTTATCTTTCAACTTACAGCGATAGCAAAAATAAACGAACAGGAATTGGATGCCTCCTTTATCGGACTCTCTTATTTTATTTTTGGTCTTGTCTGCTTTCTTGCTTTGCTTGCAGAGGTACAGTACAACGTAAACATGATCACACAAACCTGAAGTTTGTTTTTCATGAACACTATAGCGTTATAACTTTTGACTTAGTTGAGCGTACTATCGTTGTTTTATAAAACTCAAACGAAACTTTTTACAGAAGACTACTAATAGACTTGGTTTCAGTGGGATAAAAGCTAGTATTGAAAGTGTGTCCACGACAAAAAAAAATTAGGACGAAAAATTTTGCAGGGTGCCTGCTTTGGAAAATCTGGAATGGAACTGGTAGCGCGCATGCGCGTACTTACATTTCGCGCCATCTTGCGGCAGGAGATGAATTTTTTCGACAAAGACGCCCACAGCACAGAAACATTGTGCAGACGTTTGGAAGTAGATGGGGCGCGTGTGCATGGTTGTACTGGAGCAAGGCTGGGATTCATTCTGAGTAATTTAGCAACCTTATGTGAGTCTATGTTGACCTGCAATCTGCTCTCAGCGAAACGTTTTAAATATCTTCATTGGAGTCCCAGTATAACCACTGTGGTCGCTTCAGGCAAGTTAAAAGCCACCATGAAGTTGGCGAAAAAATATGTCCTTCATTATTTTTATGAACTGTGTTGCCATGGATTATTCGGTTAAATAACGTCGGTTTCACCACTGAGTTTGAGCCTGTTTGACAGGTTTTCGTTTTTGATTTCAGCATTGTTGTATTTTTAAGTGTCTTGGATTGTGATTTCCTTCGCATACGGATGGCAACTTTCACTTCTTACAACCGGACTCTTCCCTATCCTCGTCTTAGCGGAGTATTTTTCGACAAAAGTTATCACCAGAGCTTCTATTTTAGAAACCATTGAGTTTGACAAAGCAGGTGCAGAAAAATCTTGAATCATTACCCAATGGAACTTTAAATATATTTAAGCAGTAATTACTTTATCACTAAAATCTTTTAACAATTGTTTGCTTAATATATTCCGTTGATTAGTTATGTTTTTTACATTTAGTTTGTATTTATTTCTTTGCAATAACTTCCATACGTGAAAATATTGACAAAAACGTTTCAACGGTGTTGGATGTACGAAGTGGACTCGTTTGAATATAAATTGTATACAAGTAACATTTGTTTTTCATTGATACAAATTCAGGGCACTTGGCATCTGAAGCAATATCTAACATCCGCACAGTGGCGGCATTGTCAAACGAAGAAAATGTTGTGGAGTTATATCAAACAAAACTCAATGAGGCTGGAAGGTAAGTGATCAAATATACGCTGATAACAATTAAACTTTGTTGTTATTTTGCTGCATACCGGAATAACACGGTTCAGCCACCATCAGTAATTAAACGGTTACCGTTTTGCGGCGTTTTTGTATTTAACATCAGAGACATTTATAGTTTGCGTTTTTAAGTAGAACAGTTCAAGTCTTGAAATATATTCTGTATTTTGAATTGAAACAAAGTGCAAGCTAAACTTATTACTTTGAACAGGAACAGTTTGAAGAAATCAATCGTTATTGGTGCCAGCTATGGCTTCAGCCAGGCTGCTGGCCTGTTCGTGTTTGCGGCCGTATTTGCGTTGGCGATTTTACTCCTTAAAAATGGACAATTAGAATTTAATAAGGTTTTCTTGTAAGTGAAGTGTAAGTTATTTTGTGTAAAAAAATACAAAATCTCAAAGCTATTCTGTCTGAATGACTTTCTTACAAGTGGAAGTTTACTGCTTTGAAAACGATTAATCCATTATTTGAAAATTAATCCCAAAAAAAGCAAAATAAAGAAACATTTATCATCGCATTGTGATGTCACAGAGTAATGTTCTCTCTCATATTCGGATACACGTTGATTGGACAAATTCCTTCTTTCATTCCTGATTATGCGGAAGCAAGATTGTCAGCAACCAGGCTCTTGGCTTTGCTTGATCGTGTTCCATCGATTGATGCATACAGCCCAGAAGGAAAATCGCCGGTGAGTCTATGTGAGTTGAATTTAAAACCTGTCGCAGTACCGTTAGCCTAATGGTGGTCACGAGCTAAGCATGTTTTTGTTTTATGCTGAGATTTCTTCCTTTCGACCCAGGAACACTGTAGAGGCGAAATTATTTTCAAGTCGGTTTCCTTTCGGTATCCATGCCAACCCAGCGCGATTGTGCTAAGAGAAATTAACATCTGTGTGAAACCTGGACAGACTTTGGCGCTGGTTGGGGAATCGGGATGTGAAAAGACCGCCATAGCTGACCTGATTGAAAGGTTTTACGATCCCGAAAAGGGCCAAGTGGTAAATACACATCAACTTAAACAATATATCTATCCAATATTCAAAATGTTCCTCAACTTAATAAAGCTTTATCCAACGAGTTTCAGTAGAAACAGTTTCAAGCCTTATAGGTACATGATAATCATACAAGGTATGTCATAGGGACAAATTCACAAGGTATAGGTTATACAAAACACCGGTAATCGGAATAACAACAGAATTTAAAAAAAAACAACCCATTAAAAGGTTAGTTTAATTCTCTCTATATTGGTCCCAGCTTCTTGACGGGATTGACATCAAGCAACTCAACGTGTCATGGCTTCGGATGCAACTGAGCTTCGTGTCACAGGAGCCTGAGTTCTTTGATAGGAGCATAAGAGAAAATATTCTGTAACTAAAACAATTGAAATTTACCTTTTTTGTATTAAGCATTTCAGAAATTTCTTCATGATACTAAGCTTTAAAGGTATTTAAAACGATGTTTAAGCTAACGCTTGTTTCTGGATAGCTTTGGGGAGTCGGAAGCGCAGGCAACAGATGGACAATTAGAAGAAGTATCGAGAAAGTCAAATGTTAATCAATTTGTTTCTGCTTTACCAGAAGTAGGTTGAGCTGCATGGCACTCTCGATTGCTAGTCAATATATATTTAAGAATTAAAGGCATGTGGATTATATTATGATTGTCATGTGCATTGTGCAGTAATTCTAATTGAAACTATAGGACGCAACGGTTTAGTGCATTTATTCGATTGTCACATTTCAGAATTTGCAAACAAATTTTGGTCAAAAAGGAGAAAAATTTTCTGAAGGACAGAAACAGAGAATTGCAATTGCACGCGCTCTTATACGAAATTCGAAAATTCTTCTCCTGGATGAAGCGGCATCCGCCGTCGACAGCGAAAACGAAAAGGTTTGGTGGCAAATACTTTTTTTTTCACAAGAATTTCTTTTCATTCGTCGTCCTTTTGTTTTATTCATCTCACTTCAGTCATACTATACGCTACATTTCGTATTAAATTAAAGGTGGATTTGATTCCTCACAAATTTTTAGGCAGTCCAAGAAGCGCTGGATGCAGCTAGATCAGGAAGAACAAGCATCGTCATTGCTCGTAGATTGGCCACGTTGAAAAACGCCGATCAGATCGTGGTGATCGATTCCGGATCGATTGTGGAAGCCGGTACTCATAAGGAGCTGATTGAAAATAAGGGGCAATATTACAGGTTACTACATCTACGTTGTTTCATGCTTTGCGATTGATTACATTGTGTTTTTATAATGATAAAATTGGTAATTCTGTATAAGCTATATACTTATCCATAAATAAGCAAATTGTGTAGTTTAACATTTTGACCGTAACTAATTCGAATCTAGCAAGAAAATTCTTCAACAAGATATGTTAAAAGCTAAACAAGCGAATACTTCTCTTGTCTTTGTTTTTCCCCAGCCTCGTAAGCTCTCAATTTTTCGTCGATGGCAAAACGACGACGCATTCATAGAAATGTTGATTTTTCCTGAGCATTTTCATATCGTTTCAAGATTTCCTCTGTCTTCAGCATCATGAGAACCATTGGGTTTGTGTCAAGTTTCAGCTTGCCTCTGCCAATCCAAAGTGCTAGAGATGTCACGGCTATGCAGTGTAATTTTGCATGTTTAATGGTCTTTTTGTTATCGGTTATAACGGGTTAATTATCATAAAACAATATTAAGCACCATAATATTTGGGTGTGATACGTACTGGTAGGGCTATACCTCTATATATTTTCGTTCAAAACTGTCAGGTCCGACAAAGCAAAAAATAAGATTAATACATCAGTGTTAAACAACAATCATTGATAAACGAATGAATGCAGGTTATTATTAGATATTTTTATTTTATCACTTGTTGTAGTGAACATAGAAAAGATATAGCTTGTGACTCTTTGCACTCTTACAGTATACACGGACCAGATAAGCGTTCAATGAAAGAATTCCAAAACTATTAAAAACTTCATTGAAACACGACCAGAAGTTGGTTTCCTGAACAGAACAGGGTAAGCAAAAAATTCCTAAAACAAGGGTAACCTTCCATGCAAGTGAGATAGGCATGAAAATTATTCCACAACTTGCGAACAACCGATCAATCTCCTTCCCGGTATAGGCTGGTATTCACAACCTAACCCCACTAATAACGTCCAAATAGGCTTATTATGGAGTTTTGGGATGAAACACGATAAAAATATGTTATAAAATTGACGTAATGTGCTAAAATAAGGCATCAAAAGACCAGGCGTATACTCGTTTACTTCTTAATAACAGTTTCCACAGCGGTACTGGCGGGTTGCTTAATAACAAAGCATGCTGATCAGTGGTCGTATGAAGAAAAACAAGAACGATCCCAACTTCAAGGGCATTAATGGTGTAACTTCAAATACAAAAATAAAATTCATCATCATGAATTTTCATATTTTTTCTGCGTGTTTTTATTTTACGCGAAATGTCAGAAATGCGGTTTCAAACTTCCGTAGCTTAGATACAGTTTGAGCATAAGCACAGGTGCATATGTTATTGTTAGCAATTATGTCAGTTTCAACAATGGTATGCTTGTGGCTGTTTCGTCACTGAATTTTTGCAATCAGCGACTGAGTGTTAAACATGTTTTTATTTATAGCTTTGTCGTTTACTTTCTTTCACGGTTGAATTGCTTCCAATGATTTTCCAGTTATGTATTTTTAACTTTTGTTGCGGTACGTAATTGATATTTTGATCACTGTACAGTGCATGCAAAAATACTTCTATAAAAAAATATGTAAAAATACATAACATTTTAATGCGTCTGTTTGCATGACGTCTAGCTGAGTCTTAGGTACATTATATAATCACTGAAAACAAAAAATGTAGAAAAACTAACACGTAAAAGTAAACATAAACGCTACGCGTTAATCATCCAATATTGTGCTGCTCGCAAAAGCAGTTCTAAGAGTTTCAAAGAACATCGCTTCGTCATCGTTTGTTTGATTAAATCTCAGGAAATTGTAATATTTTCTGTTGAAAGTTCTTTGAATTAATTCTGGAACGCGAGCTGCTTCTTCACCATGCCACTCCACTAATATCAGTTGATTTTTTCCCGCTGAATATTGAAGTTCTTGAAGCGCCGTCAATATAAATCTGCCAAAATATCGACAAGTTATCAAGGCTAATATCAAGTTTTTCTAGATATTGCAAGAAGTCTTAATAATAGTTACCGGCAAACTGGAGTTTTGCAAAAGTTGCCAGAAAATATCATTATGGTTTTGCGGCTGCTTGTTACAAGTTGAAGAAGATTTTCAGTAGAAGAAGAACCGACGCCGATGTCACGACCGGCTAAGAGAAGTTCAACGGAAGGATTTCCGTTTATCATCCCAGGTACCAGTTTATTATCCACCCAATCACCCAGTTCATTATTGTTGTGGTCAAAGAACACGAAAGCTCTCTGGTAATTACGGGTTTGCTTTCTTGAAAAAGCATCGTCTGGTTTCAATGATTGAACTCTGAAATATTCATTAACTTTTCGAAATATTAATCTCTTGAACCATTTGCTATAACCAATAGTACCGCAAAATAAGAACATCACAAAGAATATGGTAAATGCAAGCATTTGGGCGAAATGCTTTTCCAAATCACACGACGTATTAAAACCATAGCGAGACACCGGACGTCCACGCAAATTCAACGGCGAATGGCAAGCCACACAACCGCCAAAATATTCATCAATGTCCGTTGTGCATTCGGGAAGAAATCCAGGAAGTTCAGTGCTGTTACTTTCATCAGAAATATACCAGAGGTAAAATTTGTCCCATATGTAACAGGAACAGTCGAGTTCATTCCACCTTATGTCCAAATACGAAAGTGACTTCAACATGCTTTCGTTGAGAATACTTGGATCAAGTCGCGATATGTAATTGAAACTGAGATCAAGCTTCGTTAGTCGCAGACGAGAAAAGAATCCAGTTTGAATGAAGTTGATTTTATTGTTTGAAATCGCGAAAACCCTCAAATGAGAGAGAAACGAAATGTTCCCTTTCAATTCAATGATGTTATTAAAATTTAAGTTTAATGCACTCAAGTTCATCAAGCTATGCAAAGCGGTGGATGGAAATTGGACCAGGTTATTGAAACTCAGGTCTAAACTGTCAAGATGATGTAAGCCGGAAAACCATATGTTGGGGATCGGTGAGCACAACTTGCAGTAGCTGAGATCAAGTCTTTTAACGTCCGGGAAAATGCTTAAATATGCCTCTTGTCCAACGTGGACTCGGTACCGCAGAGGATTTTGGGCAATGCTAAGGCTAGTCACAGATCTCACGAAACATTTCTCATCATCAAGCCAGTTTGCTAGTTCTGATTGAAGAACCGGAATTTTCCATCTTAAAGCAACCTTGCTGGAAACGTTGAAATGACATAAAAACGATAAATTGGCCAACTGAACAAACTCTCCTACTAAGCGTATTTCCTTTAAGTTGGAAAAAGTGCTAAAAGTGAAAGAATCCACCCGTACAAGAGGATTATTAGACAAGTCGATTGCGGACAAATGTTTGAGGTGTCTCAGGTCGCTTTCCCTTATTACTCTTATACGATTATAAGACAAATCCAGCATTTTAGTTCTTGCTAACAACGGCTCTGGCTCCGCGAAAAAGGTCACAATTCGGTTATTTGACAAATCTAGAACATTGCTATCGCCGCTCCGTAAGCCAAATGCATTCTTAGCTGAATTAATCTGCTTTGTCCTGTACTGTTGAATTTTCATAGAGTTTGGTGAATGCAGCAACTGGTAGCCAAAGACACGTCCTTGCTTTGCGCTTCTAATACCGTTAACTGTGTTTCTATCGAAAGTCAAGGTATTATGGGAAGCTCGAAAGGAGCTAAGATGACGTAATCCAGACCACGCATCGAATGATATATGATGAACATTGCAGTAGGAAATGTCGATCGTTGACAGTTGAGATAAATTTGATAAACTTGCGAAGGATTGACTGTCAATTTTATGAAATTGTAAAGAGAACGCGCTGTGACCAGTCACAGGAATGTTTGCAGTCCCAAGGAAGAGCTCTTCCAGTGAAAGTAAAGTAGAAAATACCTCTCCTAAGCGTAGCAGGTCGACTGATATTATGGAAGGAATGTTAGCAACGTTAAACGATAAATCCAGGCTTCGAAGATTTATCAAATTGGTCAGAAACTTTGGTTCAATTATTGCTTTCGTTAGACTATTGTAAGAAATGTCCAAAATTTCAAGGTTGTGGTTATGGCTAAAAACGTTTTTTGGAAGAAACAAGATCAAGTTGCCAGAGAGATTTAAACTCTGCAAATAAGTAAGCGGATCAAACACGCCGTCCTCTACAACAAGGCGTCTTGTGCTTGCCATAGACCCCATATAAGGCGCCTCAATCTTTTGCAGTTTCGTTGCGTTTGCAAAATCGTCTTTTCGTAATCGGGATACAGGGTTAAACCCAAAGGAAAAATCCTTGAGTTCGTGGCTAAGCAGTGCCCTGGGTATTTCGTTCCAGCTGTTCATCTCTAACAGCAAGTTCTTTAATGCGGCAGATGGTCGTTGCGTTATCGTGAAGTTCCTAACGCACCTGTGTGCGTTGACCAAAATCAGGCAATTTCCAACGGCACGCAAGGTCTCCAGTTTGTGCATGTGCTGAAGCTGTAACGACACGTCATTAAGATCGGTCCAACTAATGTCCATGGCGAGTATGGATGGCGGCAGTTGCTGTGGAAACTCGCGTAAATAATTTCCGGCAACATTCAACACTGTCAAGTTCGTGAGGTGACGTAGTGCTCCTGGCTCGATGTAAAAGTCACCGACGCAAAACGGATGTGACGAAGATGAGCCAAGTGCGTCGCAATTCCCTGCCAGATTCAGAAAAGTCAATTTTGAGTAACGAAGAAAGTCTTTGGCTGAAATCCATCTTAGCAGGTTATAGGATAGATCGAGCACCTCAACATCTCTTGCCAGCATTTGAGGGACCGATGTTAACCCTTTCTCGAAGCAATTTACAACAAAATAATCCCGATCGAGCAAGCTCCTTCCGCTGAAAGTCTCCAGGTAATTTGAAAACGAAGAAACCAGGTCGGACACACTTCCTCCGCGAATTCGTGGACCAGTCTCGCAAGGATCAAACTGATTCTTTGTCGAGCAGCAAGTGATAAAGACGCCGGTAAACACAAACGCGATTAAGCAGCGCATTGCTTTGCTGTCCTGTAGTCTATGATAATTTTGCTATTATGCAGTTACATTATACTACACCTATAGTTTTCAGTTGTCTACAACTATAAATACGTCGACGAATTATTTATGTCTCCGCGTGCTTCGCTGGGGCATTTTATCTATTAAACGCAAAGTTGGAAACTTTTGTCGGCAAAAATCTATTTCTCATATTTCATCTTTTCTGCCGTACGAGCAATGTATTCTCACGTAAAGTGTTAGAGTTAGACTTTACAGCTTTTCTTAACTTTTTGGCAATGTCGTGAGACGTGAGAAAAAATAATCCTGACTGTAAATTAAGCGGCGATTAATGACGCAATAGTATCGACTTCGTCTTGTTTATTCTTCCTCGGACTATATTTGGAAAATGAGCAACACAAATGCGACATGCACCGAAAAGAATACAGTGTAAGCTAATTGATTTGTCTTGCTTACGTAATGGACATATATAGCCTTAGTTATACAATTCCTGATACATGAGCTCGCTTATTCAGGCTCATTACTTTTGACATGTTGCTAATTGACCGATAATTTTTTACAACCATTCCTGTCGGCCATATGTTGCGCAATACCACATATGCGCGTTATACAGGGACCGGATAAGTGTCGATAGAAAATTTACGAGACTATACAACAGTAGACGAAACTCCACGAGCGTATAAAGTTTTAACAAAATCAATTAACAGCGTAAAAGCTGCAGTTTTCCGCTGCCGGAACGTGTTTCTACACAGTTTGTAAGTACAATGTAGTAAGTTATTTTAAGTGCTCAACAGAATCTAAATCACTTCGTAATGCCTGAGCAGATGGCTGTGGTGCATTCGGTCAATGTATTTGTTACGATAAAATTAGGGTAACACCAGGTTCGATATCACTACAACAACGACTCGTGACGCCACAGAGTTTATAAACAATATAATAAAAAAAAGGTAAAACACAATAATAAACACAACAAGTTTTTTTGAAACTTTGTATTTAATCGACTTTGCACATAATTCAATTTAAGTGAGAATTAATGGGTTTCCAACTAGCTTATAACAGCTAAAAGGTTAATTCGTACCAAACATGTCATTCTTATGCGGCTTTATATACCAAATCAAACTAATGCACGTTTTACACAGTGGCTACGTGATTCTTTAAACCGGAAAATTGCTAAATGTAGCTGACGGCGAGTAAGTTTACGGTATGAAAAAGTGAGAAGGGTATGTTTGTTGGTCGCTATGGGAACAAACTGACCGAAATTTGATCATTTCGCTAATTTTTTCCTCCAACAGATGCAAGGATAATGAACATCTCTAATTCCACGACAAACTCTGTCTCGCTCTTCAAGTTCCAAATCGTTTTCACTTTCCGCTCTATTGCGCTCAACAGCTCATCTTCACTTGGTTCTTGATTGAAATCGCCAAATATCTTTACCAATTCCTTTTCTCTTTTTTGTAGATTTTTATAGGCAAGTGCAGAATGCAAGAATCCGCAAACTTCTTTCAAAGATACCTGGTGTCTTATGGGAAACCTTCCATCATGCTGCTTCAACGCAAAAGGAATTCTATTAAAGATATCTTCATAACCGCCAAGACATTCTCCGAAGATCCAATCTCGTTGCAAAATCCCTTGAAGTTCAAGGTCGTACAATTGCAAAAATATTTTGGCTGTTTCGCGGGATAATAACTGGTCATGAGCATTAAGAGGATAGATTTTCTGACAAGAATACAAAAACAGTGCAAGGCATCCATGCGGTTTTAATATGCGAGATACTTCACCAAAAAATGCCTCTAAATCGAACCAATGCACTGACGTCCCACAAGTTACCAAATCCACGCTGTTGTCATCAAACGGTAAATTCTCTGCTTTCCCAACCAAGTATTTGATGTGACTGAATTTGTTTTGTTTTCGTGCAAACTCTATTTGGTCCTCGCTGGCATCCACTCCAACAATATTCTTGAAATAAGGAGCAAACATGTTGGTAGATTGAGCACTCCCGCATCCAACGTCAACCATTAAGTCAAAGGTCGAAGATAAATCACTGTCCGGTTTATGACTTCGTAAGTACTTTATGATGTTTTCCATCACTTTGTCTGGATATGTTGGTCTATATTTCCTATAGAGATCAGCTATATCTCTGCCTTTATAAAGTTCATCCATTGCGACTCCTTACAAATAAATTCAAGTTCAAAAATAACCTTAATCAAATTAAAATATTATATTAACATTACGCTACATAACATAATTATTTTGTTACAATGGGTTTGCGTAAATGCTTCAAACTTTTAATGATGTCCAAGTCTTGCATTGTAATCAAGGCTTTCACTAAAATGGTGCAATCGAAGCTAACTTTCACAGCTTCTTGTTAACCTAAGATAAAGGTTATAACATAGTAACCGAAGCCTAACCTGGATCAACCGTCTAATCTAAACCTAACTCCAATAAAAGGTTAAATAGCTAAAATTAAATTTTTGCTTATATCCATCCTTCTTACCTAACCGCCATCTTTAACAACGAGGTGCGTGACCTACTTACAATGAAATAGTCACTTCGTATAATGGAACGTTTGCCTATATCCATCCTCTCAACCAAAAGCGCATTCGGTTCAGCAGACACCTCTTCAGCGCGTTTTTATACAAACAGTGAAAGATACAAACTCGTAACGAAGAGTAAAATCGGACTTAAAACTACCAAAACAAACAAAACCAAATCCATTCAAATAATTGTAAGTCGACTGAGTAAAAAGATATAATGATTTTATTTTCTTTAACAAAATGTAATTAAACTGTGGCTGTCGATGCGAATAGCGTTGGCGGAAACAGTGTAAAATAGTATTAAATTTCACAGTATTGACATTTCACGTATTAAACAGTGAAAAAGATAAAAATTTTAATGTGGCTTAATCTGTAAGACCCATTATACGTATTTTTGTTTGTGTGGATTCCGCGAGTCTCTGATGTTCTGAAAATGGCTATTTTTGGGGATTCGCACACTCGGCTATCATTTTCAAACTTATTTTCAAAATACAGCCATATACTTATACAAATATCAGAACTTCAGACCAAATAACTCCAATACAACAAGGACGTATACACTATACACAGTGTTTTTTGAGATTTTGCCCTTTTCTCTGTTGGTTGGTGAAACGCATGAATTCTTGCGTGACCTGAACACAGTTTGGCAAAGTTTACAGAAACAATAAATTTAACAAAGTTTTGGCCAACTGAGATCAAGCCAAATTCGTTTAGCTGACATAAGTCGTTCAACCAAAGAATAGACTTAGTTAAGGAATTAAACTACAAACATGTCTTTAGACCTACTTAGGCGAAACAGCTGATCGGAAAACATCAAAAACTGACTCTGCTTATCATCTTTAGGTCAAATTAAACTTGTCTTGCGGCCTATTAAATACAAAACTTCTACACCAAGCATAACTCAGCGACATCTACTAACTAACTGCACTCTTTGTTCTACAAGCATAATGTACTTATGCCGCTGTCTACGCGTATGAGTCAATATGTTGCTTCCTGAACTAATTTAAGCTTGGGGTTTACTCTTTTTAACATCTGATATTCGTGCAGTTGCAAATTTCCACCTACTGTTTAACGAAACAACAGATTGGTTGGTGGGGAACAAAAAATGTCACCACTACAAGCAATTATGCTTCGTTACCAATCACATACAACAAAGTGATAAAATAAATGCCGTAAAATTTAGCGAACAAAATGTACATCGTTATTCTTGCAAATGCAATCAATGACTTGTAAGTCGATTAAAAATTGTATCATAACCATGTTATCATTTACGACCTAAACATGACTAAAGACTGGACATGGATGCCATAATAAGGAAGATTTCCAGCTCCATACAAAATTTTGTTTGTTTGTCTTGATTCCAGATATTTTTCACTTTCCTCTCAATCGCCTTCAACAAATCAAATTCACCTTGGTCGTTGGGAACGCCATTGCCGAAGATTTTCTCCAACTCTTTTCTTCTTTTTATAAGATTTCGATGTCCAATAGCAGAGTGAATTAAACCACAAATCTCTTCAAAAGACATTGAATGCAGAACTGAAACTGTTTCTTCACGTTGCTTGGATGGAAATGGAATTTGTTTAAAGATGTCTTTGTAACCATTCCAACATTCTTTCAGGATCCATTCTCCTCGTGGGTTACCCCGAAGTTCAAGTTCACATAGAAGCCAGGTTATATCAGTTGTAGCTTTGGATGAGGCCTCATCATAGGCATACAGTGGATAAAGTTTTGTACAGTTATAAGTGAAAAGGGTTAGACATCCATTCGGTTTTAATATGCGAGATACTTCATCAAAAAATTCTTTCAAATCGAACCAATGCACTGACGCCCCACAAGTCACCAAGTCCACGCTGTTGTCATCAAACGGTAAACTCTCTGCTTTCCCAACCAAGTATTTGATGTGATTGAATTTGTTTTGTTTTCGTGCAAACTCTATTTGGTCCTCGCTGGCATCCACTCCGACAATATTCTTGAAATAAGGAGCAAACATGTTGGTAGATTGAGCACTCCCGCATCCAACGTCAACCATTAAGTCAAAGGTCGAAGACAAATCACTGTCCGGTCTATGACTTCGTAAGTACTTTATGATGTTTTCCATCACTTTGTCTGGATATGTTGGTCTATATTTCTGATAGAGATCGGCTATATCTCTGCCTTTATAAAGTTCATCCATTGCGACTCCTTACAAATAAATTCAAGTTCAAAAATAACCTTAATCAAATTAAAATATTATATTAACACTACGCTACAGAACATAATTATTTTGTTACAATGGTTTTGCGTAAATGTTTAAAATTTTTAATGATGTCCAAGTCTTGCATTATAATCAAGGCTTTCACTAAAATCGTTCGTTCGAAGCTAACTTTCACAGCTTCTTGTTAACCTAAGTTAAATGTTATAACATAGTAACCGAAGCCTAACCTGGATCCACCGTCTAATTTAAACCTAACTTCAATAAAACCTTAAATAGCTAAAATTAAATTTTTGCTTATATCCATCCTCCTTACCTAACCACTTATTTTTAACAACGAGCTGTGTGACCTACTTACGGTGAAATAGTCACTTCGTATAAAGGAACGTTTGCTTATATCCATCCTCTCAACCAAAAGCGCATTCGGTTCAGCAGACACCTCTTCAGCGCGTTTTTATACAAACACGTAACGAAGAGTAAAATCGGACTTAAAACTACCAAAACAAACAAAACCAAATCCATTCAAATACTTGTCAGTCGACTGAGTAAAAAGATATAATGATTTTCTTTTCTTTAACAAAATGTAATTAAACTGTGGCTGTCGATGCGTATAGCGTTGGCGGAAACAGTGTAAAATAGTATTAAATTTCACAGTATTGACATTTCACGTATTAAACAGTGAAAAAGATAAAAATTTTAATGTGGCTTAATCTGTAAGACCCGTTAGACGTATTTTTGTTTGTGTGGATTCCGCGAGTCTCTGATGTTCTGCAAATGGCTATTTTTGGGTATTCTCACACTCGGTTATCATTTTCAAACTTATTTTCAAAATACGGCCATATTCTTATACAAATATCAGAACTTCAGACCAAATAAATCCGTTGCAACAAGGACGTATACACAGTGTTTTTGAGATTTTACCCTTTTCTTTGTTGGTTGCTGAAACGCATGAATTCTTGCGTGACCTGAACACAGTTTGGCAAAGTTTACAGAAACAATAAATTTAACAAAGTTTGGGCCAACTGATATCAAGCCAAATTCGTTAAGCTGACAAAAGTGGTTCAACCAAAGTATAGTCTTAGTTAAGGAATTAAACTACAAACATGTCCTTAGACCTACTTAGGCGAAACAGCTAATCGGAAAACGTTAAAAATTTGACTCTGCTTATCATCTTTAGGTCAAATTAAACTTGTCTTGCGGCCAATTGAATATAAAACTTCTACGCCGAACATAACTCAGCGACATCTTCAAACTAACTACCCTCTTTGTTCTACAAACTATTTGCTGTGTTTTAAGTTCCAAGTGATAATTTTCTTCTGTAAGTGATTTCCGAATTTGAAACTATTCAAATTTATAATTTTTGTGGAATGGAGTTTTATTTTAAAATTCATCTACCTCTGACATCAATTTTTGTTGCAAGAAAATCTCTATCACATAATTAAATCGCATGGTATAGCTCAGTCTTTTCACGTTTGTAGTATGTAAGTGAAAAAGCACAAGCATGATGCAATGAAGCATAATGTACTTATGACGCTGTCTACGCGTATGAGTCAATATGTTGCTTCGTGGACTAATTTAAGCTTGGGGTTTACTCTTCTTAACATCTGATAATCGTGCAGTTGCAAAATTCCACCTACTGTTTAACGAAACAACAGAATGTTTGGTGGGGAACAAAAAATGTCACCACTACAACCAATTATGCTTCGTTACCAATCACATAAAACAAAGTGATAAAAATAAATGCCGTAAAATTTAGCGAACAGAAAGTGTATCGTTATTCTTGCAAATACAATCAATGACTTGTATGTCGAATGAAAAATACTTCATAACCAAGTTATCGTTTACGACCCAAACAAGACTAAAGACTGGACATGGACGCCAAAATAGTGAAGATTTCCAGCTCCATACAAAATTCTGTTTCTTTGTCTTGATTCCAGATTTTCTTCAATTTACTCTCAATCGCCTTCAGCAAATCAAATTCATCTTGATCGTTGGGAACGACATTGCCGAAGATTTCCTCCAACTCTTTTCTTCTTTTTATAAGATTTCGATTCCCAATAGCAGAGTGAATTAAACCACAAATCTCTTCAAAAGACATTAAATGTCGAAATGAAATTGATCCTTCACGTTGCTTGGATGGAAATGGAATTTCTTTAAAGATATTTTCGTAACCATTCCAACATTCTTTCAGGATCCATTCTCCTCGTGGGTTATCCCGAAGTTCAAGATCACATAGAAGCCAGGTTATATCAGTTGTAGCTTTGGATGAGGCCTCATCATAGGCATACAGTGGATAAAGTTTTGTACAGTTATAAGTGAAAAGGGATAGACATCCATTCGGTTTTAATATGCGTGATACTTCACCAAGAAATTCTTTCAAATCGAACCAATGCACTGCCGTCCCACAAGTCACCAAGTCCACACTGTTGTCATCAAACGGTAAATTCTCTGCTTTCCCAACCAAGTATTTGATGTGACTGAATTTGTTTTGTTTTTGTGCAAACTCTATTTGGTCCTCGCTGGCATCCACTCCGACAATATTCTTGAAATAAGGAGCAAACATGTTGGTAGATTGAGCACTCCCGCACCCAACGTCAACCATTAAGTCAAAGGTCGAAGATAAATCACTGTCCGGTCTATGACTTCGTAAGTATTTTATTATGTTTTCTATCATTTTGTCTGGATATGTTGGTCTATATTTCTGATAGAGATCGGCTATATCTCTGCCTTTATAAAGTTTATCCATTGCGAATCTTTATACCAAATACAGACACAAAAAACAACCTTAATCAAATTTAAAATTTATAAACTTTGTTCTGCGGAACACTATTAATTAACACTGCTCAATTCCATTCGTCCGCATGCATTGATCAGGTGTGAGATGTTGTCTAACGCTTTCAAGCATTACGCAAACATAAGCATATTTGCTTTGCACCTTTCTTTAGCCTGCATATCATTCTAATATCAGTACAAAGTTTATCCATTGCGTTTATCCATATAAATTTTATCCATGATATCCAAGTCTTGCAATACAATCAAGACTTCCCCTATTTAACCGGAAAATGGTGCATTCGAAACTAATTTTCACAGCTTCTTGTTAACCTAAGTTAAATATTATTACATAGTAACTTAAGCCTAACCTGGATTTACTGTCTCATGTAATATCTAACTCCAATAAAACCTTTAATAAATAAGATTAACTTTTTGCAAACCCATCTTCCTAATCTAACCGCCATCTTTAACAACGAGCTGCGTGACTTACTTCAGTTGAAATGGTCACTTCGTCACATATTGAATTAATCAAACGTATCGTATGCAAAGCAAAGCGCATTTGTTTCACTCGCCACTTCAGCCCGTTTTTATACAAACAGTGGAAGGTACAAACTTGTAACGAAGCGTAAAATCGGACTTAAAACTACCTATTAAAAAACTAAAACTATTAAAACTACTACAAATAATTTGTAGCTATGAAAAAGGTGTCTCAAAAAATGTTTAAATTCCTACATGATCGGTGCACAGACTAACTCAGACGACAAACATTTAATTTTGCAAAATTTGATTTAGAATTTGACGACTTTATTTACATGTTAACGAAGTGGACCTAACACCAAAGTAAATAGTTTTGTCTGAATATTAAGCCACAGTTAATTAGTAGGCATGCATATAACTATATGAACAGAAAACGTACGCTGATGACATTTTCACGCTTTCCTCAAAATCGCAAATGTTTAGTTACGTTTTGTTTTTATTAGATAGATTTTAGGGTTCACCTTACTGTTATCAATTCAAGTATGTAGTTAACAACAGTACGCTAAATAGTCTATAATGTACAGGATGATTTCTTCTAAAGGTAGGGTCCCAATGTTATTCATGTAGATTGTAGAGAGAGGTAAGTGTTACGTTTTACGCTTAATTTGTCATTTCGCAGTCTTGTCTGCCTTCAAGCGGAAGCGCTTGCCGATCAGTGATGATGACATTCTAACGTTGCCTGTACTACTGTGTAGACGTGCTTAGTGTTTGCCATTTCTGAAATACGATCTTATACTTAACTGCAGGTCTCTTCGAACCAGCACTAGAAAAAGGCTGGTAACATAAGCAGACAGCATGACTTGGAACGGTTTCTGCCATAGTGTTGGATTTATTAACCTTAAAATTTAATCATATTTTGTTTCATTATCAAATAATTGTAACAAAAGGGTACAATATCAGATGACATAAATTTGAGTATTATTAATAATAAATCAGAAAACGATATAATGAAAAGATTTTAGAAAAGTTATTATTAAGCTTTCAAGGAAAAAATGTGACAGAATAGCTTACAAGCGGAAACACTTCAAAACGGAAAACGCTTCGAAAACGCAAAACGGAAACAGACCAGTTAGACCAGTTAGACGTTTTTTTGTTTGGGTTGATCCAAAGCGTGTCTGATATTTTTATAAACTCGTGTTGCAGGCTAAATAAAAGCAAATGTGCTTATGTTTGCCACTAACTTAAAAGCGTTAGAAAACAATTAACATATGATTATTCATGCGGACGAATGGAATTGAGCAGTGTTAATTATTAATGTTACGCAGAAAAAGGTTTATAAATTTTGAATTCGCTTAAAGTCGTTTTTTGTGTCTGTATTTGGAATAAGGATTCGCAATGGATGAACTTTATAAAGGCCGAGATATAGCTGATCTCTATCAGAAATATAGACCAACATATCCAGACAAAATGAAAGAAAACATCATAAAGTACTTACGAAATCATAGACCGGACAGTGATTTATCTTCGACCTTTGACTTAATGGTTGACGTTGGATGCGGGAGTGCTCAATCTACCAACATGTTTGCTCCTTATTTCAAGAATATTGTCGGAGTGGATGCCAGCGAGGACCAAATAGAATTTGCACGAAAACAAAACAAGTTCAGTCACATCAAATACTTGGTTGGGAAAGCAGAAAATTTATCTTTTGATGACAACAGCGTAGATTTGGTAACTTGTGGGACGTCAGTGCATTGGTTCGATTTAGACGCATTTTTTGGTGAAGTATCTCGCATATTAAAACCGAACGGATGCCTTGCACTGTTTTGTTATGTTAATCAGGAAATGTATCCTCTTGGTGTCGATGACTGCGGGTCATCCAAAGCTACAGTTGGAATAAACTGGCTTTTATGTGATCTTGAAATTGAAGATAATCTGCGAGGAAAATGGATCCTAAAAGAATGTTGGAATGGCTACGAAGACATCTTTAAACAAATTCCACTTCCATCCAAGCAACGTGAAGAAACAATTTCATTTCGTCAACAAATGTCTTTCGAAGAAATTTGTGGTTTAATTCACTCTGCCATTGGGCATCGAAATCTTATAAAAAGAAGAAAAGAGTTGGAGGAATTCTTTGGCAATGTCGTTCCCAACGATCAAGGTGAATTTGATTTGTTGAAGGCGATTGAGAGCAAAGTGAAAAAGATCTGGAATCTAAACGAAGAAAAAGAGTTTTGCATTGAGTGGAAATATTTTACCATATTGGCTTCCATGTCCCGTAACGTTTAACTTGTTTCTGTAATAACGCCGTGATGTTTGTTGCTTGGTAGACTTGCTGCATATAATAATAAATGCATTTGGAAGCATTATTATTATTTTGTTTGTTTTGAAAATGTTTGCTTCATACCGATAACATACAGTTGTTATGGTTTATCACTTTAACTAATACGTTATGTAACAGTGTAACGTTGTTTTCTGATACGCTTGGTTTGTCGTGCCCCAGTATTTTCTGTCTTCAGCCAGAAGCACTTGTTAATTTGGTTACGCCTCGACCGTTGTACAACGAGTGATCGTTCTATCGATATCAGTATAGAGTTTATCCATTGCGAATCCTTAAACATAAATTCAAGTGCAAAAACATACTTAATCAATTTTAACATTTATATTTACACTACTCTACATAACGTTACTATTTTCTTACAGTGGGTTTGTGTAAGTGCTTCAAATTTTTAATTATGTCCAAGTCTTGCAATATAATCAAGGCTTCCGTTATTTTAACGGAAAAATCGTGTTTACGAAGCTAATTTTCACAGCTTCTTGTTAACCTAAGTTAAATGTTATTACACAGTAACCTAAGCCTAATCTGGACATACCTTCTAAGCTAATATCTAACTCCAATGAAAGGTTAAATAACTAAAATCAACTTTTTGCATACCCACCCTCCTAACCTAACCGCCTATTTTTAACAACGTGGTGCGTGACCTACTTACGGTGTGATAGTCACTTCGTCACATAATCAAACGTTTCTACATCGTATGCAAAGAAAAGCGCATTTGCTTCACTCGCCACTTCAGTCTGCAGCGCGTTTTTATACAAACAGTGAAAGGTACAAATTTGTAACGAAGATTAAAATCGGACTTAAAACTACCAAAACTAACAAAATCGCTGTGTTTGCAAATGCATTCAAGTAGGTTACTTGTAAGCAGACTGAGTAAAAAGATATAATGATTTTTTTTCTTTAACAAAGTGCAGTTAAACTGTGGCCCTCGATGCCAATAAGGTAGAAAAATTTCGCCTCGAAACAAAATTATTTTTCTTCTTTAAAATTTCAGAATCCGGACTATCTTCAATTTTCTCTAAGTCGCCCTCAACAAATCAAATTCACCTTGACCGTTAGGATAGACTTTCCCAAAAATTTCATCCAACTCTTTTTTTCTTTTTATAAGATTTCGATGCCCAATAGCAGAGTGAATTAAACCACAAATTTCTTCAAAAAACATTGGACGTCGAAATGAAATTGTTTCTTCTCTTTGCTTGGATGATAAACGGATTTGTTTAAAGATACCTTCATAACCATTTTATAATCTTTGAGTATCAATTTTCCTTGTGGGTTATCCAGAAGTTCAAGATCAATGAGTGGGAAATCTATATCGTCTGCAGCTTTGGACGAAGATATGTACGTTTGTATTTAATATAAAAATCAGCTATTTATTTATCGCAAAACGCCATATTAATTACAGATACAAGAAATATCTAAATCAATTTTATTTGTATGCGGTGTTTGCATAATAATGTTTGAATATAATGATAATTTACTCAATAATGTTGTTGCATCAATGCTTCGACTGAGATCCCCAATAACAATCTTTATTTTGCAAGCAGTCAGTGTAGAAATCGAACTGTTTTAAAGTGTAAAAAAACAGTTGGCAACTTTATTACATTTTAGTTTTAGTTATAAAATATATGTCTCAAAAAATGTTTGAATTCTTACATAACCTGTGCACAAAAAAACCAAAATGACAACAATTTAACTTTGCAAAACTTGAATTAGAATTTGACGGTCTTATTAACACGTTAAGGAAGTGGACCTAATACCAAAGTAAATAGTTTTGTCTGAATATTAAGCCACAGTTAATTAGTAGGCATGCATACAACTATATGAACAGAAAACGTACGCTGATAACAATTTAACGCTTTCCACAAAATCGCAAATGTTTAGTTACGTTTTGTTTTTATTAGATAGATTTTATAGTGTTTATAGTGTTCACCTTACTGTTATCAATTCAAGTATTTAGTTAATAACAGTAATGCTAAATCGTCTATAATGTACAGGATGATTTCTTCTAAAGGTAGGGTCCCAATGTTATTCATGTAGATTGTAGAGAGAGGTAAGTGTTACGTTTTACGCTTAATTTGTCATTTCGCAGTCTTGTCTGCCTTCAAGCGGAAGCGCTTGCCGATCAGTGATGATGACATTCTAACGTTGCTTGTACTGCTGTGTAGACGTGCCTAGTGTTTGCCATTTCTGAAATACGATCTTATACTTAACTGCAGGTCTCTTCGAACCAGCACTAGAAAAAGGCCGGTAACATAAGCAGACAACATGACTTGGAACGGTTTCTGCCATAGTGTTGGATTTATTAACCTTAAAATTTAATCATATTTTGTTTCATTATCAAATAATTGTAACAAAAGGGTACAATATCAGATGACATAAATTTGAGTATTATTAATAATAAATCAGCAAACGATATAATGAAAAGATTTTAGAAAAGTTATTATTAAGCTTTCAAGGAAAAAATGTGACAGAATAGCTTACAAGCGGAAACACTTCAAAACGGAAAACGCTTCGAAAACGCAAAACGGAAACAGACCAGTTAGACCAGTTAGACGTTTTTTTGTTTGGGTTGATCCAAAGCGTGTCTGATATTTTTATAAACTCGTGTTGCAGGCTAAATAAAAGCAAATGTGCTTATGTTTGCCACTAACTTAAAAGCGTTAGAAAACAATTAACATATGATTATTCATGCGGACGAATGGAATTGAGCAGTGTTAATTATTAATGTTACGCAGAAAAAGGTTTATAAATTTTGAATTCGCTTAAAGTTGTTTTTTGTGTCTGTATTTGGAATAAGGATTCGCAATGGATGAACTTTATAAAGGCCGAGATATAGCTGATCTCTATCAGAAATATAGACCAACATATCCAGACAAAATGAAAGAAAACATCATAAAGTACTTACGAAATCATAGACCGGACAGTGATTTATCTTCGACCTTTGACTTAATGGTTGACGTTGGATGCGGGAGTGCTCAATCTACCAACATGTTTGCTCCTTATTTCAAGAATATTGTCGGAGTGGATGCCAGCGAGGACCAAATAGAATTTGCACGAAAACAAAACAAGTTCAGTCACATCAAATACTTGGTTGGGAAAGCAGAAAATTTATCTTTTGATGACAACAGCGTAGATTTGGTAACTTGTGGGACGTCAGTGCATTGGTTCGATTTAGACGCATTTTTTGGTGAAGTATCTCGCATATTAAAACCGAACGGATGCCTTGCACTGTTTTGTTATGTTAATCAGGAAATGTATCCTCTTGGTGTCGATGACTGCGGGTCATCCAAAGCTACAGTTGGAATAAACTGGCTTTTATGTGATCTTGAAATTGAAGATAATCTGCGAGGAAAATGGATCCTAAAAGAATGTTGGAATGGCTACGAAGACATCTTTAAACAAATTCCACTTCCATCCAAGCAACGTGAAGAAACAATTTCATTTCGTCAACAAATGTCTTTCGAAGAAATTTGTGGTTTAATTCATTCTGCCATTGGGCATCGAAATCTTATAAAAAGAAGAAAAGAGTTGGAGGAATTCTTTGGCAATGTCGTTCCCAACGATCAAGGTGAATTTGATTTGTTGAAGGCGATTGAGAGCAAAGTGAAAAAGATCTGGAATCTAAACGAAGAAAAAGAGTTTTGCATTGAGTGGAAATATTTTACCATATTGGCTTCCATGTCCCGTAACGTTTAACTTGTTTCTGTAATAACGCCGTGATGTTTGTTGCTTGGTAGACTTGCTGCATATAATAATAAATGCATTTGGAAGCATTATTATTATTTTGTTTGTTTTGAAAATGTTTGCTTCATACCGATAACATACAGTTGTTATGGTTTATCACTTTAACTAATACGTTATGTAACAGTGTAACGTTGTTTTCTGATACGCTTGGTTTGTCGTGCCCCAGTATTTTCTGTCTTCAGCCAGAAGCACTTGTTAATTTGGTTACGCCTCGACCGTTGTACAACGAGTGATCGTTCTATCGATATCAGTATAGAGTTTATCCATTGCGAATCCTTAAACATAAATTCAAGTGCAAAAACATACTTAATCAATTTTAACATTTATATTTACACTACTCTACATAACGTTACTATTTTCTTACAGTGGGTTTGTGTAAGTGCTTCAAATTTTTAATTATGTCCAAGTCTTGCAATATAATCAAGGCTTCCGTTATTTTAACGGAAAAATCGTGTTTACGAAGCTAATTTTCACAGCTTCTTGTTAACCTAAGTTAAATGTTATTACACAGTAACCTAAGCCTAATCTGGACATACCTTCTAAGCTAATATCTAACTCCAATGAAAGGTTAAATAACTAAAATCAACTTTTTGCATACCCACCCTCCTAACCTAACCGCCTATTTTTAACAACGTGGTGCGTGACCTACTTACGGTGTGATAGTCACTTCGTCACATAATCAAACGTTTCTACATCGTATGCAAAGAAAAGCGCATTTGCTTCACTCGCCACTTCAGTCTGCAGCGCGTTTTTATACAAACAGTGAAAGGTACAAATTTGTAACGAAGATTAAAATCGGACTTAAAACTACCAAAACTAACAAAATCGCTGTGTTTGCAAATGCATTCAAGTAGGTTACTTGTAAGCAGACTGAGTAAAAAGATATAATGATTTTTTTTCTTTAACAAAGTGCAGTTAAACTGTGGCCCTCGATGCCAATAAGGTAGAAAAATTTCGCCTCGAAACAAAATTATTTTTCTTCTTTAAAATTTCAGAATCCGGACTATCTTCAATTTTCTCTAAGTCGCCCTCAACAAATCAAATTCACCTTGACCGTTAGGATAGACTTTCCCAAAAATTTCATCCAACTCTTTTTTTCTTTTTATAAGATTTCGATGCCCAATAGCAGAGTGAATTAAACCACAAATTTCTTCAAAAAACATTGGACGTCGAAATGAAATTGTTTCTTCTCTTTGCTTGGATGATAAACGGATTTGTTTAAAGATACCTTCATAACCATTTTATAATCTTTGAGTATCAATTTTCCTTGTGGGTTATCCAGAAGTTCAAGATCAATGAGTGGGAAATCTATATCGTCTGCAGCTTTGGACGAAGATATGTACGTTTGTATTTAATATAAAAATCAGCTATTTATTTATCGCAAAACGCCATATTAATTACAGATACAAGAAATATCTAAATCAATTTTATTTGTATGCGGTGTTTGCATAATAATGTTTGAATATAATGATAATTTACTCAATAATGTTGTTGCATCAATGCTTCGACTGAGATCCCCAATAACAATCTTTATTTTGCAAGCAGTCAGTGTAGAAATCGAACTGTTTTAAAGTGTAAAAAAACAGTTGGCAACTTTATTACATTTTAGTTTTAGTTATAAAATATATGTCTCAAAAAATGTTTGAATTCTTACATAACCTGTGCACAAAAAAACCAAAATGACAACAATTTAACTTTGCAAAACTTGAATTAGAATTTGACGGTCTTATTAACACGTTAAGGAAGTGGACCTAATACCAAAGTAAATAGTTTTGTCTGAATATTAAGCCACAGTTAATTAGTAGGCATGCATACAACTATATGAACAGAAAACGTACGCTGATAACAATTTAACGCTTTCCACAAAATCGCAAATGTTTAGTTACGTTTTGTTTTTATTAGATAGATTTTATAGTGTTTATAGTGTTCACCTTACTGTTATCAATTCAAGTATTTAGTTAATAACAGTAATGCTAAATCGTCTATAATGTACAGGATGATTTCTTCTAAAGGTAGGGTCCCAATGTTATTCATGTAGATTGTAGAGAGAGGTAAGTGTTACGTTTTACGCTTAATTTGTCATTTCGCAGTCTTGTCTGCCTTCAAGCGGAAGCGCTTGCCGATCAGTGATGATGACATTCTAACGTTGCCTGTACTGCTGTGTAGACGTGCCTAGTGTTTGCCATTTCTGAAATACGATCTTATACTTAACTGCAGGTCTCTTCGAACCAGCACTAGAAAAAGGCCGGTAACATAAGCAGACAACATGACTTGGAACGGTTTCTGCCATAGTGTTGGATTTATTAACCTTAAAATTTAATCATATTTTGTTTCATTATCAAATAATTGTAACAAAAGGGTACAATATCAGATGACATAAATTTGAGTATTATTAATAATAAATCAGCAAACGATATAATGAAAAGATTTTAGAAAAGTTATTATTAAGCTTTCAAGGAAAAAATGTGACAGAATAGCTTACAAGCGGAAACACTTCAAAACGGAAAACGCTTCGAAAACGCAAAACGGAAACAGACCAGTTAGACCAGTTAGACGTTTTTTTGTTTGGGTTGATCCAAAGCGTGTCTGATATTTTTATAAACTCGTGTTGCAGGCTAAATAAAAGCAAATGTGCTTATGTTTGCCACTAACTTAAAAGCGTTAGAAAACAATTAACATATGATTATTCATGCGGACGAATGGAATTGAGCAGTGTTAATTATTAATGTTACGCAGAAAAAGGTTTATAAATTTTGAATTCGCTTAAAGTTGTTTTTTGTGTCTGTATTTGGAATAAGGATTCGCAATGGATGAACTTTATAAAGGCCGAGATATAGCTGATCTCTATCAGAAATATAGACCAACATATCCAGACAAAATGAAAGAAAACATCATAAAGTACTTACGAAATCATAGACCGGACAGTGATTTATCTTCGACCTTTGACTTAATGGTTGACGTTGGATGCGGGAGTGCTCAATCTACCAACATGTTTGCTCCTTATTTCAAGAATATTGTCGGAGTGGATGCCAGCGAGGACCAAATAGAATTTGCACGAAAACAAAACAAGTTCAGTCACATCAAATACTTGGTTGGGAAAGCAGAAAATTTATCTTTTGATGACAACAGCGTAGATTTGGTAACTTGTGGGACGTCAGTGCATTGGTTCGATTTAGACGCATTTTTTGGTGAAGTATCTCGCATATTAAAACCGAACGGATGCCTTGCACTGTTTTGTTACATTGATCAGGAAATGTATCCCCTTGGTGTCGATGACTGCGGGTCATCCAAAGCTACAGTTGGAATAAACTGGCTTTTATGTGATCTTGAAATTGAAGATAATCTGCGAGGAAAATGGATCCTAAAAGAATGTTGGAATGGCTACGAAGACATCTTTAAACAAATTCCACTTCCATCCAAGCAACGTGAAGAAACAATTTCATTTCGTCAACAAATGTCTTTCGAAGAAATTTGTGGTTTAATTCACTCTGCCATTGGGCATCGAAATCTTATAAAAAGAAGAAAAGAGTTGGAGGAATTCTTTGGCAATGTCGTTCCCAACGATCAAGGTGAATTTGATTTGTTGAAGGCGATTGAGAGCAAAGTGAAAAAGATCTGGAATCTAAACGAAGAAAAAGAGTTTTGCATTGAGTGGAAATATTTTACCATATTGGCTTCCATGTCCCGTAACGTTTAACTTGTTTCTGTAATAACGCCGTGATGTTTGTTGCTTGGTAGACTTGCTGCATATAATAATAAATGCATTTGGAAGCATTATTATTATTTTGTTTGTTTTGAAAATGTTTGCTTCATACCGATAACATACAGTTGTTATGGTTTATCACTTTAACTAATACGTTATGTAACAGTGTAACGTTGTTTTCTGATACGCTTGGTTTGTCGTGCCCCAGTATTTTCTGTCTTCAGCCAGAAGCACTTGTTAATTTGGTTACGCCTCGACCGTTGTACAACGAGTGATCGTTCTATCGATATCAGTATAGAGTTTATCCATTGCGAATCCTTAAACATAAATTCAAGTGCAAAAACATACTTAATCAATTTTAACATTTATATTTACACTACTCTACATAACGTTACTATTTTCTTACAGTGGGTTTGTGTAAGTGCTTCAAATTTTTAATTATGTCCAAGTCTTGCAATATAATCAAGGCTTCCGTTATTTTAACGGAAAAATCGTGTTTACGAAGCTAATTTTCACAGCTTCTTGTTAACCTAAGTTAAATGTTATTACACAGTAACCTAAGCCTAATCTGGACATACCTTCTAAGCTAATATCTAACTCCAATGAAAGGTTAAATAACTAAAATCAACTTTTTGCATACCCACCCTCCTAACCTAACCGCCTATTTTTAACAACGTGGTGCGTGACCTACTTACGGTGTGATAGTCACTTCGTCACATAATCAAACGTTTCTACATCGTATGCAAAGAAAAGCGCATTTGCTTCACTCGCCACTTCAGTCTGCAGCGCGTTTTTATACAAACAGTGAAAGGTACAAATTTGTAACGAAGATTAAAATCGGACTTAAAACTACCAAAACTAACAAAATCGCTGTGTTTGCAAATGCATTCAAGTAGGTTACTTGTAAGCAGACTGAGTAAAAAGATATAATGATTTTTTTTCTTTAACAAAGTGCAGTTAAACTGTGGCCCTCGATGCCAATAAGGTAGAAAAATTTCGCCTCGAAACAAAATTATTTTTCTTCTTTAAAATTTCAGAATCCGGACTATCTTCAATTTTCTCTAAGTCGCCCTCAACAAATCAAATTCACCTTGACCGTTAGGATAGACTTTCCCAAAAATTTCATCCAACTCTTTTTTTCTTTTTATAAGATTTCGATGCCCAATAGCAGAGTGAATTAAACCACAAATTTCTTCAAAAAACATTGGACGTCGAAATGAAATTGTTTCTTCTCTTTGCTTGGATGATAAACGGATTTGTTTAAAGATACCTTCATAACCATTTTATAATCTTTGAGTATCAATTTTCCTTGTGGGTTATCCAGAAGTTCAAGATCAATGAGTGGGAAATCTATATCGTCTGCAGCTTTGGACGAAGATATGTACGTTTGTATTTAATATAAAAATCAGCTATTTATTTATCGCAAAACGCCATATTAATTACAGATACAAGAAATATCTAAATCAATTTTATTTGTATGCGGTGTTTGCATAATAATGTTTGAATATAATGATAATTTACTCAATAATGTTGTTGCATCAATGCTTCGACTGAGATCCCCAATAACAATCTTTATTTTGCAAGCAGTCAGTGTAGAAATCGAACTGTTTTAAAGTGTAAAAAAACAGTTGGCAACTTTATTACATTTTAGTTTTAGTTATAAAATATATGTCTCAAAAAATGTTTGAATTCTTACATAACCTGTGCACAAAAAAACCAAAATGACAACAATTTAACTTTGCAAAACTTGAATTAGAATTTGACGGTCTTATTAACACGTTAAGGAAGTGGACCTAATACCAAAGTAAATAGTTTTGTCTGAATATTAAGCCACAGTTAATTAGTAGGCATGCATACAACTATATGAACAGAAAACGTACGCTGATAACAATTTAACGCTTTCCACAAAATCGCAAATGTTTAGTTACGTTTTGTTTTTATTAGATAGATTTTATAGTGTTTATAGTGTTCACCTTACTGTTATCAATTCAAGTATTTAGTTAATAACAGTAATGCTAAATCGTCTATAATGTACAGGATGATTTCTTCTAAAGGTAGGGTCCCAATGTTATTCATGTAGATTGTAGAGAGAGGTAAGTGTTACGTTTTACGCTTAATTTGTCATTTCGCAGTCTTGTCTGCCTTCAAGCGGAAGCGCTTGCCGATCAGTGATGATGACATTCTAACGTTGCCTGTACTGCTGTGTAGACGTGCCTAGTGTTTGCCATTTCTGAAATACGATCTTATACTTAACTGCAGGTCTCTTCGAACCAGCACTAGAAAAAGGCCGGTAACATAAGCAGACAACATGACTTGGAACGGTTTCTGCCATAGTGGTGGATTGGATTTATTAACCTTAAAATTTAATCATATTTTGTTTCATTATCAAATAATTGTAACAATTTAAGGGTACAATATCAGATGACATAAATTTGAGTATTATTAATAATAAATCAGCAAACGATATAATGAAAAGATTTTAGCAAAGTTATTATTAAGCTTTCAAGGAAAAAATGTGACAGAATAGCTTACAAGCGGAAACACTTCAAAACGGAAAACGCTTCGAAAACGCAAAACGGAAACAGACCAGTTAGACCAGTTAGACGTTTTTTTGTTTGGGTTGATCCAAAGCGTGTCTGATGTTTTTATAAAATCGTGCTGCAGGCTAAATAAAAGGTGCAAAGCAAATGTGCTTATGTTTGCCACTAACTTAAAAGCGTTAGAAAACAATTAACACCTGATTATTCATGCGGACGAATGGAATTGAGCAGTGTTAATTATTAATGTTACGCAGAACAAGGTTTATAAATTTTGAATTCGATTAAGGTTGTTTTTGTGTCTGTATTTGGAATAAGGATTCGCAATGGATAAACTTTATACAGGCAGAGATATAGCTGATCTCTATCAGAAATATAGACCAACATATCCAGACAAAATGATGGAAAACATCATAAAGTACTTACGAAGTCATAGACCGGACAGTGATTTATCTTCGACCTTTGACTTAATGGTTGACGTTGGATGCGGAAGTGCTCAATCTACCAACATGTTTGCTCCTTATTTCAAGAATATTGTCGGAGTGGATGCCAGCGAGGACCAAATAGAGTTTGCACGAAAACAAAACAAATTCAGTCACATCAAATACTTGGTTGGGAAAGCAGAGAGTTTACCGTTTGATGACAACAGCGTGGACTTGGTGACTTGTGGGGCATCAGTGCATTGGTTCGATTTAGAGGCATTTTTTGGTGAAGTATCTCGCATATTAAAACCGAACGGATGCCTTGCACTGTTTTCTTATGTTAATCAGGAAATGTATCCCCTTGGTGTCGATGACTGCGAGTCATCCAAAGCTACAGCTAGAATAATTTGGCTTTTATGTGATCTTGAAATTGAAGATAATCTGCGAGGAAAATGGATCCTAAAAGAATGTTGGAATGATTACGAAAATATCTTTAAACAGATTCCACTTCCATCCAAGCAACGTGAAGAAACAATTTCATTTCGACATCAAATGTCTTTCGAAAAAGCTTGTGGGTATTTATACTCCGCTGCTAGGCAACAAAATCTCAAAATGAGAAGAAAAGAGTTGGAGGAATTCTTTGGCAATGTCTTCCCCAGTGATCAAGGTGAATTTGATTTGTTGAAGGCGATTGAGAGCAAACTGAAAATGATCTGGAATCTAAACGAAGAAAAAGAGTTTTGCATTGAGTGGAAATATTTTACCATATTGGCTTCCATGTCCCGTAACGTTTAACTTGTTTCTGTGATAACTCCGTGCTGTTTGTTGCTTGGTAGACTTGCTGCATATAATACTAAATGCATTTGGAAGCATTATTATTTTGTTTGTTCTGAAAATGTTTGCCTCAGGCCGGTAAGATACAGTTGTTGTGCTAATTGTCATAATTAGCCCTTCTCCCTGCGGAATTCAAGTGCATATCTGATGATATTATAATGTTATCTGTGTTTTATTTCATCTGTTTAACACAGCTGTTATAATTTACCCCTTTGCCTATAACTTACTTTTAGCTGTTGTAATATACCACTTCGAATAATACAGCATGTAACAATATTTGTATATAAGCGATGTAATTGTAAAGCAGGTACTTAACAAATTTCAACAAAACTATCGACAATTGTCGAAAAAATTCCTAGTTGCTGCTGAGTTTAAACACTTTCATGAGCTCCTTTATGCCGCTTTAAAAGTAGAAGGTGTTGAATACGCTTTTTTGGCCAAATATGTTTTTTTAAGTGATAAACGCTTATTCAAGTTTACTATTGTTTGTTTCTAGCAACAGTAAGTTATGCCTATGCTGTTGGTTTAGATTTTGCACTATGTAGGCCTACTTAAATGGGAAATAACGTACGCACAAAATCACGCACTTCGCGTTTTATAGTCCTGTGCTATTTTATCAACTGTAAAGATAGAAATATCCTCTTTTGACTTTTCGCCTATTTGAAATATCAATTCCAAACAGTTAAATGTTTTAAGAGGGGATTTATGGAATTGCCGTCAACGCTTCTATAGAGTTATCTGGACCTGCCATTTATCCCAAACACGATCCAAAGCTTTGCTAAGTGTTACTCACACTGGCCGAGACTTTTAACGCATGTGACAGTTTGACCGGTTCTTTGACCGGATTGCCATCTGCATAAATGAGCATGTTGTCCACGAAAAGCATTATTTTCAATTTATTATTAGAAAGAAAGTGTTGGAAGTTGCACAAAATAAAACAAAGAACGAATTCAAGAGCGGATTTTTTCACTCATATTATACAGTATAGCTATAAACCTCCCAGTATTGTTGATTCTAAAACTATTATTTTGTTATAGTGGGTTTGTGTAAGTGATTTAAATTTTAATTGTTAATTTAGACTTTATTCAACCTTATATCCGTAAATACTAACTTAGAGACAGAAGTGTAGTGGGACGGAAAAGCTTAAGAACGGCCTTTTTACATTTTTTCTTCTGGTAAGTACTGCTGAAAATGGCTATTTTTGGGGGATTCTCACACTTGGCTATTATTTTTAAAAATGTGCGTTCCCACACTTCTTTTTTCGCACTATACCCTTCAATACAGCCATATTCTTCTACAAATATCAGAACTTCAGACCAAATAACTCTGTTAGAACAAGGATGAATACACAGTGTTTTTTGAGATTTTACCCTTTTCTCTGTTGGTTACTGAAACGCATGAATTCTTGCGTGACCTGAACACAGTTTGGCAAAGTTTACATAAACAGAAAATTTAACAAAGTTTGGACCAACTGAGATCAAGCCAAATTCGTTCAGCTAACAAAAGTCGTTAAACCAAAGTATAGACTTAGTTAAGGAATTAAACTACAAACATGTCCTTAGACCTACTTAGGCGAAACAGCTAATCGGAAAACATCAAAAATTGACTCTGCTTATCATCTTTAGGTCAAATCAGACTTGTTTTGCGGCCAATTAAATATAAAACTTCTACGCCGAACATAACTCAGCGACATCTTCAAACTAACTGCACTCTTTGTTCTACAAACTACTTGCTGTGTTTAAAACTCTAAGCGATAAATATCTTCTGTAAGTGATTTCTAAATTTGAACTATTCAAATTGATAATTTTTGTGGAATGGAGTTTTATTTTAATATTCATCTACCTCTGACATCAATTTTTGTTGCAAGAAAATCACTATCACCTAATTAAATTGGAAGGTATAGCTCAGTCTTTTCACGTTTGTAGAATGTAAGTGAAAAAGCACAAGCATGACTCAATAGAGCATAATGTACTTATGCCGCTGTCTACGCGTATGAGTCAATATGTTGCTTCCTGGACTAATTCAAGCTTGGGGTTTACTCTTCTTAACATCTGATATTCGTGCAGTTGCAAATTTCCACCTACTGTTTAACGAAACAATAGATTGATTGGTGGGGAACAAAAAATGTCACCACTATATTACCAATTATGTTTCGTTACCAATCACATACAACAAAGTGATAAAGTAAATGCAGTAAAATTTAACGAACAGAAAGTTTATCGTTATTCTTGCAAATGCAATCAATGACTTGTAGGTCTAATAAAAATTGTATCATAACCATGTTATCGTTTACGACCCAAACAAGACTAAAGACTGGACATGGACGCCAAAATAGTGAAGATTTCCAGCTCCATACAAAATTCTGTTTCTTTGTCTTGATTCCAGACGTTCTTCACTTTGCTCTCAATCGCCTTCAACAAATCAAATTCACCTTGATCGTTGGGAACGCCATTGCCGAAGATTTTCTCCAACTTTTTTCTTCTTTTTATAAGATTTCGATGCCCAATGGCAGAGTGAATTAAACCGCAAATCTCTTCAAAAGACATTAAATGTCGAAATGAAATTGTTCCTTCACGTTGCTTGGATGGAAGTGGAGTTTGTTTAAAGATGTCTTCGTAACCATTCCAACATTCTTTCAGGATACATTTTCCTAGTGGGTTATCCCGAAGTTCAAGTTCACATAGAAGCCAGGTTATATCAGTTGTAGCTTTGGATGATTCCTCATTATAGGCATTTAGTGGATAAATTTTTGTACAGTTATAAGTGAAAAGGGATAGACATCCATTCGGTTTCAATATGCGAGATACTTCACCAAAAAATTCTTTCAAATCGAACCAATCCACTGACGCCCCACAAGTCACCAAGTCCACACTGTTGTCATCAAACGGTAAATTCTCTGCTTTCCCAACCAAATATTTGATGTGACTGAATTTGTTTTGTTTTCGTGCAAACTCTATTTGGTCCTCGCTGGCATCCACTCCGACAATATTCTTGAAATAAGGAGCAAACATGTTGGTAGATTGAGCACTCCCGCATCCAACATCAACTATTAAGTCAAAGGTCGAAGATAAATCACTGTCCGGTCTATGATTTCGTAAGTACTTTATGACGTTTTCCATCACTTTGTCTGGATATGTTGGTCTATATTTCTGATAGAGATCGGCTATATCTCTGCCTTTATAAAGTTTATCCATTGCGAATCCTTATTCCAAATACACACACAAAAAACAACCTTAATCAAATTTAAAATTTATAAACTTTGTTCTGCGGAACACTATTAATTAACACTGCTCAATTCCATTCGTGCCCATGCATGATCAGGTGTGAGATGTTGTCTAACGCTTTTAAGTTATGGGAAAACACAAGCATATTTGCTTTGCACCTTTCTTTAGCCTGCATATTATTCTGATATCAGTACAAAGTTTATCCATTGCGTTTATCCATAACAATTTTATTCATGATGTCTAAGTCTTGCAAAATAATCAAAACTTCCACTCTTTCACTTGAAAAATGGTGCATTCGAAGCTAATTTTCACAGCTTCTTGTTAACCTAAGTTAAATGTTATTACATAGTAACTTAAGCCTAACCTGGATCCACCGTCTAAGTTAAACCTAACTCCAATAAAACCTTAAATAGCTGAAATTAAATTTTTGCTTATATCCATCCTCCTTACCTAACCGCTTATCTTTAACAACGAGCTGCGTGACCTACTTACGGTGAAATGGTCACTTCGTGACATATAATAATAATTAATCAAACGTATCGTATGCAAAGAAAAGCGCATTTGCTTCACTCGCCACTTCAGTTTGCAGCGCCTTTTTATACAAACAGTGAAAGGTACAAATTTGTAACGAAGCGTAAAATCGGACTTAAAACTACCTGTTAAACAACTAAAACTAAACTAAAACTATTAAAACTACTACAACTAGTTTGTAGCTATAAAAACGTGTCTCAAAAAAATGTTTAAATTCCTACATGATCTGTGCACAGACTAACTAAGAACACAAAATTTTAATTTTGCAAAATTTGATTTAGAATTTGACGACCTTATTTACATGTTAACGAAGTGGACCTAATACCAAAGTAAATAGTTTTGTCTGAATATTAAGCCACAGTTAATTAGTAGGCATGCATACAAAAATATAAACAGAAAACGTACGCTGATGACATTTTCACGCTTTCCACAAAATCGCAAATGTTTAGTTACATTTTGTTTTTGTTAGATAGATTTTAGGGTTCACCTTACTGTTATCGATTCAAGTATGTAGTTAATAACAGTATGGTAAATCGTCTATAATGTACAGGACTATTTCTTCCAAAGGTAGGGTCCCAATGTTTTCCGTGCAGAGAGGGGTAAGCAGAAAGCATGACTTGGGACTGTTTCCGCTATAGTAGTGGGTTTATGAACCTTAAAATTTAATCATTTTTTCTATCATAATCAAAATATTGTAACAAAAGGGTACAAAATAAAATGGCGGATAGTTAATAATAAATCAGCAAACGATATAATGAAAACATCTTTGCAAAGTTATTTTTAAGCTTTCAAGGAAGCAAATGCAACAAAATAGTGCAAAACGCTTGTGACATTCAAGTATTAAAATCGTGAAAAAGACTGAATTTTTAATGTGGCTTAATCTGTAAGACCAGTTAGACATCTTTTTGATTGGGTTGATCCGACGCGTGTCTGATGTTTCATAAAATGGTGCTGCAGGCTAAATAAAAGGTGCAAAGCAAATGTGCTTATGTTTGCCCATAACTTAAAAGCGTTAGACAACATTTCACACCTGGTTATTCATGCGCACGAATGGAATTGAGCAGTGTTAATTATTCGTGTTACGCAGAACAAGGTTTATAAATTTTGAGTTCGATTAAAGTTGATTTTTTCTGTCTGTATTTGGAATAAGGATTCGCAATAGATGAACTTTATACAGGCAGAGATATAGCTGATCTCTATCAGAAATATAGACCAACATATCCAGACAAAATGATAGAAAACATCATAAACTACTTACGAAATCATAGACCGGACAGTGATTTATTTTCGACCTTTGACTTAATGGTTGACGTTGGATGCGGGAGTGCTCAATCTACCAACATGTTTGCTCCTTATTTCAAGAATATTGTCGGAGTGGATGCCAGCGTGGACCAAATAGAGTTTGCACGAAAACAAAACAAATTCAGTCACATCAAATACTTGGTTGGGAAAGCAGAGAGTTTACCGTTTGATGACAACAGCGTGGACTTGGTGACTTGTGGGGCATCAGTGCATTGGTTCGATTTAGAAGCATTTTTTGGTGAAGTATCTCGCATATTAAAACCGAATGGATGCCTTGCACTGTTTTCTTATGTTAATCAGGAAATGTATCCCCTTGGTGTCGATGACTGCGAGTCATCCAAAGCTACAGCTAGAATAATCTGGCTTTTATGTGATCTTGAAATTGAAGATAATCTGCGAGGAAAATGGATCCTAAAAGAATGTTTGAATGATTACGAAAATATCTTTAAACAGATTCCACTTCCATCCAAGCAACGTGAAGAAACAATTTCATTTCGACATCAAATGTCTTTCGAAAATGCTTGTGGGTATTTATACTCCGCTGCTAGGCAACAAAATCTCAAAATGAGAAGAAAAGAGTTGGAGGAATTCTTTGGCAATGTCTTCCCCAGTGATCAGGGTGAATTTGATTTGTTGAAGGCGATTGAGAGCAAACTGAAAATGATCTGGAATCTAAACGAAGAAAAAGAGTTTTGCATTGAGTGGAAATATTTTACCATATTGGCTTCCATGTCCCGTAACGTTTAACTTGTTTCTGTGATAACTCCGTGATGTTTGTTGCTTGGTAGACTTGCTGCATATAATACTAAATGCATTTGGAAGCATTATTATTTTGTTTGTTCTGAAAATGTTTGCCTCAGGCCGGTAAGATACAGTTGTTGTGCTAATTGTCATAATTAGCCCTTCTCCCTGCGGAATTCAAGTGCATATCTGATGATATTATAATGTTATCTGTGTTTTATTTCATCTGTTTAACACAGCTGTTATAATTTACCCCTTTGCCTATAACTTACTTTTAGCTGTTGTAATATACCACTTCGAATAATACAGCATGTAACAATATTTGTATATAAGCGATGTAATTGTAAAGCAGGTATTTAACAAATTTCAACAAAACTATCGACAATTGTCGAAAAAATTCCTAGTTGCTGCTGAGTTTAAACACTTTCATGAGCTCCTTTATGCCGCTTTAAAAGTAGAAGGTGTTGAATACGCTTTTTTGGCCAAATATGTTTTTTTAAGTGATAAACGCTTATTCAAGTTTACTATTGTTTGTTTCTAGCAACAGTAAGTTATGCCTATGCTGTTGGTTTAGATTTTGCACTATGTAGGCCTACTTAAATGGGAAATAACGTACGCACAAAATCACGCACTTCGCGTTTTATAGTCCTGTGCTATTTTATCAACTGTAAAGATAGAAATATCCTCTTTTGACTTTTCGCCTATTTGAAATATCAATTCCAAACAGTTAAATGTTTTAAGAGGGGATTTATGGAATTGCCGTCAACGCTTCTATAGAGTTATCTGGACCTGCCATTTATCCCAAACACGATCCAAAGCTTTGCTAAGTGTTACTCACACTGGCCGAGACTTTTAACGCATGTGACAGTTTGACCGGTTCTTTGACCGGATTGCCATCTGTATAAATGAGCATGTTGTCCACGAAAAGCACTATTTTCAATTTATTATTAGAAAAAAAGTGTTGGAAGTTGCACAAAATAAAACAAAGAACGAATTCAAGAGCGGATTTTTTCACTCATATTATACAGTATAGCTATAAACCTCCCAGTATTGTTGATTCTAAAACTATTATTTTGTTATAGTGGGTTTGTGTAAGTGATTTAAATTTTAATTGTTAATTTAGACTTTATTCAACCTTATATCCGTAAATACTAACTTAGAGACAGAAGTGTAGTGGGACGGAAAAGCTTGAGAACGGCCTTTTTACATTTTTTCTTCTGGTAAGTACTGCTGAAAATGGCTATTTTTGGGGGATTCTCACACTTGGCTATTATTTTTAAAAATGTGCGTTCCCACATTTCTTTTTTCGCACTATACCCTTCAATACAGCCATATTCTTCTACAAATATCAGAACTTCAGACCAAATAACTCCGTTAGAACAAGGATGAATACACAGTGTTTTTTGAGATTTTACCCTTTTCTCTGTTGGTTGCTGAAACGCATGAATTCTTGCGTGACCTGAACACAGTTTGGCAAAGTTTACATAAACGGTAAATTTAACGAAGTTTTGGCCAACTGAGATCAAGCCAAATTCGTTAAACTGACAAAAGTCGTTCAACCAAAGTATAGACTTAGTTAAGGAATTAAACTACAAACATGTCCTTAGACCTACTTAGGCGAAACAGCTAATCGGAAAACGTTGAAAATTGACTCTGCTTATCATCTTTAGGTCTAATTAAACTTGTTTTGCGGCCTATTAAATATAAAACTTCTACGCCGAACATAACTCAGCGACATCTTCAAACTAACTGCACTCTTTGTTCTACAAACTACTTGCTGTGTTTAAAACTCTAAGCGATAAATATCTTCTGTAAGTGATTTCTAAATTTGAACTATTCAAATTGATAATTTTTGTGGAATGGAGTTTTATTTTAATATTCATCTACCTCTGACATCAATTTTTGTTGCAAGAAAATCACTATCACCTAATTAAATTGGAAGGTATAGCTCAGTCTTTTCACGTTTGTAGAATGTAAGTGAAAAAGCACAAGCATGACTCAATAGAGCATAATGTACTTATGCCGCTGTCTACGCGTATGAGTCAATATGTTGCTTCCTGGACTAATTCAAGCTTGGGGTTTACTCTTCTTAACATCTGATATTCGTGCAGTTGCAAATTTCCACCTACTGTTTAACGAAACAATAGATTGATTGGTGGGGAACAAAAAATGTCACCACTATATTACCAATTATGTTTCGTTACCAATCACATACAACAAAGTGATAAAGTAAATGCAGTAAAATTTAACGAACAGAAAGTGTATCGTTATTCTTGCAAATGCAATCAATGACTTGTAGGTCTAATAAAAATTGTATCATAACCATGTTATCGTTTACGACCCAAACAAGACTAAAGACTGGACATGGACGCCAAAATGGTGAAGATTTCCAGCTCCATACAAAATTTTGTTTGTTTGTCTTGATTCCAGACGTTCTTCACTTTGCTCTCAATCGCCTTCAACAAATCAAATTCACCTTGATCGTTGGGAACGCCATTGCCGAAGATTTCCTCCAACTTTTTTCTTCTTTTTATAAGATTTCGATGCCCAATGGCAGAGTGAATTAAACCGCAAATCTCTTCAAAAGACATTAAATGTCGAAATGAAATTGTTCCTTCACGTTGCTTGGATGGAAGTGGAGTTTGTTTAAAGATGTCTTCGTAACCATTCCAACATTCTTTCAGGATACATTTTCCTAGTGGGTTATCCCGAAGTTCAAGTTCACATAGAAGCCAGGTTATATCAGTTGTAGCTTTGGATGATTCCTCATTATAGGCATTTAGTGGATAAATTTTTGTACAGTTATAAGTGAAAAGGGATAGACATCCATTCGGTTTCAATATGCGAGATACTTCACCAAAAAATTCTTTCAAATCGAACCAATGCACTGACGCCCCACAAGTCACCAAGTCCACACTGTTGTCATCAAACGGTAAATTCTCTGCTTTCCCAACCAAATATTTGATGTGACTGAATTTGTTTTGTTTTCGTGCAAACTCTATTTGGTCCTCGCTGGCATCCACTCCGACAATATTCTTGAAATAAGGAGCAAACATGTTGGTAGATTGAGCACTCCCGCATCCAACATCAACTATTAAGTCAAAGGTCGAAGATAAATCACTGTCCGGTCTATGATTTCGTAAGTACTTTATGACGTTTTCCATCACTTTGTCTGGATATGTTGGTCTATATTTCTGATAGAGATCGGCTATATCTCTGCCTTTATAAAGTTTATCCATTGCGAATCCTTATTCCAAATACACACACAAAAAACAACCTTAATCAAATTTAAAATTTATAAACTTTGTTCTGCGGAACACTATTAATTAACACTGCTCAATTCCATTCGTGCCCATGCATGATCAGGTGTGAGATGTTGTCTAACGCTTTTAAGTTATGGGAAAACACAAGCATATTTGCTTTGCACCTTTCTTTAGCCTGCATATTATTCTGATATCAGTACAAAGTTTATCCATTGCGTTTATCCATAACAATTTTATTCATGATGTCTAAGTCTTGCAAAATAATCAAAACTTCCACTCTTTCACTTGAAAAATGGTGCATTCGAAGCTAATTTTCACAGCTTCTTGTTAACCTAAGTTAAATGTTATTACATAGTAACTTAAGCCTAACCTGGATCCACCGTCTAAGTTAAACCTAACTCCAATAAAACCTTAAATAGCTGAAATTAAATTTTTGCTTATATCCATCCTCCTTACCTAACCGCTTATCTTTAACAACGAGCTGCGTGACCTACTTACGGTGAAATGGTCACTTCGTGACATATAATAATAATTAATCAAACGTATCGTATGCAAAGAAAAGCGCATTTGCTTCACTCGCCACTTCAGTTTGCAGCGCCTTTTTATACAAACAGTGAAAGGTACAAATTTGTAACGAAGCGTAAAATCGGACTTAAAACTACCTGTTAAACAACTAAAACTAAACTAAAACTATTAAAACTACTACAACTAGTTTGTAGCTATAAAAACGTGTCTCAAAAAAATGTTTAAATTCCTACATGATCTGTGCACAGACTAACTAAGAACACAAAATTTTAATTTTGCAAAATTTGATTTAGAATTTGACGACCTTATTTACATGTTAACGAAGTGGACCTAATACCAAAGTAAATAGTTTTGTCTGAATATTAAGCCACAGTTAATTAGTAGGCATGCATACAAAAATATAAACAGAAAACGTACGCTGATGACATTTTCACGCTTTCCACAAAATCGCAAATGTTTAGTTACATTTTGTTTTTGTTAGATAGATTTTAGGGTTCACCTTACTGTTATCGATTCAAGTATGTAGTTAATAACAGTATGGTAAATCGTCTATAATGTACAGGACTATTTCTTCCAAAGGTAGGGTCCCAATGTTTTCCGTGCAGAGAGGGGTAAGCAGAAAGCATGACTTGGGACTGTTTCCGCTATAGTAGTGGGTTTATGAACCTTAAAATTTAATCATTTTTTCTATCATAATCAAAATATTATGACAAAAGGGTACAAAATAAAATGGCGGATAGTTAATAATAAATCAGCAAACGATATAATGAAAACATCTTTGCAAAGTTATTATTAAGCTTTCAAGGAAGCAAATGCAACAAAATAGTGCAAAACGCTTGTGACATTCAAGTATTAAAATCGTGAAAAAAACTGAATTTTTAATGTGGCTTAATCTGTAAGACCAGTTAGACATCTTTTTGATTGGGTTGATCCGACGCGTGTCTGATGTTTCATAAAATGGTGCTGCAGGCTAAATAAAAGGTGCAAAGCAAATGTGCTTATGTTTGACCATAACTTAAAAGCGTTAGACAACATTTCACACCTGGTTATTCATGCGCACGAATGGAATTGAGCAGTGTTAATTATTCGTGTTACGCAGAACAAGGTTTATAAATTTTGAGTTCGATTAAAGTTGATTTTTTCTGTCTGTATTTGGAATAAGGATTCGCAATGGATGAACTTTATACAGGCAGAGATATAGCTGATCTCTATCAGAAATATAGACCAACATATCCAGACAAAATGATAGAAAACATCATAAAATACTTACGAAATCATAGACCGGACAGTGATTTATTTTCGACCTTTGACTTAATGGTTGACGTTGGATGCGGGAGTGCTCAATCTACCAACATGTTTGCTCCTTATTTCAAGAATATTGTCGGAGTGGATGCCAGCGAGGACCAAATAGAGTTTGCACGAAAACAAAACAAATTCAGTCACATCAAATACTTGGTTGGGAAAGCAGAGAATTTACCGTTTGATGACAACAGCGTAGATTTGGTAACTTGTGGGACGTCAGTGCATTGGTTCGATTTAGAGGCATTTTTTGGTGAAGTATCTCGCATATTAAAACCGAACGGATGCCTTGCACTGTTTTGTTACATTGATCAGGAAATGTATCCCCTTGGTGTCGATGACTGCGAGTCATCCAAAGCTACAGTTGGATTAAACTGGCTTCTATATGATCTTGAACTTCGGAATAATCCGCGAGGAAAATGGATCCTGAAAGAATGTTGGAATGGCTACGAAGATATCTTTAACCCTATTCTAACTAGGCTTGGCTTCTCCCGCACACTGTCATAGCAAAACGTGGCGTACAGTTGCATTGTTTGCTGTAGAAACTTGAAATTTGGTGACTTTTCCTAAAAAATGTTCAGCTATCTGTCCATGTTTGTTTGGTAAAGTTGGATTTTGTAATTTTTAAGATATTGCGATATTTTCATAATTTTCCTCTGCTTTGCTCTGCTCTCCGCATTGAAGCGTATTACTCATTTACGCACCAATAACTCGACTAACTATTCTCTTTCGTTCTCTTCTCGCGGTCAGCTGGTTTTCCGCACAGCGGGGACGCGGCGTAACAAGAAGAATTTCTAGAAATGTGTCACTTTTAGAAATACTTAATTTACACTAAATTCACTTTCTTTAGTTTTACAATTATGATGTATACAGGAAGCCAGATGATTTTTCTACTAACCTGTAAAAATCCGATAAGTTTACGACGTATAGTTTTCTAGTAATTAACGATTGAAAATGTGTGTGCGGGGTCGGCCACACCTAGTTTTTTAGTAAACTCGCGAGCCTGGTTAGGATAGGGTTAAACAAATTCCATTTCCATCCAAGCAACGTAAAGAAACAATTTCATTTCGACAACAAATGTCTTTCGAAAAAGCTTGTGGGTATTTACACTCCGCTTTAAGGCAACAAAATCTCAAAATGAGAAAAAAAGAGTTGGATGAAATCTTTGGCAATGTCGTTCCCAACGATCAGGGTGAATTTGATTTGTTGAAGGCGATTGAGAGCAAAGTGAAAAAAGTCTGGAATCTAAACGAAGAAAAAGAGTTTTGCATTGAGTGGAAATATTTTACCATATTTGCTTCCATGTCCCGTAACGTATAACTTGTTTCTGTGATAACACCGTATATTTGTTGCTTGGTAGACTTGCTGCATATAGTACTACATGCATTTGGAAGCATTATTGTTTTGCTTGTTTTGAAAATGTTTGCCTCAGGCCGATTAGATACAGCTGTTGTGCTAATTGTCATAATTAGCCCTTCTCCTTACGGAATTCAAGTGCATATCTGATGATATTATAATGTTATCAATGTTTTATTTCGTGTGTTTTACAATAAGCGCTTTACTATATTTTGGCCGTGTCTGGATTATGCGTTTTGATTACTTCCCAATTTCGTCATTCGTACTACAGCGCATCAGCTCAGCTCTGCTAAGCCAGTCTAGAATTTACAGTCTGCCAAATGCAGCTTTATTCTGTGTTCTGGAAACAGTAACCGTTTCGTTGAGAACCAATAATAAATAATTTAATTGTTCAAGACGTTGACAGTTTCTTTCTGGTACTGTGATGCTTAACTGGCTATCAGGGGTTAATGAATGCGATATCATTGGAGTCAGATTAGTGAACAATCGATCAAACAATAATTAACAACTGTTCACAACCCCAACAATACGCTCGGTTAGCTCACTGTTATGCTTTGCCACTTTAACTAATACATTATGTAACAGTGTAACGTTGTTTTCTGATACGCTTGGTTTGTCGTGCCTCAGACTTGTCTGCCTTCAGCCAGAAGCACTTATTAATTTGGTTACGCCTCGCCCGTTGTACTGCGAGTGATCTTTCTATCGATACCAGCACTGCTGTGTTGTCTTGCCTTGTTTTTACCATTTGCAATACAATCTGATATAATTAGTTACAAGTTCGAACCAGCAATAGGAAAAAGGCCGGTAACAACATTATTTGTATGCAAGCGATGTAATTGCAAAGCAAGTATTTAACAAATTTCAACAAAAATTCCAAGTCCTTTTTACCCCTTTAGAAGTAGAAGGGGTTGAATCAAAGATTACTAAGTAAGGATTGGAAACTGATAAAATCTTGAAGACTCGTCACTGTTGAACGGCTGCTGACACATCTTGCTTTGTCAGCATCAGTTGCAACCATAATAGTAGGTAACTTATATGTTTTGAATCAATTCTAAAAACTTTGAAACTAGAAAACAAATGCAGAAATGCTACCGGTAGCCTAAAGAATGTGAATGGTGTTTAAAATTGTTTGGCTGATAACCGTCGGGTTTACACTAACACAGTTGCTACCTTAAATAATGAACTACTGTGTTTTACTTAAACTTAACTTCTACAATATTTTTTGTATTTTGCTAAAGTGCATATTGCCAAACCCAACGACTCAACTGCTGTGTAAACCCAACATAATAACGCTCAAATTAAAGTGAAACAGCATTTGTACTACAAGCCATCCAAACGTGACAAGTCTTTACAAGTGACCTCTTTCCAGGGGCTAAACAAAATTTATTTAGATTGTTTTTTGTCAGTAAAAATAACTAAAAATACAAATATTTAAATAACAAATGTGTACCGAGTTTATGTTCCTTTGATGTATTGGATATGAAGTTATCGACAAATTTTTGATGATGACGTCATTTCGTTTCTAACCCTTACTTAGTAATCTTTGGTTGAATACGCTTGCTTTTTGGCCAAATATGTTTTTTTAAGTGATAAACGCGTGTTCAAGTTTACTATTTATTGTTTCTAGCAACAGTAAGTTATGCCTATGCTGTTGGATTGACTTTTGCACAATGTAGTCCTACTTAAATGGGAAATAACGTAGGTATACACAAAATCACACACGTCACATTTTGTCAACTCTAAATACAGTAAAATCCCCTTTTGACTTTTCGCTTATTTGAAATATCAATTCCAAGTAGTTAAATGTTTTAAGAGGGGATTTATGGAATTGCCGTCAACGCTTCTATAGAGTTATCCGGATCTACCATTGATCTCAAACATGATTCAAAGCTTTGTTTAGTGTTACTCACGCTGGCCGAGCCTTTAAACGCATGTGAGATTTTGACCGGTTCTTTGGCCGGATTGCCATCCCTATAAATGAGCATGTTGTCCACGAGAAGCATTATTTTCAATTTATTATTAGAAAAAAAATGTTGGAAGTTGCACAAAATAAAACAAAGAACGAGCAAAAGAGCTGTTTTTTTCACTCGTATTATACAGTATAGCTATAAACTTCCAAGTATTATTGATTCTTCAAGTCTAGTACATTGAAAATTGTTGAATAGTATCGATCTAAACAATTGACTAATAAAAGTTTTCATATTATTTTCGCTTTTTATTTGTTCTACGTACAATTTATTATTGCTTATTCATAGACCATTACTTTAAGTAAGAATAAAATCCGATAAAATGTCGGTTACAGCTAGACATAACAATTCTTTAAGGGAACATAGCGGGAACTTTAAGGGGAATTTTTTTAAAAAAGTACATAAATTACTTGACTTGACTCAAGTTAATATTTGAAACGACTCGAACTTTCATCGTAACTCTAACCACAATAAATTTATTTATCTACGAGCGCGTAAGGTGCAACCAAATGGAATAAATAATAATCCTAAACGTTTATGGTTGACATAAATGGTGTTTTTGCTTCGTGTTTAGCTTGGTTTCGAATATCAGTTGGCTTGATTTGAATCGAGTCTTATTTTCCAAGCGACTCGACTTGACTCGATAGAAAGCCAATATTTGGTGGGGAACACCCTTACGCGCAACCAACGTTAGCAACGAAAATTGATTTTCCGACCACATCACTTTATTGTTTCCATTATGTAATATTTATAATTTCTATAGACTGCTTTCTTGTATAGTGTTTGTGATAACCATGCAATCATCCTGATAAGGTCCGCTTTACGTTTCACCTTATTCAGTGAATTGATTTCGTAGAGCATTTTAACTTGGGTTCGAACAGTTTTTCCTAAACTTTACACAACCTGTGAAGCGTTATCGCGACGTTTTTTGCCCTCACGTCTTCACGCTTTGTGCTGATTGTTGTGTAATTACGTAATTAATTTGTGAAGCAAACGTCTTAATTATGGATTGAGCATTCTTGGTTGGTTGGTTGTTATTTTGCATCCATTGCAATATGAGAATGCTGAGGTATATTTTTTTCTCGACTTTGCCCAAGATAGTTAAGTATGTAGGTTATCACGTATGTAAATTTTGTGGGTAATTGCTCTAACCGCTATAAACATCATTGAAAAATTCTTTGCTCTTTTCTTGAAGCTTTTATTTGGCTTTTGGTTGACTTGTCTTAGCATTTTCTTCCACTTAAAATTAATTTTGCAGGAAGCACTGTATGGTTTTTGTATGACGCGCAGTTCATAAAAAATAAGTGTACTTCATCCGCTTAATTTATATCAGAAGGATTACTAAATATGTAAAATTTCTAAATAAGTTAGCCAAGTAATTAGTTTAGAAAATACTCAATATAGCTTTAAGTAATTAATCTACAGTGTACCCTAAAATATTAATTTTGCTATTTATTTGCTATGTTTCAACATTTGAATGAATTAACCAAGAAGACGAGTGGCAGGTGTAGGCAAGCTTTACCAAACAACTCCATATGGCGAGAGATTTTAATAGTTGAAAAGATTCAATAAGTTGATAATGTTGAGTGAAACAAATCAGGATCGGCTGTTATGACTATATCTTATAGAAGTTGGTATTGACTATTATGTATAAGCAATGGTAAATTGTCATTACAATGGCCTGTTAAATTGGGTTACTTCATATTTTGGGAATGACGTATTACGCAACCGATGGGTAAGTGCTGCTGGAAGTAGTAGCCTACGTCGGTGACCACGAGGTCTAGTTGCGCAATGTGAATACATTATGTCTTTGTTTACATATAACTTCTTAAGGTAACTTGATGTAATAGTCATATTTCACATTTGGTAAACTTTGTCTGTAAATGTACCCGTTGCCATTGTGGTACAGTGTACATTGTACAAAATACGTTACGGTGATTCCCCGAGGGAAGAAGTATGTTGGTTACATTGCACCAACACCACCAGGTCGTTTTTCTGAAGCAGATATAAAATCAATCCATTTCAAGATCTCGACATTCCCATATTGTTCTAGAATAGTTTACGTTCGTCTATTCTGAAACTCAGGTTTAGCTGCCAAGTTTTAGTTTTAGTTTTATTTACTCATCTCTCTAATTTGTTCTGCCCTGGCTTCAGACAGTTTCAGAATAACAACAAGAAAAATGAAGAAATCTGTTTTGATTTTGGTTCTCAGTTTACTTTGCTTAGGCTCAACAAAAGAAGTTTCTACAAACAGGTGGGTAAAAGTACAATTGTGTAAAAGATCCTATTACTGTAAATGTGAACAAACCGGTAGCAGACAAATTAACAGTTTCAATTTTGAATAACTAGCACCACAACAAACAACCAACTTGACGTGTGTTTAGGGCAAGTAATGTAAAACTGAGCAATAGTATTCTCGGTTGGTAACCATATTCCTGTATGTCATGAATGCAGAATCGTGGAGTTTTCGTCAAGCAAAAATGCTACAAGTGAAGATGAAGGAATAATGGAGAAGGATCTTCCAAGCTTAAGAAATCAACATCAAAGCATTCTTTCTTCCGACAAAAGTACTGACGTAGGCTGTGATCCTGGCATCGGTGAAAACGGTGTGGTTGGTAACCCGAATAATAATGATGTGGACTTACCAGAAGACGCAAAACAGGAACCGAAACACGTTGATGAGGATCGAGAACAAAATTCAGGGTCGTATGTTGACCAAATCTTGAACAAAATTTAACAACTTCAACGGTTGCCTTATGTTTGCTTTACCTCACTTTACAATTTGGTTCATCCCCTACTATCAACCGGTAAATCTACCGTAAAAGCGTCTGTCATGCGTATACCATACGAAGTCGTTGTCTTCGTACAAACATTGGTTTCGATAACAATTGCCCAACGTCTTCATTCAAAACTCGCCAGGCCAACTCATCCATTGATAAGCTGGATACTTTTGGGCGCTGTTTTCTTTTACTTGGTGCCGTCTCTCTTACAGTCGGTAGCAAATTTGTGCATGATATTGGCTGACTTAGACAGCTGGTTGTTCGTACTTATTGTTAGCGTAGTACTTGGAATAACAGCTTGTATTCTTCTATTTTTCCTGCAACTAGTATTTTGGCTGATTGGGTTTGCTCTTGTGACTCTGGTTTACGTGGTCAGCTTTGCATTTTGTAAGGAGGCGATGGTACTTGGCGTTGTTATTTTATCAGTTAACAGGTTTCGGTTATGATTGCTCGGATGAAATATTTGAAACGCCTCATCGAACACAGTGTTATTTTACAATGATATTTTTTGTAAAACCGTAACGATAACGACAGCATTATTTTGTAAATACAAGGTTGATAATGATAAGAATAATACTGCTTTTTGGTTTGGCTGAAATAAAATGTATACATTTTGTAACCTGGAGACATTCATACAATCCTGATGTTTTACCCCATTCAGTGTGTTGCTTTTTCTACATGGGAGAGTATTTGTCTACAACGTCGTATAAACATATATTTTGTTCAGAAAATGGTAAGAGCAGAAGTATTGTTACGTTGCTCTATCAATAACCACCCAAGAATATTCTGCAAATCAACAATTTCATGGCATTAAGTTCTTTGTTTAAAGTAATTGCAGAAACCTGGTGTCAGGGTATAGATACAACTATGCGGTACTTGCAGATAGACAGATCACAGACAACGGCCGTATTCAAATAATATTTCAAACGCAATAACCAGCTAAGTTGTAGCAAACTAAACGTAATACTTTAAGGGCAATTTGCCTTCTGTAAGCAGCAAACACTTAGATTAGACTAGACTACTTACAGCTACTTTTGTGTTGTTCCGCTCTTCGAACAAAACTGTTGAGGGGAAACTTTAAAGGCTGATTTTTAGCCACAAGTGGTCGACAAGGCGGCGTTCCAACGTCCCGTGTTGCGACTAAGATACGTGGCATATACGTCTTATAGGCCAGGCTTGTCCAAACTTTTTTCACTGAGGGCCATGTGCTAAAAAGCTAAGCAGTGTCCGGGCCACTCACTATGTGTGAAGATCGCTGCTTTCCTACAACGCACTAACTATCGTAAAGAACATCAGCAAAGGTATTGGCGACAATATTCATTTTCTAATTGAAAGTGTTAAATAATAGACCGAGAAAAATATCATCCAAAGCAATAAAAAATCGCACAAATGTAGCGACTCGCTTGCCCCTACAACTCTAACAGGTACCACGAACGCAAAGTTTACGCCGCCCAGCGCTATATAAAATAAAAAGCCATAGAAGAATTAATCTAATGAAATGCAAAATGGTCGGATAAAGGATGGAAATATTTCAACGTTCTTCGCGGGAGCAGTGACGCGATGCGAAGAAGTTACATAAATGCTTGTCAGTCATTCTGGTTCCCAGTATATTTTGATTATATTCTGATTTTGAATTATATGACAATGAAGATATTTGCTTTATGTACGTGCATTCGAAAAGTTCCTTTGGTTCTGCCGGTTCCATGACAATTGACCGCGGGAAATTGACCGCGAACAAACTCACCGGGGACAACTGAACGTGACGTAAATTGACCGCGAACAAACTGACCGTGATGTAGATTGACCGCGAACAAACTAACCGGGAACAAACTGACCGGAATGAAAATTGACCGGGAGTTAAATTGACCGTGCAAGTGCTGAATTATTGTGTTTAAGTTGATGGTAGTATATGATATGTAAAGTAAATATTTGTTTGTAACTATTTCCTTTGTTTTTAACAAAATTTTTTTTTTATTTCAATACACATTGAAACATTTATTGAAATAAACAGAAATATTTCCGGAAATACGAGTAACAACATTAAAAGAAGTTCACTGCAAAACACATATGACACTACATAATAAGGGCACTAAAATTGACACAAACTGTTATTTGACAAATAAGGAAGTTTATTGCGCAAATTGTAGGTTGTGGGCGATGCCTCTGAGAAAATCTAATATGTCACGGTTTGCAAAATCTTCAACGATGGTTTGAAGTCGCGCATCCAGATCCTTGTATTTTATCCTTTTGGCAGGAGGCCCTTGGGCACAGAGCGCCTCAATCTTGTTTTTGTTTATGTTCTGCAATTTCCTCAAAGCTTCTATAAATTTCCAAATGGTTGGGTGTTGCATTGATAACATCTTGTTTATTAGATTGTGGTGACCTTCAACTTTGTTATTGGTTCTGGCGTCGCCATTTAACACCCGAACATGGACGTTCCAGAAGTCCTGACGTACAGCTTCAATCTGAGAATTTACTTAACTAAAGTGTCCATTGTTATTACAATGAGTCCATTGTTACTACATGAGATAGAACGCATTGTTTCATAATCTGATCAAACAACTCGTCTAGACCGGGAAAATGCATGTAACAATAGGAAATCTATGAATAAAGGTGAAAAACCCGTAGGGTCACCCTACACCAGACGTGGGCAAACTGCGGCTCGCGAGCCGCATGCGGCTCTCCGGCATGTTTTTTGTGGCTCTTCTAGTCGAATCGTAAAATTTCAAAAAATGTAAAGGCTACCAAGAGAACCGTTTATGAAAGTTTCTGTGTAGTTTTTCTTTATTTAGGCCAGCATTTCGTTTATGATGTAACACTAGACATCGATTCCGACATTGTTTTCAGGTATAGATTCTATACTCTATTGCAAAGGTTGTCAAAATGCACCTCACCAACATGTTTTTATGGGTCTTTTAGTTAAAAAGTAATATCCCAAAATGACTACTAATAGTATAATAACCAAATTGACAATCATTACTGATTTTGCGGCTCGCTGGTGTTTATATTTTTCCACAAGTGACTCTTTCATTGATCAAATTTGCCCACCCCTGCCCTACACCCTACAAGGGGCCAAAAAACCCTACGAGTGGCAACCTTGACTGCAATACACATACTAAATTGGCTGGGATTAAAGCTGATGCGCGACTAGATAGTGAATTAGAATTTTGACCTTTTGACGGCCAATTTGTCGCCGGTTAATTTGATCGCCGGCCAATTTATCGACGGTTAATTTCATCGCCGGCCAATTTACGTCACGGTTAATTTCATCGCCGGCCAATTTGTTGCCGGTCAGTTGACCACTACCAGTTGTCGCCGGTGAATTTGTTCACGGTCAATTGAGGTGATCCCGGTTCTGCCATATATGATGTAGCACATAACAGCACTTAACTGCAGTGTACAGGCACTGCAGGGTCTCGTTACAGGTGGAATCAGAAAAAATAACAGCATTGTGAAGCTCTTGTGATACATAATTTTTTAATTTCTACGCAATATCTGCTCAATAACATACCGTAACTTAAGTCACCTTACAATTAACGAATTTATGCAAGTTAATAATCACCACTAAATGCTTCGAAAAATAATTTGCACCTGAATAGTTTGAAGTTGAACAGTTTTATGTAAACCATATTGAAATAATTAAGTTTGTTAGACTTAAACTTCCAAAGTTAGTTTCGTATTTCTTTATCTTTGGTACGAAGTTACATGTGAATTCGATGATGGCCGCAGGCCAATAATAAACAGGTACCGGGCCGCAGTTGGCCCGCGGGCCATAGTTTGGACAACCCTGATAAATATCTCATAACATTTTAACACAATCGTTAATAGAAAATCGGATGCTTAGGCCATAAAAGTCAATTTTGTAAAAATATGAAACCGGTGACGACAAATTTTCATAAACATAATGTCATTGATACATTATCGCCTTATTATTACATATCAAATGTCTTACGCAATATAACGGTAATCTTCGTAAATATTCAGCTGCTGCGCAAGGTCCCAATCGTAGCCCAACTACCAATTGTGCAGTGATCGCTTTTGTTTGGCAATGACACCGCTGCTGAAAGGCTGAAGTACCGGTACTTTCAAGTCTCGATTTCGCTTCTATGGGCAAAAGTGAAGTTTTGTGTGTTGGCTCAATTGCGCACATAAACGAAGGTAATTCCCCAAATAAGAGCCCCGAGGAAATTACTTACAGTTGGTATAGGACTATAGGTAAATAAAATAACGGCTGAAGTCACGCTAGCAACGTATTGGCCTGAACGCAGCGATTTCGCTACCAGCCGTTCTACGACGAAAAACTATATAAGTAAATAGACTAACGGCTAACTTCGTAAGTTGGTAGAAATTATATCTAGCATTCTAGCTATAAGCCGCTGGCAGTATCATCTGTGACGATCCAAGAAGTGCGGTTATATTTCGTAGACAGGGTTTTCACAAAACTTACTGGTTTATCATAGTTTCAGGTAAAAGCTTTTTCTAGAAGCTATAGTTAAACAGCACTAAATATGTCCCACAGTAAACCGCTAACTAAACCACCCAATGCCACATTTCATTGGGATATTGTTCCTCTTTCTATCTTGCTCATCGGGCGCGCTACTAGGAACTTTGAGGTCTTTAGTCGTTATCTCCGTTTAAACTAGTTGCTAATTGACTAGCTTGTACGTAAGCAGGGAAGATTTTAGTCTTCGACGAAAGCTTTCCATGCTTGAACAGAAAGAATAACCGCAATAAGCCAGAAAGAAATATAGTAGAAGAATTATGTATTTTCGTCGTTCAAAGTGACCTTTAATTCCACTAACATCGGAAGTAAATATAAACATAATGGATTTTCACATGCAATTATGACGGGTAGCTAAGTGGCGGCTGATTAATGAAAGCTTCAGGCCAAATATAACTGGCAGCAATTTCAGGGACACACAAAAAACACCAGGCCATGCTACCTTTGTTCGAAATGTACAGTTTATGAATAAAAACTTCTTTATGATAATATGTAAATATTCTAGATAAGTAGCTCTACATAGGAAAGGGATGAAAACAGTGTTGTCGATGAGAATACTGCAACTCATTGATTGTCATGTGCAGTGTTTTGAATAGACTAAAATGACCCATATGATATATATTATATATATATATTACTCATCTCTCTAATTTGTTCTGCCCTGGCTTCAGACAGTTTCAGAATAAAAACAAGAAAAATGAAGAATTCTGTTTTGATTTTGGTTCTCAGTTTACTTTGCTTAGGCTCAACAAAGGAAATTTCTACAAACAGGTGGGTAAAAGTACAATTGTGTAAAAGATCCTATTACTGTAAATGTGAACAAGCTGGTAGCAGACAAAATTAACAGTTTCAATTTTGAATAGCTAGCACCACAACAAACAACCAACTTGACGTGTGTTTAGGGCAAATAATGTAAAACTGAGCAATAGTATTCTCAGTTGGTAACCATATTCCTGTATGTCATGAATGCAGAATCGTGGAATTTTCGTCAAGCAAAAATGCTACAAGTGAAGATGAAGGAATAATGGAGAAGGATCTTCCAAGCTTAAGAAATCAACATGAAAGCATTCTTTCTTCCGACAAAAGTACTGACGTACGCTGTGATCCTGGCATCGGAGAAAACGGTGTGGTTGGTAACCCGAATAATAATGATGAAGATTTACCAGAAGACACAAAAGAGGAACCGAAACACGTTGACGTGGATCGAGAACAAAATTCAGGGTCGTATGTTGACCAAATCTTGAATAAAATTTACCAACTTCAACGGTTGCCTTATGGTTGCTTCACCTCACTTTACAATTTAGTTTATCCCCTACTATCAACCGGTAAATCTACCGTAAAAGCGTCTGTCATGCGTATACCATACGAAGTCGTTGTCTTCGTACAAAAATTGGTTTCGATAACAATTGCCCAACGTCTTCATTCAAAACTCGCCAGGCCAACTCAGCCATTGATAAGCTGGATACTTTTGGGCGCTGTTTTCTTTTACTTGGTGCCGTCTCTCTTACAGTCGGTAGCAAATTTGTGCATGATATTGGCTGACTTAGACAGCTGGTTGTTCGTACTTATTGTTAGCGTAGTACTTGGAATAACAGCTTGTATTCTTCTATTTTTCCTGCAACTAGTATTTTGGCTGATTGGGTTTGCTCTTGTGACTCTGGTTTACGTGGTCAGCTTTGCATTTTGTAAGGAGGCGATGGTACTTGGCGTTGTTATTTTATCGGTTAACAGGTTTCGGTTATGATTGCTCGGATGAAATATTTGAAACGCCTCATCGAACACAGTGTTATTTTACAATGATATTTTTTATAAAACCGTAACGATAACGACAGCATTATTTTGTAAATACAAGGTTGATAAGAATAATACTGCTTTTTGGTTTGGCTGAAATAAAATGTATACGTTTTGTAACCTGGAGGCATTCATACAATCCTGATGTTTTACCCCATTCAGTGTGTTGCTTTTTCTACATGGGAGAGTATTTGTCTACAACATCGTATAAACAGATACTTTGTTCAGAAAATGGTAAGAGCAGAAGTATTGCTCCGTTGCTCTATAAATAACCACCCAAGAATATTCTGCAAATCAACAATTTCATGGCATTAAGTTCTTTGTTTAAAGTAATTGCAGAAACCTGGTGTCAGGGTATAGATACAACTATGCGGTACTTGCAGATAGACAGATCACAGACAACGGCCGTATTCATATAATATTTCAAACGCAATAACCAGCTAAGTTGTAGCAAACTAAACGTAATACTTTAATGGCAATTTGCCTTCTGTAAGCAGCAAACACTTAGATTAGACTAGACTACTTACAGCTACTTTTGTGTTGTTCCGCTCTTCGAACAAAACTGTTGAGGGGAAACTTTAAAGGCTGATTTTTAGCCACAAGTGGTCGACAAGGCGGCGTTCCAACGTCCCGCGTTGCGACTGAGATAGGTGGCATATACGTCTTATAGGCCAGGCTTGTCCAAACTTTTTTCACTGAGGGCCATGTGCTAAAAAGCTAAGCAGTGTCCGGGCCACTCACTATGTGTGAAGATCGCTGCTTTCCTACAACGCACTAACTATCGTAAAGAACATCAGCAAAGGTATTGGCGACAATATTCATTTTCTAATTGAAAGTGTTAAATAATAGACCGAGAAAAATATCATCCAAAGCAATAAAAAATCGCACAAATGTAGCGACTCGCTTGCCCCTACAACTCTAACAGGTACCACGAACGCAAAGTTTACGCCGCCCAGCGCTATATAAAATAAAAAGCCATAGAAGAATTAATCTAATGAAATGCAAAATGGTCGGATAAAGGATGGAAATATTTCAACGTTCTTCGCGGGAGCAGTGACGCGATGCGAAGAAGTTACATAAATGCTTGTCAGTCATTCTGGTTTTCAGTATATTTTGATTATATTCTGATTTTGAATTATATAACAATGAAGATTTTTGCTTTATGTACGTGCATTCGAAAAGTTCCTTTGGTTCTGCCATATTTGATGTAGCACATAACAGCACTTAACTGCAGTGTACAGGCACTACAGGGTCTCGTTACAGGTGGAACCAGATAAAATTACAGCATTGTGAAGCTCTTGTTATATATCATTTTTTAATTTCTACGCAATATCTGCTCAATAACGTACCGTAACTTAGGTCATCTTACAATTAACGAATGCAAGTTAATAATCACCACTAAATGTTTCGAAAAATTATTTGCACTTGAATAGTGTGAAGTTGAACAGTTTTATGTAAACCATATTGAAATAAAGTTTGTTAGACTTAAACTTCCAAAGTTTGTGTCGTATTTCTTTATCTTTGGTATGAAGTTACGTGTGAATACGATGATGGACGCGGGCTAATAATAATAAACAGGTGCTGGGCCGCATTTGCCCCGCGGGCCATAGTTTGGACATACCTGATATAGGCTACAGCAACTTGCTTGCATAAGTCAAAGCATGATAAGTCCTTCCCTGTACTACATGTAACTTATACCGAAGAGCAGTAAAATTAAAAATAATTAGTAAAGTATTATTCATAAAAGACTTAAACACCTCTCAACATTTTAACACGATCGTTAATAGAAAATCGGATGCTTAGGCCATAAAGTCAATTTTGTAAAAATATGAAACCGGTGACGACAAATTTTCATAAACATAATGTCATTGATACATTATCGCCTTATTATTACATATCAAATGTCTTACGCAATATAACGGTAATCGTCGTAAATGGTTCCAGGTCGATTCAACCCACGGACGATTCAACCCCGGACGATTCAACCCCGGACGATTCAACCCACGGACGATTCAACCCAGGACGATTCAACCCACGGATGATTCAACCCAGGACGATTCAACCCAGGACGATTCAACCCGCGGACCTTTCACGTACTATTGGCTTAGGTTATCACCAAGTTACTTTGCAGCCAATATTATGTAAGCTAAATAAAGCTAATATATAGGCCTAAGCTAATATAAAGCTTTTTGTGTTTCCTTTTTTTCTTTTACCACTTCTTGTTAGCATTGGTTGTACATCAAAACACTTATTGTTTTCTGCTTTCCAGTAAAACCTTGAATATTGTTATTTTGCCCTATACAGTAGGCCTACTTTGCGTACATTTCTGTCTACGCCTGCTATTATTTTTTGTATTTACCCGTGTAGATCGGTTATTATATAAAATGTTCTCCTTTTAGCATTAAGTTAACATTTTTGAAGTTTTTGAAAAGACAAAATGCTTTCGACCCACGTACGTAAATGTGTGTATTTATTTTTTTTCATGTACACAAATTACAGATATTTTTATAGACACCTGTTTATACATCGATTAATTAGAAAGAAAGTTGTTTTATTTACAGGCAAGCTTAAGAACATGAACCTGAACACAAACACAGCACGTATAAAACACAAAGCTGAAAAGGGTACTACAAACGGTAATTAATTAGCACATATGAGCGATTGTACGCAGATACATCAATTTATCTGGCTCATTTGCATAAGTGCAAACCTTTGCCGAAAGTCTGTGAGCCAGGTGCGTGTATTTCCTTCGTGGTTGGTATTGGTATAGTGGTAAAAGCGGCATCCGTACCTGATAACGAACTGCGTAGACGTTTTTGTAAATGGGTTAAATCGCCCGTGGGTTGAATCGTCCGGGGTTGAATCGTCCGTGGGTTGAATCGTCCGGGGTTGAATCGTCCGGGGTTGAATCGTCCGTGGGTTGAATCGTCCGCGGGTTGAATCGTCCGGGGTTGAATCGTCCGGGGTTGAATCGTCCGTGGGTTGAATCGTCCGCGGGTTGAATCGTCCGCGGGTTGAATGGTCCGCGGGTTGAATCGTCCGTGGGTTGAATCGTCCGCGGGTTGAATGGTCCGCGGGTTGAATCGTCCGCGAGTTGAACCGTCCGTGGGTTGAATCGTCCTGGGTTGAATGGTCCTGTGTTAAATCGTCCGTGGGTTGAATCGTCCGTGGGTTGAATCGTCCGACCACCGTCGTAAATATTCAGCTGCTGCACAAGGTCCCAATCGTAGCCCAACTACCAATTGTGCAGTGATCGCTTTTGTTTGGCAATGACACCGCTGCTGAAAGACTGAAGTACCGGTACTTTCAAGTTTCGATTTCGCTTCTACGGGCGAAAGTGAAGTTTTGCGTGTTGGCTCAATTGCGCACATAAACGAAGGTAATTCCCCAAATAAGAGCCCCGAGGAAATTACTTACAGTTGGTAGGCTATAGGTAAATAAAATAACGGCTGAAGTCACGCTAGCAACGTATTGGCCTGAACGCAGCGATTTCGCTACCAGCCGTTCTACGACGAAAAACTACATAAGTAAATAGACTAACGGCTAACTTCATAAGTTGGTAGAAATTATATCTAGCTATAAGCCGCTGGCAGTATCATCTGTGACGATCCAAAAAGTGCGGTTATATTTCGTAGACAGGGTTTTCACAAAACTTACTGGTTTATCATAGTTTCAGGTAAAAGTTTTTTCTAGAAGCTATAGTTAAACAGAACTAAATATGTCCCACAGTAAACCGTTAACTAAACCACCCAATGCCACATTTCATTGGGATATTGTTCCTCTTTCTATCTTGCTCATCGGGCGCGCTACTAGGAACTTTGAGGTCTTTAGTCGTTATCTCCGTTTAAACTAGTTGCTAATTGACTAGCTTGTACGTAAGCAGGGAAGATTTTAGTCTTCGACGAAAGCTTTCCATGCTTGCACAGAAAGAATAACCGCAATAAGCCAGAAAGAAATATAGTAGAAGAATTATGTATTTTCGTCGTTCAAAGTGACCTTTAATTCCACTAACATCGGAAGTAAATATAAACATAATGGCTTTTCACATGCAATTATGACAGGTAGCTAAGTGGCGGCTGATTAATGAAAGATTCAGGCCAAATATAACTGGCAGCAATTTCAGGGACACACAAAAAACAACACCAGGCCATGCTACCTTTGTTCGAAATGTACAGTTTATGAATAAAAACTTCTTTATGATAATATGTAAATATTCTAGATACGTAGCTCTAAATAGGAAAGGGATGAAAACAGTGTTGTCGATGAGAATACTGCAACTCAGTGATTGTCATGTGCAGTGTTTTGAATAGACTAAAATGACCCATGACAACAAATTAAAAGTAAGGGTCAAATATTTACAGATGTTAGGAAAACACCTATGAAATGAAAAAATCATACAAATGCAAAATATGGAGTTTAGAAGCTTCAGCAAAAACAAAATGAAAATAAACCAAAAATTGTTAAGTGCCAAAATTCTACATAAATTACAGAAAATGTGTGCGACTGGCTACCTGTGGAACCGAACGACTACTGCTTTATAATACAAATGCGAGTAACAACAAACGCGACTAAAAACACTTGTTGAAAGTCTACTGATAAACAGATGAGCGATTTTTAATGTATGCAAACAGATATGAAGCTGGTAAGCTACTTAATGTGTATACTTAAAAGAAAATATCGCCACATTCATGAATTGAAATAAACCTGGTACAGTTGCCATTAACTTTGACGTTCTGCTAACACACGACATCGAAATAATTCAGTTATTAACAGACGGAAGCGGTCAATGAAACCAGCTTGATGACGTTGTCTTGCCAATGATACCACATTTCCGTATTTCACTGTTCAATTCTATTCGTCTTTTGCTTCGGCAAGATAAAATAACATAGTTTGTTTCAAAGAGCATTTTTAAATGATTGCGGCCAAGTTTACACAAAGTCAAAATCTCACATCAGTCAAGGTTTGAAAACTAAATATTATGTTAAAAAAAGTAGGGTAAGTTTTTGTAAAAATTTTGACGAGTAAGTTTGAATAATACAAAACTGTAAAAACTGCAGTGCCATATCCTTTAATAGGATATCTTGTATAAAAAACACTAAATAACTTGTCTAATAAAAAAATAGGAGTACACAATGCTACGTATATAAGAGAAATTAGTTATTAATAAAATGCATACAGTGCACTGTTATAAACCTAGTAGCGAAAAATATTTACAAATGTATGTTACATAAAAAATGTACATTTTACAACTGGTCAAGTTTCTGTAAAAGATATCTAAGTTTCAAAATGGAAGACTGAATAATTTCAAAGTTCCGAGATGAGGGTGAAAAGTTTTCTAAAAGTACCAGCCACCAAAAATACTTGGATGTTGTAAGTTTACCATTTTACTGAAACATCATTGCTTTTTCCTTGAAAGCAGCCTGACGTTGTTTCTTCTCCTCATTCTGCTTCTTTCTATCCTCCTGCTCCTTCTTAATCTCCTGCTCGAAGCGATTCGAGTCACTGAGTTGGTTCACCTGCATCATCAACAACAGAATGAATTTGTCAGGATTGTTACAAATTGTTAATATTGAAACCAACTTAGAGTTAATGCCATACTTTATAATATAACCACATTGTTTGTCTTTATATTAAACTTAATATAAACAAGTTTTTCGATTATCTTGAACTATTACAATGACATACCTTTGCCTCAAAGAAGTTTTTCGCTCCCGATACACCTTCTTCAGACACATTAATATCGGAAGCCAATTTCTTTAATCCTTCGATCTGAAGTTCTCCAGCTGCTGCTTTGCGGAAAATCAGCAAAAACTACAGAAATCATTTCAAGCGTTAGAGCTCGTGTAACTCAAAACAACACAATCTGAAGAAAACGATATTTATATAACTGCTCCCAAGCACTTATCAATTGCTTTACCCAGTGTTGATCACTTATGTGCATAATCGCAGCGGTTGATAGTCAAGGTTAGCAAGACAATGTGCTTTAAATAGGGCATTAAATTGTTTGTGACTTGACTTAACACTAATTCTTTAACAGGAAGGTTTTAAAAAGTTTCTCTTCACATTTTAAAAAATTGATATTTTTATCTCCAAATAAATGGTGCTAAGTTGAACACAAAAGTTCACTACCTCACGAAAACTTATTTGGTTATCCAAATCTTCATCAACCTCCTTGATCATGGCCTTGAGTCCGAGATGTGTTTGAGGTTCACCAAGTTTTTCCATCGCTCGTTTCAGCTCCAATAAATTTATAAAATGATCCCTGTCTTCATCGAAGCTAAGTGAGAAATAATGATTGGTGGTTGTATTAATATTGTAGCTTTGACATTAATTTCACGGCGTCAGGGCTAACCGGTCGTATTGCAAAATCTAAATGCTTACAGCTGTGCACAACTGCCATGGTTGAATTTTCACTGTTTTATTAGACTTATGAGGTAATGAGAAATGTGAATCAAGCAATTTGTACGTATATGAAATCAAATCAGGGAATACGCAACAAGTAATTGAAACAGGAAGTGCTGTGACTGAGTTGTCGACATCACTGTTTGCTCTTCAAGTATTTCCTTGTTTGACTAGCTGCTACAGCTATGTAATACGCTACAGCTATGTAATACGCTACAGCTATGAGGTTATTGCTCTAAGCTTTTATGTATTGATTCTATTAGGTGGCTACATCCAAAATAATACACAGAAAATTTTTGCGTTAGAGTCACATCAGGCCTACTTTGTTTGTTTTGACATAAATTGGGTTTTCAACTTTCAGCAAACTAACATGCATAAGCATAAGTCATGTATGCTTTTTCTATACATAAGCCTAAGCTATACAGAATGGTTCATCAAGGGTGTGCAATAACTTAAATATGCGTTTAGGAGTGTGTTTGGAATGTGTAAATCAAACTTTAATCTGAATCATAACTTCAAAATTAACTTCACCTGTACACCACACATCATGTAAACATGCACACAGCATATCTTCTTAACCTGAAATTTCTCGAAAAAAACAATAGCCAATAGCCCTTTCAAGATTTCAATTGGACCAATTCGTTTTCAATAGAACTTAAAAACCCACCCTTTAAATTTTTTTTCCAGATCTTTGATTTGTTTTCTTGAAAACTCCTTAAATTCTGTGTAAGGATTGAAATGTTGAGCAGATGGATTTGCTGTAGCCTCCTTTCCTTCATTTATATTGCCTTGCCTGGAACAGTAAACAAGCTTTAAAGTTGAAATATCACAAAAATTCTATTTTCATTTAATGATTTTTGCTGATTTACGACCATATTTTAGGTGACCAAATGCTGCCAAGTCCTTCATAAATCACAATATACAAATACAAGCTTAAAGACCACATTTTACTGAATTAGTTAACGCTCAACAAACCTCATTAGTTTATCAGCTAATTCACCACCAGCCGCGTCAGTTGTGCTTTTATCATCTTCCTTCCTCTCATTGCACTTGGGTTCCAAATTCTCGGCAGGAGCCGGTTCGTCTCCTTCTATTATATTCTGTCTTCGAGCCAAGCGTGCAGATAATTCATCAGCCATTTTACAACAAAAACAACTACACTATATACAGCAACTAGTTCACTACCAGTACCTATGGTAAGTCTATCGTCTGCAAAATATTTAAAAAGCACCATCTTGACAACCTTTTTAACATAGCAACTGGAAAGTTTAAGGTAAGTAAAGGCGTTGTATGATTAAATCGCAATAAAAATTGTGTGAAGCAAATGAGTTTTTTGTTGCAACAAAAATGGATCAATTAAACAGATAGCCAATATAATCCAACTGACATGGCACAAGGGTTTAAGGTTTAATAAAAGGAAATTCAAATAAAACCTTACTTTTAGAGCAATTCACACACTGATTGTACGAAATACATTAAACCCATCTAAGGCTGTACTAATTATAAGGCCTGGTATTTGAGAATGCCAATGAAGTTCTTTGATATCTTTCTGTCCTTGGTGTATGAACAAAAGCTGGGGTGGAATTGACGATAGTGACTGAGTGGAGCCGTTATCATCAGTCTCTACAGCGAGGTCCCACTGTGTAAGCTGATCGTCAGCACCTGATGCTGCAAAAACACTTCTGTCGGTTTTATGCCACTCTACAGATGTTATCGGGGCAGTGTGATGCTTGAATTTGGCGATTGAAATGCCTTTGTCGAACTGACGAAGATCCCACACCTTTATAAGACCATCGTCACCTCCAGTTACAATGAAAGGATCATTCCTGTTCCAGTTCATTACGTTGACGTCCGCATCATGCGCTTTAGTTGTAAGCATGCAGGCTCTGGCTGGGCTCGCTCGCACATCCCAAATTCGAACTGTTTGGTCTACTGAGCAAGAAGCAAAAACACTACGTTCATTTGGTGACCACTGGATATCTTCCACCGAGCCTGTATGACCTTGAAATGGTCGCTGATCGACATGCCAAGTCCCTCCTTCTTTTGCTTTCCATAAATGGATGTTGTTTTTGCAGTCACCACTCAAAAGTTGGCCTGGTACGGTGCCAGACCAATCCAAAGCAAAACCCTCATCCATGTGACCTGCAAAAGTGAAAAGTGGGAGAACAGCTTTCTTTTTACGATCAGCAACAAAGTCTGCCAAAAGGCCTGTGTTTTCAACAGCTGACAACTGCTTACTCAAATCCCATATATGCACAGAACGTCTGTCTGAAAATGTGGCTGCTAAATGTGTATCACCCATTTTTGTGCATCGGATTCGATTCACCCCACCATGATGAATAACCATTGCTGTGAGTAATTCCGGTTTTGATTTTTCATCCTCATCATCGCTATCCTCGCTTTCCAAGTCACTGCTGTCCGTTTGCTTTTTGGTCCCATGTAAGTTAGACATCTTCATCACAATAAGGTGATTCGGTCGACCTTGTTCAGCTTGAGTTCCAGCTGCTATGTACGCTGTGAGCGGAAAGTCTTGTCTATTTTCTTTGAGATCATCGGGAATTATGTCAAAGCTCAGGCAAGGCGAGCCAGTTTGTGCTTGATGGTATAAAACATAAGATGACTCATCGTGGACCAAATGCTCTCCCTTCTCCAGTGGCTGATTGGGCAGGTAAACCTTTGAACTCTTCTTCTTCTTATCTTCTTCTTCTTCTCCAGACATACTGCTTTCACTGTCACTGTCTTCTTCCATCTCAACATCTTCTGCATCAACAAACTGTTGATTATCATTGCAAACAACTCCAGAGTCATCCATTTTTGTATTTACACAATTCACCAGTTTATAAACACTCTTTTACATTACTTTAATATATACTCGTCTACAATATACAATTATGAGAAAAATTACCATGAAAAACAAACGAATTTGGTATCATAACAGCAACGTATATATAACCTTATTCGAAAGTTTTCTTTAAGCGCGTCAGATAAGTAAATACCTGATTGTTTTTTTGTAGTCTCTAAAAATTACTAATATGTTTGTACATTTGATAAACCGGGAGCTCCTTGTTGTATAGTATACGTATTATTTATTTTTTGTGGCCATTGACGTTTTTAATTTTATGCTTCAACTTGCAGTCACAGTCACCAATTATAATCATATTTAAAAGGCACTATTGTATCACTCAGGTTGTTCTTTTTACCATACTCTTAACTGAAAAGCATGACAATTTTCGAAAAAAAAAACAAGCGTCCAAAGACACGAACTGCAAACTTTCATGCAATGGTGTGCCCTAAAGTCTCAATTCTTTGTTTATTAGCCTATAAATTGGTGTGAAGATAAGCTGGACTGCAGAGTATGGCATTTTTTGCCAAGATCTCGTGGGTGGAGAAGTAAAATTCTGGTGTCCACTGCAACTTGTGGCCCAAGCCAGGCCGGTGGTTGTGGTAGGCACGGTAAAGCCTTTTACAATAGAAAATGGAGAAAAAATTAATTTCTCCTTTTTTTAGAGAGATTCTCCCAGTATGTTTTCTACTGTTTCGGCCAAAAAATCTCGGGTGTGCTCCTGCCATATTCTGCAGTCTGTAAGATAAATAAGTCAAGTGTACACACGTTATGAATCTCCTGTGTGCAGGTGCCATATTTTCCACTATGGCTACATTAACATCTCATGCTTGTTTTTAACATAACCATCATGTCTTTGTTTTTATTGGTATGTTGTTAAGCATCTGTGAACTTTTATGCTAAATTAGGTAAGATGGCCGACTGGCCATGCTAACCTTCCATTGTGTTAGCTTAGTTAACACTTCGTACGTTTTAAGCTTCCAGACTTTTCTGCTTTTTTCTTTCGTTGATAACCTAGTTTGTGAACACAGGCCGACTGAAAAGTAAGGCAGTTTTTGACTAAAACTTGTGCGTGCAAAGACGTAAATTTTGGTGAAATGGCGTGCTCTGAAACCTCAATTCTTTGTTTATTTATTACAAACTGGGACTCAAAGTAATCAGTTTTATCATCTATTATAATATCGACGTGAATATAAAGAATTTCAGCGTGCAGGTGCCACACTTCCCACTACTGCACTATAGAACATACAGACATATCTGCATACAGGCCTGTAGCGCATGGGCCTATGTCTTGTTATGTTTTGCTATAACAAGGTTAGCCTATAGCACATTGTTTTCGGGACTTCCTTTACTTCTGCGCTCCTGAGAAATCCTATTAATCACGGCGTCGCACTATCAACACATTAAACCAGCCTACTCGTGGTACTAAGCCTATTCTGCCCACGACCTTCGTCATACCGCACCGGTAGGCAAACTGTCTGACTGAGTGACTGTCGAGATGACGGAAGTCTTGTAGCTTTGTAGTGTGTTGTGTAAGATATCTATAGATTTATCGCTTTAACATACAGTTTGGGATTTAGTTTAATCGTCTGGAGCAGATAAAAAACGTCAGAAAAATAAGAAAGTTTCAACACCGTTCGAGGTGAACACCCATCAACAACCTACGCCAGAGCCAAAAAAAAAACGAAACGAACCAGACTACAAATGAAACACGGAGACCTATTCTCAAAATACTTTACACAGGCAAATCTTCTACGATTTTAAAAAACAAATTATACCCACTTATACCCATGGCCCGAGTACCCATGGCCCGTGGGAATAAGTTGTTTGCATTCGCAGGCGCAATGAAGCATTTGGCAATATAGATCCACTATATCCAATTGCGGCCTGTGAGCCATACGCGAAACAGCTAAGGGTTTGTGCGGCCTGTGAGTCATACGCGGAATGACTAAGGGTTTCGCGCCTAGTAAAAAGGTTTCCTTGGTAAGTATGCAAAGTAGTAAAAATACCCTAAAATAAAACCACGTTTTAATTTCCACAAACAGAAACTATTCGTCCAGAAAACTATAGCCGGTGCTGGCTAAAATAGAGAAAAATTATCGTTAAACTACATGCTGATCTGCTTTTTCTACTGGCGAACCCAAACTGCAGCAAGCACTCACATGGATTCAGTTGATTGATTTTTTTTCATAAAAACTATGTTAACCTTGGCCATGTGTAACAGGTTAATTACGACAAAGTATCGTTTAAAATCGATATAAAACTGTTGTTCAGTAAGGCATTTCGGTTGCACATAGCTGACACAGTCGTCACACATTAGTAAGGTATACAGTAGGCAATGAACTATGACCAAAATTAAGTATTCAATTAACAGCACATAAAACCATGAACTCTGAGAAAAAGATAAGAAATAGGTTATAATGCCTTGTGCAATGACCTTTTCACCATACATAGGCCTATGCTTTAAAAACAATTTAATGCATGATTGTAAATTCTAAACAGTTAATTTTATTGAAAAAAGCAAATTACGCTCTACTAAGTTACTGACGAAAGCATACAAATACTACATGAGAAAAAGCAAATTGTAATCAGTCAAAGTTTCCAAACAAATTTCGACGTATTTCAGTTCGAGATGCAAATTCTATAGCCATCTGTTTGATATCTGTTTTTTCCAGATGGTCTGCATTCACATGACAAACGCCATCGTAGTTCAGACGAACTTGCGTCATAGTAGGCTATTTCTTAGCCAGGTTTTCAATCGCCTAAGCACTTTTCATTAAGCAATTGAATCCAACCCATAATAAAAAAGCTTGCGAAAACGGTTTATCGTTTTTGTTAAAAGTTGTGTATAGTCAATCTACCTATTCCACGCCCGTTATTACTTATTTTTTACTGTTTCCACTGTTATCCAATCAGTCATTGCTATTTTTTGCACCTTTCTTTTCGCAACGTCTACGATCTCCACAACCTGCTATCTTGAACAATGCCTTTGCACCTATTATTGTTTGCTTGTCTTGTCTGTATAAGGTCTTAATTTCGTGTCCTTTTTCCTTGCATCTACTTCTGTACGAGCCGTTATAAATATTTGCACAACTTTGATTTTAAAATTTACGTCTGTTTTCTACTCTAATCAAGGAAATGTATGTTCATGAAGTATATAGGCTCAATATGTTGTTGTTATGTTGTACATATATGTTAGTTCTCGTACATTGTTAATAAATTATGTTCCCTGCGCTAGTTGTTTTGTTTGCAACTTTGTGGTATTTAAAGTCGACTTCTAATCTTTCTGTGTTAAGCGAAAAAGTGTAGCACTTTAAGTTTTTTTCTAGATGAAGATACCATAGCCAGCTGTTTTCTTTCCTATAAGTATCGTAAATTTTCACGTTATTGGTCTCGAAAAATGATCATTTTAAATCACGATCAACCTTCTAACCACAGAACAAAACGAAAGTACGTGAACAAGTTACACGTATACCATTTTTTATGAGCAGTATTAAAAAGAAACGCATAAAACAACTAAAATTCAAGACAAAATTATAACTGCAAATAAATGTGTGGTGCAGTCATTTTCACGATTATACAACGAAACTGCCCAAGACAGAAATACAGTACAAACAACCTATTCCAAAAACTGACGCCCAAAATTAGATTCAACATAAAGTGTTTCAAACTCACAACAAAACAGTATGTTGAAACTTAATTTGCTAAACATATAAAATTAGCGAAATCTGGACGTGTGGAAAGCACAAATAACCGTTTTATTTTATATTATGCAGGCCTAAAATCTAGGACCGAATTTTCGACTACTTTGACAAAAGATCCACGTTGGACCAAACCACTGCAAATTAAAATAGATGATAAATATTTCAAAATGATAACCCTATTAGGATATTGGGAAAGGTTAAGGATCCATGCTTGTATGTAGATTTGTCGGAAGTCCCATTGTAAAATCCACATACGCAATTTTAACTTACTGCTACAAAAAGAAGAATAAGATACAAAAGTTTCAGATGCTGCTCCGCAAGAAATGTTATTATGACCATATCGGTCAGCCGGTTTGCAATATGTCGAACCACAGAAGACAATGGCTCAATAAAACTGAACAGAATGTATGATTCGCCTTTTTGTTTTGTCCTCAAACTCTTGCAAAAGTTCGTCTATTTCATTGTCCAAATCATCCGACTCTTCAACCTGGGGATTAAGATGGAAGCGATCAACGAAACCGAAAAAACGTATCATCGAAGCTACAGTAACTTATATCAAAACAACGTAGTCTGTCAAAGCAAATCACCAATTTGGCCAGCTCGCAAATGACAAAAGCACCAATCGTTGCTTCTTCGTGATTATCGGGAATATCAAAATTAATAACGTGAACCGGTTCCATGAGTTCCGCTTCTTTGGTGTTGAAGTCTAAAACAAACAGAAAACAATTGATACGAGAAACCGTACCGGCTTTAAACGAAGACGTCGTCATCTTCTTACCTTCCATTATCTGGTCGTATACACGTTCTTCAAGAGAGATGACAATATCGAATCTCTGATCTGAGTCCTGGAATCTTTGCGGCCGATCCTTGATGCGTCGGTTTCGATCCAGCATATTAAGAACGCCGTTTTGAGTATAGCTACAATGCTTAGTTAAGGAAATTGTTTTGCAAATATTAAAACACACACAACCCACAAGCAGTCTTGGGCTACTCTTGATGTTGTATAGTTAAATATTTTTTACAAAACTCTTTGTCCTGAAAAAATCGGGAAATCAGAAAAATTTCCTAAGCCTCTAGTTAGTCTAGTATTTCAGAAATAACAGGTGGAAGTAAAGCGCTCGGTGAGTAGCCCCACCTAGCGGCTAACCAAATGCCTACAAAACCACCAGAAAGGCTGTACGTGACCCATCCTGCAAAACTTTCACAACTTTGCCATTTTTAAAAAAAATTGGTTGTTTACATTCAAGTGAATGATAAAGCATATATTTTGCCTTCGAAGTATTTATTCGTACCTGCTGCTGAATTCGTTAACGACGGTGAACGCAATGGCATTCTACGAAATATAGCTATTGACGAAACGTACTATTTACAACAATCGACGGGAAGAAATGGCACGAAACAATGCAACTTTTGAAGACTTCCTCTGCATTCAAAAATTCAATCGCTACAAAATAAAGTTCAACAGACATGGAACAGCTTGTCCAGGAACATTGCAGCAATGCTTCGACCCTGAAAAATAGGCCATGATTACTTGGATTGTGTGAGGCAAAAGATTGCTAAGTAAATCTAGATGATGCTTCCATGACAATTAAGTGCTTAACTTAAACTACAGGCTCCCGAATGGGGGCTACAAAGTTTACTTTTTTGACTTATTGATTTTATTTGCGAAGTACAGGGGTACGAAAAATGCGCTAACGAAATACGACAAAGCAAAAAGGTTGGGAGCCTACGTCTTACACAGTCTTTCCAAATTACAGCATCCGGTTCCATTTTTGGACCCGATGGCGAAAGCCCGACTCGTTAAGTTTCAATCATAAGCATCGCATTGTTAATTTTCGAAAAAAGGTTATTTATGTAAATCTTATTAAGCCTGGGTCTGTGAAACTACCTAGCGGTACTTATTCTAGAAAATTATCACCGCTAGATGTCGCTCTTTTCACGCAAATAATGTAGCCCTACCGCCAATTTTTTGAAAAGGTAAATTTTTACTTCTAAAACAAAGTGAAGGATGGGATTTTAGAATACCAAGCTACGACGTTGCACCTTTTCAAACCTCAAATTGCCATTTCTTGTGACTTTATTGAGCTTAACTACAAGCTTCTAAAATAAAACCATGTACCATTTTGACGACAAGTATCCTTTGTGTTGTCTTCCATTGGTGCTAGACTAGCCAGTCTGTCACGTGACAGAACTGTCAACATCTGAATTAGAAGACATCGAGCGACGTACACCGTCACCTGCAACGTCTAAAATATTTTGTGAAATCTTGTTATAAATACATGCCTTGACAAGCCGTCTTCCACAGACATTCCAGCAAGAACACTGGCAATCATCGTGAAACAATCTATCAATCACTGTCCACATGGTAGCGTCCTAGCCCAAAGTTTTGCTGATATAATTGAATACCGGCAAGCTGCAACAGGCTGAAAATGCAGCTTACGGTTGTGCAATTAAAGTCACACCCTAAAACTGTAAACAGGAGTTGGTTGTTGACGACGAGAGCAAACCATTCTTTTCTTCTCTCTTGCTACGAGTTATAGTGCCAACAACCTAGTGTGTGGCGTCTGGTGTGACGTCACAAGGCTATATGTTGACTCTCGTTCAATACAACCTAGTGTAACCTCCAAACTGTTCCAAAAGTTAATGGGGGTAACAATTACCAATGACTGGTGACGATTTTTCTTGATGTAGACCATATTTTTTGTAATGATTTATGCGTACAAAGCTATTCGAAACTTTGCGAAAATACCCTGTCATTGCTACACATATTGGCATTTGTTAAAACAAACTAAGCCAACAACGATAAAGAAGCATTTTGCTTTTCAACCCAGCTAGCTTGTACTACCAAACCAAAAACAGGTTTGGAAATGATCCTACCATGCCAAGGCTGGTATTATTTATAGCTCTGAATGCAGCAATATGTACTGGCGTTGAACTACGATGATCACTGTTGGTTGGAGACGAAAAGTTTCAATGCTGCCTCCTACAAAAAAATAAAGTGTGTTAAAATCTAAACATGGTAAACTAATTACAATACAAATAAGAATCAAGTTTCTGCATTTTACTACATTGCACCGCCCTGTTTTTATAAATTTTTTTAAACTGTAAATTTGATGAACTTAGGCAATGGCGCGTATTTTCACAGGTAAAGCTTTGTGAGGTGACATCTTACATTTTAAAAAAAATCACTATTTCCCGGTGAGGATATCATGTAGGCGGTTAGGCTAGAATGGCTATGCAAAAAATCGGCTTTAGCTATTTAAGATTTCACTAAAGTTGCTATGTTGTAACGTTTACATCAAAAAAGTAGCTGTGTAAAGTAGCTTCAGACGCATGTTTTTTTCTGGAAAATTACGGCAGCCTACATAAAAAATAGTTTGGCGCTTTTCACCTCTCAATTGACTAGGAAAAGGTTAAACCTGAAAGGCATTCCACTGCTAAGTATGGATAAAACAGCCTGGATCAAAGAGTTGCAAACTTCCAAGTGACCAGCACATAAGTTTACCATATTTTTAAGCCGCAACATACATGCTTAACCATAGACGAAGACAAAGCAATAACGTTACATGGGCACTCATTGGTTGTTAGTTATCACTAAACCATTATCTTTTACTGAGCAGTAGCCGCCTAAAGCTGGAGTTAGTAGTTTTGATTCTCTCTGCTATTGCTAATGCCCTGTATAAAAATTGGAACGTTTTCGGCCAAATCAAACATTACCGGGACGTATTCCAACTAAGCCTACCATTACACGCTACACTGGAACACTCCCAGTAGCCAAAACATCGCTGTTTAGTATTCTTTGATGTCACAACTGTCATCATATGACTCGAGACAAAGCTGTGTCACATTTACTGCCTTACGCAGTTAATTGTGGACAATTCTCAAGAAAAAATGTAATAAATATTGCAAAGAATAAATAAATAGTTTTAAATAAAAAATTTTTAAAGCAATAATAAATGTTTTTTTATGTTGCAAGATTTCCGACGTTGGCTTCTGACAAACGACAGAAATAAAGCGTATTGTTTCGCACCCCAGCACGACAAACGCGTGCGTGTAATTTTACCTAGGCAGGACACTTTGTTTATAGGCAGGTCCAACAAACACCGTGCGGCAACGCGCATATGCTTCTGCTTGCCATAACATGATAATAACGCCAAACATTACTGATAGAGTGGGATATGGTATGAATAGTGACGTTGTTTGACAGTTCATCTTGCCACTTCCTTGAAGAGAAATCTAGCAACGAGATAATTTAACTCAAAACTGAATACTCCTTCACATAAATCGAAATGCAATAACACTACAGCTACGGTCATTTACACCAAGAAGGTAACCAGTGTTGTAACCAAAATGCTTTACTTGACTACAGTCAATGACGCAAACTTCAAACGTTAGCTGACGTCACACTGCGTGTGCAGCTAAGTAGGTCACCATTCATCAAGATTGTATCAAATTTAGTTTGTTTTTACTTTTTCCAGAAAACTGAAGTACAAATTTTTATAAAAATACTTGTTTTTGTTACCTAAGGCTCCAATATTTACCAACGTGACTTGAGTCAAATTGAGTCCCTTTAAACAACTGCCTCGAGTCAAGTCAAGTCACAGAAAATAATGACTTGAGTTATTACAACACTGTTGATAGACACCCATTAAATAACATACATTCTGGGTCAGAAAGCAGTTGTCATCCAACATCTGCATTTGTCAAAATATCCATCTGCATAATTGCGTAAAAATTTGTAGTGCAGTGCTTAGTGAACCTTTATCCAGGTGGCAGTAAATAGCTATAGGACAATTTCCATTTCATAATCTGCAACAACTCACAAACAGGACTGCTTGAAAAGGACAGCTAAATCACAACCAATGTTAAACTAAACCCCAACCAAACAGTAGCTGAAAAACATTGATATTTTCCTAATGCCAATGTCCATCCTATGCTCATATCCTGCAAGAAAAAATGAAATTAAAGAAGAAAGGATACAGGTTTATGTCTTTCTTTTTCAGTTGTTCAAGAATGTCGGAATATTTCCAGTCGAAACTGAAAACATTGGGTTTGTCGGCAGCAGGTCCAGGAAGCTTTACTTGGTTTCCAGTTCCAAATGATTGAACGTTAAAGTTTTTCTTGCTGTAAAATTTGTAACGATCAGTTTTTCACTGCTTTCCATACAAAACAAAAAGGATTACACCTACTGTAAATTTTTCAAAGGTGATATACAAAAAAAATACAGTGCTGTGACTTCACTAACCTTAAAAACCGGTGGGCTTCCATGCTTCTGTTCATGTTGCTGGAACAGACAACAGCAAATCTCAGTTTTGGCATGTTTGCTTTATCAGACAAAAAGTCTTTGCACTTTCAAAGGTTGCTTGCACAATTATTTCACAAATTTATTTACAAACAAACACCTGCAAAAGGTAATTTGTCAGAAATGAATGAAGCATGCACTTTTCTGGCATAAAGCGTTGTGCTAAGTATTACATAGGAAGGCAGTGATCAAACACAGACATAGGAAACAAAGAACATTGTCAACATTGTCTCAAAACATACTTTTTCATTTGCACTGATTTAGCCCATCAAAAAAACAAAACAATGTGGCAAGAGACATCACATAATTCATATGGACTTCCAGTAATCAACATTATGTATGGTATAACTGGTATGTTCTTGTCAGATACTCTGTCTGTTCCGCAGACTTTAAGCCAAAACATCTCAGTTACACATCTACAGTTCAGCATAATATTAAGCTTTCAGTAATTTTAGCACAGTAAACTAATCCATCATTCAATCAGTTTCCTGGCTTTATGGACAGAATTACAACAGGCAAGTTCCTGACTTTGTTAACACTGAAAGCTAGTTAGCTACACATTAAGAGCCGCTACTTCTTGAAGGAAGTCTTCATACTTTAAAAGCACTGGTTTTATTTCTTCTTCAAGAAACTCTGTCACTTGCTGTGATGCCCGACCAATAAAAGAACTAGGGTCCATTAAACATTGCATTTGACCGTGGATGGGTGTGAAATATGAGTCTCCCATTATCCTGTCAACAAGGTCATTTTCACCCCCTTCTTGTTTGACCACTGCCGCTGCTTCTTGAGAAAGCACTCGAATGTGTTCATGAACTTCTTGCCTATCCCCTCCAGATTTTACCATTGCCATTATAACATTTTCTGTGGCCATGAAAGGCAGTTCTTGCTTAATGTGACGTTCAATCACCTTTGGGTAAACAACCAAACCTTCAGAAATGTTCTGCAATGTGTTTAGGATAATATCAGCTGTTAAAAACGCCTCAGGAATACAAATTCGTCGGTTGGCACTGTCGTCTAACGTTCTTTCAAACCACTGCACTGCAGCAGTCTGTAACGGATTAAAAGAAAGCGTAATCAAATGGCGAGCCAATGAGCAACACCTCTCACTTCTCATTGGATTCCGTTTGTATGCCATTGCACTGGAGCCTATTTGACTCTTTTCAAATGGTTCTTCTATCTCTTTCATATTAGCAAGTAACCTAATATCAGTGCAGATTTTGTGTATAGAACTACCTAAGCTTGACAATACAGATAAAATGTCAGAATCCACTTTTCGTGGATATGTCTGCCCAGTGATAATGTAACATTTTGAAAAACCAGCCATTTCTGTCACAAGTTTGTTAAGTTCTTTCACTTTGCCAGCATTTCCATCAAATAAAGCTAAAAAGCTAGCTTGGGTACCTGTTGCACCTTGTGTGCCACGAAAACGAAGATTATTTCGAATTCTTACAGCATTTTGGAAATCTGTCAAAAGATCCTGAATCCATAAACAGGCCCTTTTACCAACTGTTGTAATCTGAGCCGGTTGAAAGTGGGTAAATCCAAGAGTGGGCAAGCTTTGATACTGCTCGGCAAAATTGCTTAGCCTATGAATACAGCGGGCAAATTTCGGCAATATGATATCCATGGCGTCTCGCATTACAATCAGATCAGTATTATCTCCAACATAGCAGGAAGTGGCACCTAAATGTATGATAGGTGCAGCACTGGGGCATCTCACTCCAAAGGCATGCACATGCGCCATCACATCATGTCGACGAATCTTTTCTTCCTCCGAAGCGACTCTGAAGTCATCCTCGTTCAATTCAATGTGCTGCTCCATATCTTCAATCTGTTTGCTGCTTATTTCCAAGCCTAGTTGTTGCTCTGCCTTTGCTAGAATCGTCCATAATTTTCTCCATGTTGAACACTTTTTAAAGTCACTAAAGTTGAAAGACATTTCTTTGGAAGCATAACGAGACACAAGTGGTGAGCGATACTTTTTAAATTCCAAGTCCATTTTAATATTAATTTCTAAATTATACCAACTATACCAACACTAGTACTAGTACCAAACCTTTATTTGCTATTAAAATAATTTGATCTATTTAGTCAAAGTCAATATATTT